>NC_090935.1:572596423-572899453 GCF_040938575.1 Ambystoma mexicanum
CTGGATCTTTACCTGAATGTCCTCTAGTGTCTGTAGAGTAGTCATGCCAAGAATCCTTTGTTCGGAAATTATAGGTACTGGTTCTGGGTTCACTTCTGCCTCTCACATCCCTATTCGGGATAAGGCGTCTGCTTTACCATTCTTACAACCTGGTCGATAGGTTATCACGAAATCGAACTCGGCAAAGAACAATGCCCATCGGAGTTGACATGACGATTGGGCCTTGGCTGTTTTTAAATACTGTAAGTTCCGGTGATCGGTGATCACAGTAATGGTATGCCTGGCACTGAGAAGATAGTGCCGCCAAGCCTTGAAGGCGGATTTAATGGCTAATAACTCCTTGTCGGTAACCGCATAGTTTAACTCGGGTGCCGAGAACTTTCTGGACCAAATGCTACTGGGTGAAGCTGGCCAGTTTCAGGGTGCTTTTGAGACAGGACAGCTCCCATGGCTAGACTGGATGCATCAGTTTCAACTATGTATGGAAGTTCAGGGCGCGGGTGCTTTAATACAGGTGCAGACGTGAATTTCGCTTTCAGCTCTTGGAAGGCATTTTCAGCTTCTTCAGTCCACATAAAGCGTTTATTTTTTCGCAAGAGTGCTGTGATGGGATGTACGACATGTGAAAAATCTGGGATGAATCTGCGGTAGAAATTAGCAAAGGCGAGCATGCTTTTTACTCCTTTAACTGAACTTGGTGATGGCCACTTAAGGATTGCGTCCACCTTTCGTGAGTCCATTCGGACTCCCTTTGGGGTCAGGATAAACCCAAGGAATTCAACTTCTGTGGCATGAAAAACGCATTTTTCCAGCTTTGCATATAGTTTGTGCTGGCGCAATTTCTCAAGGACTGCTCGGACGTGCTTCACATGGTCAGATTCTGAAGAGGAGTACACTAGAATATCATCGATATATACGACAACACAAACGTCAATGAGTTCACGAAGGACATCGTTCATGAAGTATTGGAAGGCTGCTGGTGCATTGCACAACCCAAAAGGCATCACCTGGTATTCAAATAACCCATACTTAGTGCGGAAAGCAGTCTTCCATTCGTCCCCCTCTTTTACACGTACCAGATGATATGCCCCCCAGGGATCTAATTTAGTGTATATGCAAGCGTCTTTCACTTGCTCCAGTAGTTCAGGGATCAGAGGCAATGGGTATCGGTTCTTAACAGTTATCTGGTTCAATGCGCGGTAGTCTATGCACGTTCTGAGGTCACCTTCCTTTTTGCAGCATGGTCTGCATCAGGTAAGTTTGCAGCATGGTCTATAAGTTCTACTCTATAAGCCTGGCCCCTGTGGCGCCAGGACCGCACCCAAACAGCCCCTAGCAAGGGTTTTTGGGCTTGCTCAAAATGACTTGATGCCTGCTTCCGGGGTTGCTGGATCTGGTCTGGGTCCCCGGGGGTAGGCATCATGACAGACAGTTAAGGCAAGGCTGGTTAACAAAAGAAAGAATGATAATAGTAATAAGGCAAATACAGTAAAAAATATAACAGAATTCAGGGGATAAGTGTGTTTAAAAAAGAGCAGATAGGTGGATGGATTCTGGTACTCTAAACAAACAGGTGGGTAGTGTCATTCGTGTATAGCCATTTTTTGATGTTAGACCTAAAGCTTTGGAAGTTCTGGTCGATGTGTAGATGAAGGGGGAGAGTGTTCCAAGCTTGGGCTGCTTGAACAAAGAAGCTATTGCCGCCAGCTCTTTTCAGTTTGAATCGTGGAACTGAGATACAGTAGGAGTTGGCTGACCTCGTTTATCTAGATGAAGTTTTCATGGTAATTTTGTCCTTCAAATACCATGGTGCAGCATTATTGAGGCATGTATACGTAATGGAAACTAATTTGTAGTAGATCCTATCCTTAATGGAAAGCCATTTGTGGTTCCTTCTAGTTTCAGAGATATGATCTCTCCTTGGGAAGCTCGGGACTGTTCTGAGAGCATTATTTTGTAGGGTTTGGAGTTTGTTCAGTACTTGCTTATTTTCTCCTGCATACAGTGTGTTACAGTAGTCAAGTTTTGACAGAATTAATGCTCTCGCTAGTGTGATGCAACTGTTAGTGGAAAGGTATGGTTTACAGGCATGTATAAGCTTACATGTGTAGGCAGTAGCCGATGCCGTCGCATTGACTTGTTTATTGAGTAAAAAAATTAGTTTCTTTGGCATTTTTAATCGTGTTAACGTCTATGTTGAAGGACGAGTACTGGGTGTCGAGTTTGTTAATGTTAGTAGGGGCACCTAGGATTAGAATTTCCGTCTTCTCATCATTGAGAAAGAGCCTGTGGGCTGCCATCCATGCCTGAATGATAAGGTATATTTTGTTTAGTAGAGCAAGGTCCAGGTCATAATTTCCTGATAGAGGCATGAGTATATGGGTGTCATCTGCATAGTTCATGTAGATGATACCCAAATGATCCAGTTTGTCAAATAGAGGCTTCGTAAATACATTGCACATAGTTGGAAAGACGCACAAGCCTTGTGGCACTCCACATGTGATGGGCATTGGGTCCACAGCCGCGGACGGTGAGAAGACTCTCATCGATTTATTGCTTAGAAAGGATTTGATTCAGTCTGCGGCCTCTTGTGAAAAGTTTGCAGCTGAAGACAAGTGTTCGCAGAGTATGTTATGGTCCACCAGGTCAAAGGTGGCTGAGAGGTCTAGCAGAAGGAGTAGTGCACATTGTCTATTATCTTTCAATTGATCTATTTGCATTTTCAGATCGATTAATGCTGTTTCCGTTCCATGGAGATGCCTGAAGTCAGATTGTCTAAGCCATAGGATATTATTAGCCTCTAGGTAGTGCAGGATTTGGATGTATCAATAATTTTAATTAAGAAGGGTACAGTTGTTATGGGCCTGTAATTAGTTGGAATGGTAGGGTCAAGTGTAGCTTTCTTTAGTAAGGGTTGAATCCATGTGTCTTTGAGGTTTGTGGGTACCTGGCATGTCCTAAAAAAGGCATTTATTAAATTAGTAATAAAAGGGGCTAGGTCTCTGGCTGCTTCTTTAATTATTTGCGCAGGGCATATGTCACTTTGGCATCTCAATGGTTTCAAGGAAGCAATGATTTTTTCGACCTCTGAAGTGGTAACTTGGTCAAATTTGAATTCTTGAAGCATATTGATGGCTGTTTTTTTTTTAGGTTTCTGGGCTGTCTCTGACCTACCGATGTTGAGCCATTTAGTTGCTATTTTGTTTTGTAGGGTGGCAATTTTGTTAGCGAGAGCATTTTGAATGTTCGTGCACCATTCTTTGTTTTTAGGATAGGAGTCGTCAGGGACTATAGGTGATTCTAGTTCTCATAGGATTTGTAGTTAGTGGATATTTTGACTACTTTGTCTTTGTTTTCTTTTGAAGGTACATTTTTCCATTTAGCTTCCATTTTTCTTTTTTCTAGCCTAAGGGCCTTCCACTGAGGGGTGAACCAAGTGTTGAGGTGAGCTTTGGGCTTACACTTTCGAAGTTTGAGTGGGGCTTTGGAGTCTAAAGCTTGGTTCATGGTGTTATTAAATAAGTCTATCAGTTCTTCTGGGTCTTGTGATTTAGTAGAATTCAAGGTCAGGATCAAGATAGGCATCAACTTATCCATGGTGATGATACGTTTGTTTCTAGTGAGGAGGGGTGGCACAATGGTTTTAGGTTTGATAGCTGGCTGATTAGCGCAGATGGTAAAGGAAATGAGAGAATGGTCAGTCCAAGTTTGGGGTTCAATGGCCATGATGGAAGTAACACAGTTGTGGTCAACCAACCAGTGTAGTGTTCTTCCTTTCCCATGAGTGGGTTGGCTAATTCTTTGCGTAAAGACTAGTTCTGTTAGTGAGTCTGCAAGTAGTTTAGCTGCATGATCATTGGGGTCTGAGAATCCTAAGTTAAAATCACCTAACACTAAGATTTGTGAGGTGGGTTTAGTATTGTTTGAGAGTATTGTCTGTTCTAGTCACTATAAGAGATTCAATGATGCGAGCAAAGCAGTTGCAGATAGCAGCAATACATGAATAGCAGTTATGGCACTTGATAGGGTAAAGACGTCAGTTCTAGTCACTATAAGGGTTCGCTAAAGTGAGCAAAGCAGTTGCCGGTTAGCGTAGGTGCAAACACAAGCCATAATGGTAGAGGTAGATCAATAGCAATTAATGGTCGCTCGCATAGCATAGGTGCAGTACAATAACTAATGTGACCAAAGCAGTTGCAAGTTGGTGTAGGTGCAATCACAAGCCATAAAGGTAAAGGTAGGTCAGATGCAGTGCAAATAACGGTCACTCGCATAGCACAGGTGCAGTACACTAACAGTGGGAACGAACCAGATCAGAGGCAGGTGGAATTGTCAGTACCTAGCATGGCATGGGAACGGTCAGAATCGGCATGTGCGCAGCACGGATTAGGCGCACATGTCAATGCCTAGCACGATACGGATCAGGGCACAGCTCGTAGTAGGCAAAAAGCAGGTCAGATACTTAACAGTAAATGCTTTGCCCCCCCCGTACGTATATTGACCATTGGACGACAGACGTATGGACCGATATTGAGGACTTAACGTGGTTTAATGTTTGGTCTAGGGCCTCTAAGTCCTCCCAATGTGCTCAGCTGAAATAAAACCGCTATAAGCTTCCCATGCGAGTGTACATTAAAGGCATGGTCTAGTAAAAATTTTTATTGTCCCTACGGGTCGGCCATGTTTTTTTAAGCCTAAGTGGGTCAATTTTAGAAAACGTTCCTATGGACCTTACCCGAGTTTTCGTCCATTAAACGCACGCGAAAACAAGTACCAGGGAGCTGCCATTTTCTGATAATCCTATCTTTTCCCCCATCGCCCTGGCTGACCTGCTTTTGCAGCACTAAATCAATTCCCCCGCCCCTGAGCCTGACATTATCAAAACATTCATATTCCCCGCCTCTCTCCGTGACATTACTGTGCTGCGTAGGCAAACGCGCCCAGTCGTCTTCTGCGCGACTCCACACAGAACCCGGAAACCAACACAGATCAACTCACAACAAAGCACGCCACAATTCGGAATATGAAACTGTACTTTAAAATGAAACAGCAACACGGTACATTTGGTAAAGTACATTTATTTGACATTCAATGTTTAGAGAATATTCAGCAATTGCCATATGAACTCCGAAAGCCATTTATTTTCTTTTATCTGTATCCGCAATAACTGTTCCATTTCATCTTGAGTCACTCGCTGTTCCTTTATGGTACACAGGGTGTTCATTTTCGTAAAAAGAATCACTTCGGAAGCATGGTGAACCGCAAGGCTGTTCCATCAACTAGGCACTAGTCCAGCCTAAAGGTTGATATGTTGCTTCTAGCCACTAGTACAGCGTAAGGGCATGTGGGCCCTTGGCGATCATCCCATAATATGGTCGTGCTCCAGTTGTTGACACGAAGCTGCAGGTGTCTGCTGAAGAATCCATCCGCCGGTGTCTCAAACAGATGGCAGTGGCAGAATGGGATCAAATACCTGTTATGAAAACAAAAAAATTATAATTAGTCTCGCTAGCCGAACTTCATTAATATTACTCATTTTATTTATTACGGCCGATCAGAAACTATTTGCTTGCAGGGATAGTTGAATGGAGTATGTTCGTCTCTAAAATCAATGCGAAAAGTAACGAGATAAATTGAGGCAAACACACAATGATAAACGACAGTTAGTCTACATGCCTGAGGAATGATATGATATATGATATGGCATTTGTAACGCGCCTATACTCAAGTGTTTCTAGGCGTGACGAGGCAGGTGGGGAACAAGGGCAGACAGACAACGATCCTACTAGGCCAGGTGTCTTTCTGATTGCGCATGGGGAAGGGCTGTACATGGTTAGTTGAATACAAATTAAATAATAGGGCTAGCTGGTGGCAAGTGCAAGGTAAATGCCGGAAGAAGGGGCTGAAGGATACAGAGACAGTCCCGTAGTGCAGGTAGGCAGTGCAGGGAAAAGTGGCTGGGCCAAGGACCAAGATCGGTGAAACCAGTGGACCTGCATGCCCATGTGCCCACTACGAACACGTTTTACTTGCTTTTCCTAGCTCTTCATTCATTCATTTATTCATGCATCCATTCATTAAATCTTCATTCCGGTATAAAAGCGTGTAAAGATTTACTTACATTATATTTGAAATTTCCATTGTGTCTCTTCGTAATGCAGTCTGTAAAACAGACCGTGCTCTTGACA
Source organism: Ambystoma mexicanum (assembly GCF_040938575.1). NCBI lineage: Eukaryota > Metazoa > Chordata > Amphibia > Caudata > Ambystomatidae > Ambystoma > Ambystoma mexicanum. The sequence continues at coordinate 572,602,612 of NC_090935.1, forward strand.
ACGATTTTTCGTATACTGAACTAAAATGAAACTCGGTCTAGTTTCTGAATTTTCTGCCTTATCGTCTCTTACGTTATTGCGCACTCCCTTCAAATGTAGCTCTTTCGGCATGGTCCCTATCTCAAGGTCAAAAAACAATAGACCCTTATACTTCCAGTGCGACTTGTGGGCCTCATCTGGGCGCTGTCCTTCACATTCTTTATTTGCAACATCACGTAGTATAGGCATCTGTGAGAACTTGAAGTTTAGAATCCGTCTATGTAGTGCGCCTCAATGTGCAAATGCGAACTGGCTTCTCTCCCAAATGCCACGGCCCGCTTGGCTGGCGCGTTCTAAGTGCCCCAATTTTGTCACCGTTGTCTGCGAGCTTTGCAGCCCAAATTGAGACATTTAATTTTTTGCGGAAGGTCAGGGAAAGTATAAAGTACCACAGGAGTTGAGTTAAAAGTGAGATTTATTGTTTGTTTGTTTGTTTTATTATTTGCAATACGCAAGCCTCCCCTCCGTTAACAGTGCGCAGCATTTACATTTACATGAGATTAGACATGAGAAAAATATATACATACACATATGTGAGGTGAATAGAGAGAATTCAAAGATGACACCCAGCTTGTTCACCACCCATGATGGTGAAGGTAGGGGTTAGGTTTACAGGTACACTGTACAATAACATTTATTTACAAAAAGACAATCGTATTGCAATTATTTAAACCGGGATTTGTACTTCACAATCAGCTGTGCTTCGGGTGGGCATGGCACAGTCGCAACGTTCGGTGGCAATGGATCACTGCTCTGCACAGAAACGTCCAAAATTCCATATCTGTGCTTCTCTAACACAGCAACAATAAGGCCTTTCACAAAGTCGAACTGCATTTCATCATAGACTGGTTTGATCACCCATTGCTTACTTCATTTTGAAAACACCTTAGTGTAGCGAGGCCTCCTTACTTTACCCCTAGTCTTAGATTGTTCACGTCCGACATTGCTGTTATGGGCCAAGACCGCTAGTAGAGTGCGATGTTTCATGCCCCGAAAGCTAAAATGCAAGCGCTTTGGCCTGTACTTTAGGCACATATTGTGGAACACCTCCAAATCTCCTGTGTGACAGAATTCTGTCAGTCCTCTCAAATCTCTTGATAGAGTTTTGTCGAAAACAATCTTCTCAATGGCTTTGTGTGTCAGTGAAGATGGAATCAACCACTTCTTCTTCCGTGCCTCCTCTGGGGACAAAGGGCCATGTTCACATTGGTGGAAATGTTCATTTGCTGTCCAGCGGTGAACGTTGGTACAGTGGTGCATCAGTGACCGCCATTTTTCAAGTAGTATTTCCACTGACCCCTCACAAGTTTTTGAGCTCCACCAAAGATGGTTGGTGATAGAATGTGACCACTGCAAAATACTTTCAAAACCTTTTTTTTTCCCTGCAGCCGAGATTTTCTTATTGATTGATTTAGCAAGATGCCATACGTCAAATTGATGTTTAATATGTGGGAACTGCTGTCTCATTGTCTTGGCAATTTAAACGTGTCTATCCGTGGCTATGAGGTCGATGTGCATTCCCCTTGATTGTAGATATTCCACTGATTTTATAAATCCTAGTTTCTCCATGGCCACTGACGATGTACATTGTGTTACCTGCACGACCACCAAACTCACAATTTCTTACTATCCATGTCCTGAAAGTGGTAGGTGCAGTACTTGGCAGAAAATCCAGGGCTGTCGCATTGTCCATCGCCGGCTAGCCTGAATCGTTTGCCTTCGAATGTACTTGCTAGAGACAATTGTTCAATTTTCCAAGCATCACTAATGGCCGGAAACAGATAATCACGTTGGTATATGTAGTACAGCGCTTTAGAAATGAAATGGAGTCCCACAAACTGAAAGAAAGCCTCTAACTTTCTAAAACTGGAGCCACTAGAAAGTGATGCAGCTGCACACAGTAGATTGCCTGCTGGCAGTTTCCCCAGCATCGGTTGTGCAGACCATGAGAACCTATGATTTAATCTACAGGCGGCATTAATTTTGACGTTACTGCCTTTTATTTGACGAGTCACATTAATCAATGGCTTCCCACATACTTTCCCTCTAATGGAATGCACACATTTCAGCATACTTATAATTTCCATCAAACAACTGTCGAATACAATGTATTTGCTCTCTTTCATTAGACTGTCACGTTGTGGAGATTTCAACACATTGGAAAGTAATATCGCTGATATCAAGTTCTAATCCATCTATGGATGCTGCGGCTGGTTCATTCTCTGTCATTTCGACATCTATTACTTCAACATTGATGGGAGAACACAACAATGTCGACAGGTTTTTTGGTGGCAAATGTTTGGCGGGTGTAGATTGTGTAAATTGATCTGCAACTACTTCAGAGCTATCTTCAATACATTCAATAACATCTTCTTGTGGTGGTGCGGTCGCACTGTAGCTATGGTCCAATGCAACTTTGCTGTAGTCTCCAAACACAGTTATTTCATGTTCTGGCCATTGGACATGAGCATCTCGAGCCTGAACACGCCTCGCCTCAATTAATAGTTCCTCCATAGTGTACACGGTCTGGCAAGCCACATCTCTCATTCGCTTCACTGTCTGTGTGTGTATAGTTCTGACACCCACGGGTAACTGGAGGAGAGATTGGAAAAGGGATGTTCAGTTTAAACACAAGATGGAGTGTAGTAGAATTGACTGGAAAAAAACATAAAATAGTCCCCAGCACAAATTTTTTTTTAAAGTTATGAACTGTTTGTAACTAACCTTTTTTTGTTTTTTTTTCTTTGCAACTTTTTTGACTCGACCTTCAACATCTGCACGCTGTAGCTCTGATTCGTTTCCGCATGTCCTCCCTTCCTCTTGCGCTGCAACGACTATATTTTCTGTATCCGCATAGACAGCACGGAATGAGGCTCCATCGTCTCCCTGAAACATAGTACTTTCATTACTATGTATCAAAATATTGTTAGCATAAAACACACGTGAGGATGAACACACAGGTACATCTCAATAGCCAAACACGATTTAAACATTGTGTGCAACAATCAAAGGACAAGTATTCGACCAGTGATCATCTATTTCGATGGAACTGTCAGTATCCATACCTCTGGCTCTGCATGGACTGCCAGGAATGGTTGTATTGGAGAGGAGGCATCCGCATCTCCCTGAAACACAGTACTTGCATTAGTATGCTTTTCAATATTGGAAACACAACACACACTTGGGGTCGACGGCACAGGTACATATAAAGAGATAACCACAAATGATGCATTGTCCAAAAGAATCAAGGAAAATCCAAATATGATCACATTTCATCGACTTATTTCAACGATTCCTTTACATCTGCATCATCTAAATGAGATGTTGTGATTGTGGTGGAAGCTCCGTCGTCTCCCTAAAACACAGTACTTGGATTAGTATGGTTTTCAATATTGGAAACATAACACACAGTTGGGGTCGAACGCACAGGTACATATAAAGAGATAACCGCAAATGATGCATTGTCCAAAAGAATCAAGGAAAATCTAAATATGATCACATTTCATCGACTTATTTCTCCGATTTATTTACATCTGCATCATCTAAATTGGATGTTGTGATTGTAGTGGAAGCTTCGTCGTCTCCCTGAAACACAGCACTTGAATTAATAGGGAAGAAAGTATAGCAAATGGAATCACGTTATATGATCACGCATGATGGAGCTGTCATTATCCATACCTCGTGCTGCTGAAGAATATCTATCGATGTTGCAAATGTAGTGCGCACTTCCGAAAGCTGTTGCGCCGATTCGTATACGCATGGTCCCGCTTCCACTTCCCCTGGAATTACTTGAATGTCAGGCTTTGCATCAAGTGCAAGGGTTGACGCTCCATCAACTGCCTGAAACATAGTACTTGCATTAGTGAGGATTACAATAGTGAAAACATAAAACACACCTGGGGTCGACAGCACAGGTACATTTCAACGGCTAACCACGAATGAAACATTGTGTAGAACAATCAAACGACAAGAATTCCAGCTCTGATGATGACGCTCGATGGAGCTGTCAGTATCCATACCTCCTGCTGTTGAAGAACATCTAGAAATGTTGTAGATGTGGCGGATGCTTCAGCATCTCCCTGAAAGACAGTACTTGCATTAGTATGGATAACACTAATTATAACCGAAAACAAACACCAGTGGACGATAACTAAGGTGTACATCAATTGGAAAGCACTAACCAAACATTCGGTAAAATGATTACACGATAAAATAAAAATATTACTTGACATGCATAAAACAGGTCTGTAGCGGATTAGCCTAGTAAGATTACCTGATACGCGCTAGAAGTGGTTGATAACTGCGACCACGTCAAGGATGTAGAATGTTCTTGCTTCAGATTCAAGGGATAGTCAAGAAGTTGTAAAGGTAAATTAATGATTGATAATGAAATGCCAATATTAAAAATAGCCATGTAAGGCGACAGAATACTTGTAAAATGCTCAATACAGCACAGTTCCCTGTTCCCATATATATACATTGCGTTTGTGGGTTATGAAATCGAAAAAGAATATATTGGTAAATGTCATTATTCAAAAAACTATACAATCATATCAATATCGAAATTCTTACAAGGGATAGAACACCTACAATATTAATTAATCCGTTCGGATACCTATAATCTACCGCAAGGCCTAAAGCTGAATCCGGACACTTGACTCACCGGTGGCGGAATGTGGACGAATAGAGTGGGAATAGCGTTTTCGAGCAATTTCCGTGTCGTTCGCCGTTTATTCTTCTTTGTTACCCAAGATGTTGTGTACATGTCCAAGGAAAAGTGCCGGCTGCAGATGCTGTATCGATCACCCCTCTTGTCCTGTAAGACTTGTTGGACTCTACTTTCCAGCTCACCCAGTGGATATCCGCAATGTCTGACCCATTCTCTTATTCGATCAACAGTTTTCGGGAATACATGCATTGTAGTGCCTTCAGATTTCGCATGGGTCTTCAAAGGGCAACCACTAATCGAACAGGCAGGCATTGTTGATAAATCTGAAAAGTAAATATCGACATTATTATACAATCTTCAAGAATAAAGATTTGATACAAAAGTAAATGAATCATACAATGATCAATGCAAGGTTTGTTTTGGTCGCAGGAACTATACCAGTTCATTATGTGTGGCTTATTATTTGCATAAGTTGCAGAAATGTATAAATGATGTGACTAAAAACTGAACATGTGACTCATCCCTTGGATGTTCTGTATTGCACGAGAAGGAAACATGCTTACATCATAGACTGGACCCCCGAAGGATGCAATTCGATGACAATTGACACAGATGAAAATAAATAGATCTATTGATTTGACGAGCAGATTAGCATAGATCTCAGTGGTTCCCAGGTAGCACGTTCAGGAGTTGACTTGCAAAGCACAAAGATGTTCTCATGAGACATATCGAGTGATTTTTAAAGTATTAGAAACTGGGGTGTGTTTGTGAATGAATGACGTATGTATGTCGTGGTATTAGGGGGGCGGCCTGCTTGAAGGGGAGGCCTGCATGGAGACACGGGGTCTGAGGAGGCCATGTGACCGATGGCCCCTTGGCGTGGGACACCTTTTGAAGTGTACATGTAGTTTGGCACCTTGGCCTTTCGCGCCCCTGACAGCCCCCCATGCCAGCGCGCATCCACCGGCGCGAACCGCCTTTGATACAGGGGGTGGGATGGATTGGCCTGGGGCGTGCAGATAAGGCACAGGAAGACAGCTGAATGGAGACACACTTATGTGGATTGCAGGGGGGCGGCCTGCCTCAGGGGAGGCCTGCCTGGAGACACGGGGTCTGAGGAGACCATGTGAACAATGGCCCCTTGGCGTGGGACACCTTTTGAAGTGTACATGTAGTTTGGCACCTTGGCCGTTTGCGCCGGCCACAGCCCCCCATGCCAGCGCGCATCCACCGGTGCGAACCGCCTTTGATAAAGGGGGGTGGGATGGATGGGCCTGGGGCGTGCAGATAAGGCACAGGAAGACTGCTGAATGGAGACACCCTTATGTGGATTGCAGGGGGGCGGCCTGCCTCAGGGGAGGCCTGCCTGGAGACACGGGGTCTGAGGAGATCATGTGAACAATGGCCCCTTGGCGTGCGACATCTTTTGAAGTGTACATGTAGTTTGGCACCTTGGCCGTTTGAGCCCGTCACAGCCCCCCATGCCAGCGCGCATCCACCGGCGCGAACCGCCTTTGATACAGGGGGGTGGGATGGATGGGCCTGGGGCGTGCAGATAAGGCACAGGAAGACTGCTGAATGGAGACACACTTATGTGGATTGCAGGGGGGCGGCCTGCCTCAGGGGAGGCCTGCCTGGAGACACGGGGTCTGAGGAGACCATGTGAACAATGGCCCCTTGGCGTGGGACACCTTTTGAAGTGTACATGTAGTTTGGCACCTTGGCCGTTTGTGCCCGTCACAGCCCCCCATGCCAGCGCGCATCCACCGGCGCGAACCGCCTTTGATAAAGGGGGGTGGGATGGATGGGCCTGGGGCGTGCAGATAAGGCACAGGAAGACTGCTGAATGGAGACACACTTATGTGGATTGCAGGGGGGCGGCCTGCCTCAGGGGAGGCCTGCCTGGAGACACGGGGTCTGAGGAGACCATGTGAACAATGGCCCCTTGGCGTGGGACACCTTTTGAAGTGTACATGTAGTTTAACACATTATGTGGAATGCAGGGGGGCGGCCTGCTTCAAGGGGAGGCCTGGCTGGAGACACGGGGTCTGAGGAGGCCATGTGACCGATGGCCCCTTGGCGTGGGACACCTTTTGAAGTGTACATGTAGTTTGGCACCTTGGCCTTTCGCGCCCCTGACAGCCCCCCATGCCAGCGCTCATCCACTGGCGCGAACCGCCTTTATATCAATATATAGTATATCGTCTTTATATCAATGATAGTATATCGTTGCTTACCAATAACAAATGCCACATACCGGAGATTCTTGTGAGCACAGACCCACACTTCAACCGGTGTATTATAGTGGTCAAGACCCTAAGGCCTGTATAATCCAATGGTAATTGTTAGTATAGATATATGTGTGACTTTTATAGAGACATAACCTACTGAAAGACTTTGAACAAGTGTTATTTAGTGCATGCATTATCGAGAATATGCTATGTTAGCTTAGATAGATAGTGACCACCCTGCTTCACAGCGACCAGACCGTCACCCATTCGGAGCACAGATGTCTGACGTCCATCCTTGAATGGAGACACACTTGATTCATTTAAAAAATCGAAACAAACGTTGTTAAAATATATGTGGTGTTTTATTTTGTATCTTATTTTCATGACACAAAAATACAAGAATTTAAAGATTATACAGGTCAGGTTGCAGCACAGCGAGAGAAAATCCCCTGTACTGACCGCTGTCACTCGGGAATGTTTCTCTAATGGCACGAACGGCACAGGTGGGTATCAATCTTCGAACGCGGTGTCCAAGCCTCCCGTGGAGCCACCATGTAAAGGAACGATAGGCCACCAGCCTGTACCACCTGTGAAAAGGAATGAAACAAACTGTTTTTAAATGACCAAGATAAGTTTAATAAACGTTAGTTGTCAATGACAATTCTTTTAACTAATGGCATTCTGCACGGACAAATGCTATCTAGACAATGCACACTATTGAACGACTTACATGCGTTACAATGATATGTAGATGTAATTTTGGATATAGTAGAAGAACATGAAATAGGAGTGGCATGACAAGCAGAGTATACTTACTCGTTACTCGGATTACGAGGACGAACAGTTGCGCGAAGTTCGTGCATAAGCACCATCATTATTCTCAACAGGGCCCGTGTGAGGCAGGCTGCCCTGAAGTCTGGCAGCTCGGTGATGCATTGCGGTCGTGGATCGCCTTCCGAAATGTAGGCCAGGCATCCCGAGTTTTCTCAGCAGCAGCAGTTCTCGTCCTCAGTTGGCATTAGCTCGTACCGATTGCATGTGCACCAGGTGGAGACGCTGTCTATTCGACTAGGCCCAGGCTCTTCATCTGTTGATTCGTCCTGCCAACTTTCGTCCGAATCCCCATCGTTTTCGCGTGCTTCCCTTTCCAGTAGTTCCTCCTCAGTATACTCGGGCTCGTACATGTAGGGCATTATTGTAGCCATTGTGTGGTAAACAGAGTAAAATAATTTACCAAGATGGTACAGGTGTTCACACGGGCTACAAGCGGCGAAGGTAGCTGACCAGAGCACTGAAACGAGTCACAGAATACTCAAAGTAACACAGAGAGAGGAATGGAATCGAAAATCTGCTGCTGTGTGTTGTGAAACGGTCTGTTTATACTTATTGAGGAAAGAGGCGTCCTGCCATTTGCATGGCGATGCGTCATTAGCTGAAGCACAGCGAATGTTGACACGAGACATGCTTTGGCGTTGGGAAATGGGCGGTACGAGTCTGCTGATGACAGGCTCAGGGGCGGGGGAATTGATTTAGTGCCGCAAAAGCAGGTCAGCCAGGGCGATGGGGGAAAAGATAGGATTATCAGAAAATGGCGGCTCCCTGGTGCTTGTTTTCGCGTGCGTTTAATGGACGAAAACTCGGGTAAGGTCCATATGAAAGTTTTCTAAAATCGAGCCACTTAGGCTTAAAAAAACATGGCCGACCCGTAGGGACACTAAACATTTTTACTAGACCATGCCTTTAATCCTGAATGCCTTCACCACATGCACCCTACCACTCCATCTTCCTGCTGGCGATGTAGACACTTTCATTCATGTTTGGTGGTTCTGTCATTTTCTACAACAGTACTGAAAAGAAATACTATCCCACATTAAGGCCAGCACTGCAGTAGATTCACCCATTGACCCTTTAACCGTCTTGTTGGGGAATATGGTTGGGGGGAGGGGGGTGAATGGGCTTTCTGGTAAAGAGGCCCAGCTGATGTCACACCTTTTAGTGGCAGCTAGAATAACTCTGGCACATAACTGGAAAGGGAACGCATCCACTGATACTCGTGAATGGTGGGGGAGAGTGTGGTTTTCACTAGCTATGGACAAAAGTGACGCTACTAATAAGGGGAATTCTTTTCCTAGCTTGCAACCTGGCGTCCATTTATTGAATTTGGGCAAAGTAATGATTCCCCGATGGTTTATCATAGACACCAGACTATGGTTGCCTTCACAATGGTGTAAACATTTTGGGCCTGCTGGGTTGCTCCTGTTTACGCACCGATCCCCTAATGTCCGTTCATTTGCTGTGCGCCTCTGCACCATGTACTGCGCTGTTGGTCATTTCTATACTTGTACCCCGATGCTTTCCCTGTGATATTTATTGGTTTATTTTGCACTGGCCCTTCTTGCTGGGGCTATTTCTTGTATCTGCATACATGAGTTCTGATTTAATCACTTTCCTCGAGTGCAGCCTCGGTTGTGCTTTCTGTTTATTTTACAGTGGAGAAGGAGGGAGGGCGCCTTTAAAGGAGATGGGGGCAGTAGAGGTGCAGGGAATGAAGGGGACAGTTTTAAGGAGGACAAATAAAGTGAAGATTGGAATGTTTCCAGTGCTCGGCGGGATCGCGACGCGTATGATGTACTACTGTAGAAAGCGCATGGGCGCGGTGGGATCACCCGCCAGCTGGAGAGGAGACCGCCTCGTCCCCAGTTGTTGGGCTGGAATGGCCCGATAAAGGAGGACCTGACGCCAGAGAGGATTATAGGTCTTTCCTTATTAAACTCAACATGCTACTGCCTTTTCCTTCTCTCCTCCCCGCTCTCACGTCATTCCCCACGTGATCTCTTTCTCCCTCTTAAAGGGACAGAGCTTGCTAACATCCAGGCTGCCGTGATGGTTAGTGGAGTTGCATAGTGAGGCCTCATAGTTTACTCACTTGTTAAATGTTAAATGTTAAAGGTATTTGTACCGCGCACCGTCACCAACGGAATTGGTCCCCAGGCGCTCAGGCGGATCTGTAAACGATAAAGGTGGGATGAGTTAGTAAGGTGAAGAAGGGAGTAGGATAGTGAGAGGAGTGGTGTTCTGTTGGCAGCTTCAACTCAGTATACACCGGGTGCTGAGCTTTGGTGCGGGTATCGGATCGGAGTCAGTCCGCGTGTGCTGTTGTTCCGGCTTATGTGTTGTTGCAGTGTTGTGAAGTGCGTGCGGCTTGTTGTGCGAGAGATGGTTGTGTGAGTTTTTGAGTTAGATAAGTATGCAGAGTTTGAGTTTATATGGGTTAGCGGGTTACCTGACCTTTACCATGCTAACATTCACAGTTCTGTCTGAGTGTGACACCTGTTGGCCCTTCATATTCCCATCTAGACGCGGCGCCGGCCAATGATTAGGACTCCATCCAGGTGTGGCCATGCCAACCCTCACGCCCCCATCCAGATGCGGCGCAGGCTAGTGTCTAGAGACCTGTCCAGGTGTGGGCATGCTAACATTCACAACTCCATCTGAGCGCCACGCAGGCCGGTGTTCACAATTCTAGGTGTGGCACATGTTAGCATTCACATTTTATGGGCGTGGGCATGTTGGCCTTCAATCGATCCTATTCAGATGTGACGCAGGCCAACGTCTATCCAGATGCGTCTGCCGGTCTGGATATGTTTGTCCGGTACGTACGAGTGGGAGAGATGCTTGGGGCTTTCGTCTGGGTCTAGGTATGTGGTCAGTTTCTGCAGCCTTCCATTGTGGCTATTTTCCATGATGTCTTATGCTCTGTCGAGTGGTTGGTTATTTGGTTTGAGTGTTTGTCCAATTTGAGAGTGGTCGAGGTTGGAGTTATTTTCGTCATTGTTTTAATGTCTGGGCATTCTGGTGCATCTCCGCTGAAGTTACACTTTGAAGAGCCATGATTTGAGGAGTTTCATGAATGCTAGGTGGTTTGTTGTATTCCGTATATTCTTAGGTAGGTCATTCCAGGTTTTGGGTGCCTGGTGAGAGAAGGACGATCCTCCGAGTTTTTTTCTGTTGTAGGGTTTTGGTTCCAGGCGTATGTCGGTGCTTGATCTTAGTGTTCTTGTCGGTTGGTGTAGGCGTAGTTTGTCGCTTAGGAATTCTGCGCCTTTTTTGTGTTTTGCTCTGTGTGTGATGCACATGGCCTTGAACTTTATTCGTTGTTTCAGTGGTAGCCAGTGTAGTATTTTTAGCGCGGGTGTGATGTGTTCTCTTCTGGGTAGCTTGAGGAGGAGTCTGGCTGTTGCATTTTGTATGCGTTGCAGTTTTTTTAGAAGTCGTTCGGGCATGCCCAGGTATAGGCTATTGGCACAGTCTACTCTGGACATGATCAGAGCGATGATGGTAAGTGTTTTGTTGGCGAATGACAGGAACAGTAGGATCCTTTTTGCTGCTCGCAGGAGGAAGAAACATTTCTTGATTACCGAGTTTACTTGTGGCTCCAGAGTGAGGTTGTTATCCATCAGGACCCCTAGGTTTTTTACAGTTGAAGATGATTCTGGTGTGGTGCCGAGTTCTCTTGGCCAGGGGATGTATTTGATGTTTCTCTGTTTTGCCCGGGTTGATTTTGAGATGGTTGAGGTTCATCCAGTTGAATATGTCACAAAGGCAATTCTGTAGTGTGGTGTTTTCTTCTCGGGTGTCTTGTATGTTGAAGATTATTTGAGTATCGTCGGCGTAGTTGTAGCATGTGAGGCCGTGTTTTTTGATGATTTTGATTAATAGGTACATGTAGATGTTGAATAGAAGCGGGGAGAAGGATGATCCTTGTGGTACTCCGCACATGGAGACTCTGGGTTTGGATTTACAAGGTTTCATCCATATTGTTTCTGTTCTGTTTGTTAGGAAGGATTTGATCCATAGTAGGGCAGTGTCTGTCATCCCTAGTCCTTCTAATCTCTTTATGAGGATCGCGTGGTTGACAGTGTCGAAGGCTGCAGACAGACCAAGGAGAATCAGGACGGTGCTGTTGTCTGAGTCTGCGTTTGTTTTTAGGTCGTCCCATATTGAGAGGAGAGCCGATTCTGTTCCCCTCATAGGTCTGAAGCCAACTTGTGCCTGGTCTAGTAGGCACAATGCGGATTGGGGTGAAGGGCTTTTCTTTGGCGATGTCGTCCAGGGTTGTTGCGATCCAGGTATGAAGTTGGGCAACTTTTTTGTCTAGGTCTGCTTCTTCCACGGTTGATGCTTGTGGTTTGCTGAGTTCTAGGAGCTCGGTTAGGTTGGAGTTTTTAATGGTTCTCCAATTTCTTTTCATCATGATGTGTTGCTTTTCTTGTTGCTTTTTTGTCAGAGCGGCCGTTGTGATTATGAACGGAATAATGAGGTGGTCGCTCCAAAGTATTTGAATTGGGGGTGCCATGGTGAGTGGATCCTTGTTGGCGAAGATTGCGTCACGTGTGTGCCCTGCTGAGTGGGTTGCTCCTTTGACTTGTTGTTGTAGGTTCATGGCTGCTAGTTGGGCGGTTAAGGATTTTTGTGTGGTTGTGGTTTCTTCGTCGAACCAGATGTTGAAATCTCCGAGGATGATCAGATGATTGTACTTGATGGCTAGGGTGGTGATTGCTTCTGTAAAAGCGTCTACGAAAGTCGCATCGTAGGTTGGTGGTCTGTATATCAGTATGAATTTCAGGTGGGTTTTGGGGTTTGCTGAAAGTCGTAGTATTAAGGATTCGCATTTATCAATGTTTAGTGGATCTTCCATTTCGATGGCCAGTTGTTCCTTGTGGATGATCGCTAGTCCCCCCCCTCTTTTGGATTTTCTGTTTGTTTGGATGCATTTGAAGTCTTCAGACAGGCAGGCAGTTGTTGAGGGTGATCTTGTAGTTGTCATCTAGCCATATTTCGGTTACAAATAGGATGTCTATGCCTCCTTCTGACAGGAGGTCGTATATTTCTGTTGAGTGTTTGGACATTGACCTTGTGTTTATTATGTATGAAGCAAGATGCCATTTCATGGTATGTTATTGTTCTTTTCTGATTGAGCCAAAATTAACAAAAATGTAGTTGGAAAAAACAGAGGATGTCTATGTCAGTAATAAGCAAATAAATCATCTGGGAGTGCAGCCACCAGCACGGGCGAAGCCCTCCACCATCGGCTGTGCACGTCAGGCATCGCAGTATGGCTCTAAGCACTGCTGAGATGCAGCCTCTCAAGCTGTAAGCCTGCTGCGCACCTCATGTATTGTTGGCCACATCAGCGGGCGCATGCAATGTCATGTGAAGCACCTGAACCATTCCCATGTCACCCTCAGCAGTCCATGGCCAAGCATCACATTCTAGCACGATCCTGGTTCCCACAATCCATCCCGCAACACTACTTGGAAATCTTTGGAGAATGGAGGCCTTTTCAAAAAGACCAGTTGCTGCTATTTAAACTGCACTTGGCAGGCAAATCGGCTTTGCAATTGTGAGACTCCAGATCATCACTTGAAGGTCTGGTCTCACATGCTCGAGTTTCCTGATATGCATTCTGTCCAGCACAACATCCTTGAGCTCCTGGTGTGCAGGCTGTCCAGCATTACCTCCTTGAACTCCTGCCGTGGATTCCAGGCAGCATTACATCAAGAGTTCCTGGCGTGCATTTCATCCAGCATTACCTCCTTGAGCAGCTGGTGTGCAGTTTCTCCAGCATGCCATCATTGAGCTCCTGGTGTGCATTCCGTCCAGCACTACATCCTTGAGCTCCTGGTGTGCAGTCTGTCCAGCATGACCTCCTTGAGCACCTGGTGTGCTTTCCGTCCAGCCTTCTGTCCCTCCATGCAAACGAACTACATGGACAGACTGCATTATCATCAATAAACCAGGTCATTACTTCCCTAGTTGGCCTGTAGGAAGACATAAAAATCGACGTTCGGCAACACACCATGTTTGCTGCTGGACATTCAAAGCAAATTAGATTGCACAAATAAAAAACCTACAAGTCCTGAAATATAGTCGCAGGACCCCTCCACAAAGGGGACGGAACAAACTCAACTTGTTTCATTGATTGAGAGAGAAAACAACAGACCTACCTCCTTTGATCTCAAGTCGCAGACACTCTCCAATAGGGGATTGGATGCCTGACAAGTGTTATTTATCTCTAGTAACACAGTGCTGGAAGCCGCCAACAACGCAATCCAACACAAACAGCCCTCTGCTGTCACAGTCCATCCTGTTGGTGGCACTACGATTCCTTCAACGGTCACTTCTTTGAAAAAGGAAAAAAGCGGAACAGCTGGACCAGGCACATCTCTTTGTGGCACAACCAGCAGCGAAATCATCATCAGGAATGGCCCTGGAAAAATGGTCAAGCAGGCAAAGAAAACAAACAAAGGGAAAGAGGCAAAAAGCCCCACCACACATTCCGAAGCCCCACCACACAGTCTGTGGTCAAACTGACGCGGGAACTTAACTATACCAGAGATATTGGCCGGTAAGAGGACAAAATCAATCTTTCACCCTGTGGAGGTGGCTGATAATGAGCCTGAAACTGACTCAGTAATTATGTATGCCTCGGACGAAGAGGGGTGAGGGGGAGACCAGCGAAAGGAATGCAGGCAAGTGCCAACAAGCAACTGTGACCATAAGGCTGCCAGTGAACCTGCACCGGCCACTGTTCCAATCATGAAGTAGACTGGCTCGCAGTGTGGTGAAGTGGCAAATAATGCAAACACTCCTCTGCAGGCTGTTCATCGGGAACCTTTGGTGCAACCGAACGCATGTTTGTTACAGTAGTGCAGCCGGATGCAGCAGTGAGAGTTGGTGTTGCAACTGAAACAAGCAACCAAACCACCTACAGAGACATCAATATAGCACACTTACCATCTCACACTAATGATGAGCGATGGAAGGTCCAAGCCTGTTGTGCTGGTCACTGGGGAACCAAAGAGGGCATAGTGCCAAGGCAAGGATTTGAGGGGTGTCATGGGTTTGCCCCACAGGCTTTATTACATTACATTCAGAGGTTGCAGAGTGACAGCAATGAGTTGGGGCGCAAATCATGATCCGATATTACAAGCGGGAGAACAGAGCTTGAAGGCCTTGATAACAATCATTTGGACATAAATGGTGCACATTATATTTAGGAAAAGTTATGTCAATAATTGAAAAACCTCTGAACAGTTCCGTGCTAATCGCCAGACTGCTATGTTTACAATTTTGAAGGGCGCAAAGGGCGGACAAGAAACAGGTGCTTCGATACAGAGAAATAGGGACTCACACAATACTCTCCACAAAACCACTGCCTCTAAATGGGACATTCGCTCCAAAACACGTCCTGTAAAACATCAGGCCACGTACCAACTCCTTTTGGAGGGACAACTGAATCAAGACAGCGGGTTGGGTTTGAATCGTTCGGCAGTCTTTACTTTGTTCTCTGAAATTGTCAACCTGAGCGTTATATCGACCAGAGACATTGAGAGTGTGGAATTTATAGATCAATGCCACACTGACAGAGTATTGCCTCGATTTCAATCTAGAGTTGTGTTTGAATTAATATTGAAGGAGGCTGAAACACTGAGGCGACTTGGGTTTCTAATTAAAACCATGGATATGTCCAGGGCACCACACTTGAAGGGGGGAGCTTCCACCACTATTGATGAACAGCCTCAACATATCACTCCCTCTCAACAAATGACCTGTATAATGAATGCGGGTAAACAGGACAGGAGGGTGGCTTTTGACAGAATGGTACGGGAGGGGAGTGAGCGCCAGCTGAACTGGTCTTGGGTGGCAGCGACCCTCATCTCAAACTGTTGGTCCCAAAAACCTGCATGTAGGCTCTAGCATCCTCAGCCTTTAAATTAGCGACCTGGATTACGAGAGGCCACAAGCACCTCTTCAACAATCCATCTGCGGGGCTTATGTTGAAAACACTAGATCTAATTTGTCTCCAGGAGACCTGGCTGATGGAAGTACCCGCAATGGATGGTTTTACTGTTACAGCACAATTGGCAAGTAAGGGTGTGAGTGGGAGGCCGAAAGGGGGCAGTGTGACATTGTGTAGATTTGATAGTGGTCTTAAGATCATAAAAACATATGATGTCCAAATAGGTTTACTGGCCACTGATTGGGAAATGCAAACTGACCTGATGTATTTACAACTCCTAATTTGTAAAAGTTACTGGCACAAGTGTGTAGAACAGTTAGATACCTTTCTTGATGCCCTGATCAGCTTCTCTGTTGAATGGATGGGGTCTTACAAAGATGGACACGTTATTGTTCTTGGTGATTTCAACTCAACATGTCTTGATCTAGATTTAGATGCAGCCTTATCATCTAGGCCAATCATATGGGACGGTGATGACTTTGCTTATCCTGAATTTTTTGGTGTGACCGACAACAAGTGGAAACACTGTCTAAAAAGTATGGACTTGTATTTTCTAAATGGCTGTACTAAAGGGGACACAGGAGAGTACATTACCTGGCATAGTGGTGATAGGAGATCTGCCCTGGATTATATCTTCCTCAACAACTTCCTGATGACTAAATGTAGCGACTGCAACATCATTCAGAACAACTGGAGCGATCATAGTTTATTGAGCTGCTCATTCAATTGGTCAACTGGAAGTGGTTGGGAGAAGTGTGTTGAGGACATTGGGCTCACACCTGTCTCCAACAGGATAAAATGGAAACAACGCAAGATAGATGAGGCGAATGAAGAAGTCAAAGGTGTAGAAAAAGCACTAACTATGACTGGAAAACGTTGATGTTCACTCATGATAACTATGGTGACTTCTTGCATAATGTAATAGAGAGTAGACATGGTGGTAAATGGAAAAAGAATAAGGTTAAATACACTACTAACAAGAAAACACATCGATATGATGAGGCAGTAGCAGAAAATAAGATGGAAATGCGGTTCTCGATCAAAATAATCAAGAAAGAGAATGGGCCTGAAAATGAAGGCTCGCAGCAAATTCGAAAAATCTCATTAAAATATAAGAACTGGGTAAAAAACCATTGTGCTATAATGGTCCAGGTGGATGCAGAGGAAATGCTGGGATATCCCCAGAAGAAAGACTCATGCTCTTTCTGGGCCTTACTGAAAAGCTAAAACAAATGTTGTGGAGAAAGCACTATTAATGCCGTCTCGGAAGGGGAATGGATTCAGCATTTTAGATCAATGTATTGCACGCTGAGGTATTCAGCTACAGATAAATGCAATCAGGAAAGGTGCAATTTTGCCAACAACGAGCTTGTGGGCGCTATTACTTCTGGCACGTTTGACGTGTTGGAGGCCATCAAAAGACCAAGCAACTCCAGTGCTCCAGGTCCAAAGAAAACATCAAATAGTTTGTTCAGGGGAGCCATGACAGAGTAGGCAAGGATTTTGAGGTTCCTCTTGACGATATTCTTTGACAGCAACTTATCCACCAACATGGAGAACTGCCTATATCATCCCAATATACAAAAAGGGTGGAAGATCTGGCGCTAACAATTATCGACTCATCCCCATCCCCATTTTAGATGCAGACAGCAACATTTTCACAAGTCTGATCCTGAAACATCTGGAAATTTGAGCTCAAAGTAAAAATCTGTTATCACCATTTCAGAATGGCTTCCATAAACATCACGGCACAAATTTGAATGGATACGTATTGAGCTGTCTTCAGGACCTAGAGAATCGAGGAAAATACTCTGTAATACATTTGGCAACCATGGACCTATCCAATGCCTTTGACACCATCTCTAGACCTAGACTTTGGACAAAATTAAAGAAGTGGGGCATCCCCGACGACTTGCTGAAATGATCAAACTGCATGAAGATGCCAACGTCCAAGTTAGATTAAACTTGGAGGGCAGTCTATCCGAAAAAAGATACCCACAAGCAACGGCCTAAGGCAGGTGTGCATTCTTGCCTCCTGTCTTTTCATTTTAAACACAGCGGATGTGGGTTTATCGTTGGAGGCAGCGTCCCTTACCCCCCCAAAACTGGAAACGTGGCAATAAATTGGATGGCCTATGCCGATGACTTTGTGCTACTGGATTGTACCCACACGGGGCTATGCCGCCTTTTGGCAGCCTTTGAAGGCTTTGCAAGGGAAAACAACCTCAAAATAAACTAAAAAAAAAAAGGTTAAGTCATTTGTAAGGCAAGCACGTAAAACCACATTAAGTTGCTCTGTGAATGGGGTTGCCCTAAAGAGGGTTAAGACAACAATTTACTTTGGCTCTCCAATCATACAGACTTCCTCAGGGGATTACTACATTCCCCAAATGAAAAGAATTACCTTTTGAAACTGCATGTTTTCTCTTGTCCCTTTAATTCGATTCTTTTAGGGTAAAATGAGCCCAAAACTGTTATATGGCATTGAGCTTTTGGAAGACTGGGCTCTGGGTTATCTCACCCGGCTTGAGGGTGTCATCTGGCACAAGGTCTTAGCGGTTTCAAATTCAGTACCTGTGAGTGCCATTAGACAAAAATGTGGGCTGACAACCTTGAAAGCAAAAGGTCACTGGCATCTCTTGTTATTATACGCTACATTTTTGCGACCTCGCGAAAAGACTTTGTACCTGGCCATTGCTGAGACAATGAATTCTGGCCAGGTACCCACGCTGGCAAATCTCATTAACCGCTGCAAAATCATACTGTGCAGATTGGAAATGGGAAAGGATGACTTAACAAACAACCCAGAACAGATTAAAAAAAAGCTTTCTGCACATGACTGGTGTGCAAACACAGAAAGCCTGCATGAATATACCAGTGCGTCCCATTTGCTATGTGAACATAGAAGCAAAGGGACTGCAGTCCTTTACCTGGTGA
Source organism: Ambystoma mexicanum (assembly GCF_040938575.1). Lineage (NCBI taxonomy): Eukaryota > Metazoa > Chordata > Amphibia > Caudata > Ambystomatidae > Ambystoma > Ambystoma mexicanum. The sequence goes on from NC_090935.1 coordinate 572,621,291, forward strand.
AATGTCCAAGTGCTAAGATTAGGTTCCGTTGGGACCTTCTTCCAACTAAGGAGGTTCTGCTTGGATGGGAAAGGCCTTTGGTGACAGAAGCTGAATGTAGATTTTACAAACAGGCAGGTAAAATCGAAACCCTGAAGCACCTCCTCACAGAATGCTTCACGCGGAGAAGTAGGAGGTACTGTTATTTTCGAAAATATTTTGACTAGGTTGTTTGTTTGAACCAGGAATTCTTTTGGGTAAAATGCTTTGAGGGAATGCAAGTGTCAATTATGTTCTCAGTAGTTACTTTTATAAACAGCCTGAACTTAAATGATCTGAATTCATTTGAACAGGCATAAACAGGCCATAATAATCGCCTCATTCTTACACAATTTGGCATTTTTTATCGCATTGTGAATTGCATTTTTATTCACAAATGAACTGGTTTTATGGATTGAGTACATTGGTTTTCTTTTGGCACAAGCAATTTAGGATTAACCACATTATGAAATGTGTTTTTTGTCTAATTGAGTTTATGCTTTTTATTTCTGTACTTGAACTTTTATTTGTCTTTTTTCATTCTTAAATGTTTTGTTAAGGTTGAATTTGTTTTAACCAATAAACACATTTAAAAAAAAAAATCGAATCCAGTTCCAGCATCTGTCAGCTTTGTAGCCCTGGGCTCTCTCCTTCAAGCCTTTTGCTTACTATTATTCAGAGCCAACGTCCATCTTTTTAACATTGCTGCTTTACCCATGTTATATTATCTACTGCAACAAGCTTCTATATGACTCATATGCCTTGCGTTTCTGTATATATACATTTACTACACATCTGATTACTTATCTTCTTTATATAAATGGTTTCTTCTTACTCATATACATGTTTACTTTATTTCTTCAGTTACAGCTTCATTCTTTAAGTTTTTTTAAATTGTTTCTGTGTGTCATCGTCTTTTCTTCTTATGACATCACTTTGCACCTGTCAGATTTCCTTTACAGTGCTTCAATTTTCAGTGGTGTCTGCAAATCTCCTGCTACCACTTCAGTTTGAGGGTACATTCGTATGGTTGTGCAAGTGCATAATGTCTCTCATATACTAAATGCGGTATGGGAATAATACCTGGTGTCATGTACAGTGTCTTCTTGTTCTTTATACAGTATGTCGATGGTAAGGGGCAGGTTCTATCAATGACGTACACATCTGTTTCTCTACATTCCCCCCTCTGGTCCAGTTCTCGATCACCTCCTCCTCCTCCTCAAATTTCTTCATTCTTCCACAGAATGACTTCTTTGGGATCCATATTCACACCCCTCAGGTCACCTGCATTCTTTATGTGTTCATCCACACTACAGGTCATATGGCAACACTCCCCTGTTGGTTGACAGAACTACCAATGCCCTACACAGATCTTACAATCCTTGGGGTAGTACAACTTTGTTCCTGGGGTGCCAAAGCAATTTCCTTCAGGTGCTCACAGATGGTGTTTTCAGTGTGCGTGTGCTCATCATCCACAGCAGTCACATTGATCATTATCTTCATCCCAATTGCTTTCTTCGCTGTCTTCTTGCACTGTCCTATGAATATTGTTATAAGGCAGAATCCCAGCAACAGTAGCACTATTATTGATCCAAGAAATTTGAAGGCATTTGTCAACCAGGTTGGAACCCAGGAGAACATAATGAAAACCAGTCTGAATCTTCAGTCTCATCTGCTTGAGTTGACAGCATAGTTATTGCTGCTGTCAGAATTTCATTTTCTCCATCTTGGTCAGGTGTAAATGTACAGCAAGAAGGCCCTATCTTGATGCACACACCTCTTTCCATTGCTGTAATTAAGACCAGGACATACCTGTTCTGGAGGGTCATGAGTCTGATGGCCCTCAGTTCTTCTCTGATCACATTAAATCCTTTTATTGTTGTGTTAATTGTTTTTAGTAGCTCCCGCCTAGTGATTTGTAACCACTTGGCGTTTACTGCAGTTTAAATTCCTGGCATGAATATAGCTGTAAATATCACTGCCATTCTGCTGAACAATTTATGTTCATCTGGAATGTCATGATAGGCCTCTACTGATTTTGCGGAGAAGTAATTTTCCCTCCTCTGTCAAATGAGGTTGAGTGACCTCTTCTTCCTGTGGTGTGCATTCATTTCTGGAAGTTCCTCCTGTCATTCCTGGAACTTCAACTGTTTTCTGACATCATTTAATTTTACCAGATTTGATCAGGCCTTTGTTTCTAAAACACAGCATTGCTTTCCTTATAGGAAATATAGATACAGGTCCTGCTTCATCTTCAACCGATATTAGACCTTTTGCAAACTTGGCGCATTCCTATAGGCAACCATTGTTCACTTTTTGCACTACATGTACTGGTGATGTCATCAATAAGTGTGCACTGCATGCCAACATTCCTGCTTCCCATCCTGCACTAGTGGCCACTTCTCCATATACCAATAACTGAGGTCTCTCCCAGCATCCTGGTAATCCTGGTTTTTCCCATCCATATGCGCAATTCAGTTGTTTTTGTTCAATTATGGTTATCTGTCCTCCAATCAGGCCACTAAATGAATAAAGAAGCATCCTACTCTTCCATTCTGGATCTTTTTCAATTTTCTGTGTTTTGATATACGCATCTTCGTATGGTAACATTTTCTTTGACATCCATCGTAAGATCACCCATTTTCCTTCAATTTGTCCTCTGGTCTAGCATGCTGCTAGGTGGACGAGACACATTGTATCATGAGCAGATATTTCTCTTGCTATACATGTTCTGGCTGTATTCATGGCATAAGGGATGAGGGAACATACATAACAGTTTTCACCCACCATTTTTCTCCCCACCTCTTTCATGTGTTGATACCACATGTTATTCTTTAAATGGGCCGAATTATCAAGATATGAATTTATATCATCATTATCTTCCCTAGCATCCCTTTTAGATCGAATAATTTGTTTGGAAATATCAAGAAAAACATCACTTGTGCTTTAGTTGGGAATTAGAATAGATGTCTCATTCTGGGAGACTTCATTTGAATTGTAAAACAGTATGTCACAAAATGTAAAAAGCATAAGAAATTAAATACAGCACATTAAGTAAAATGCAGTTACAAGAAGTATTGCCATCGTATTCAGATGCCCCAGTATCTCCTTTGGAGCAGCTGGTCTCCTTGTTAGCAATGTGTGTCTAATATAATGGAAAATTCCCATTTTTTATTCAGTTGTTCACCTTCAATCACTTTTAAAATGTTGCAATTGCAATAATAACTCTACGAATGACAGGACTGTTTTTAGGATTTCCCAAAAATACAACAACGTCCACGTTTCATCGCACTAGAGCCGGAGTATGCATACAAAAACAGCATGCATAAATGTGTGCAATGTTTCAGGCAGCATAAAGTGTGCTGTGCAATCTTTGTGTCTTATTTTCAATCTATAGTCTATTTTTAGGTCAACTGAAAAAGTTCTGGAACTGCAGCAATTCCATTAATTTCCTATTAGTCTTAGGAAATATCAATTGGTTCCAGAATGTTTTTAGTGCATTGGTTCACTGTCCTTGTCATTGGTAGCTGATCTGGCCAGCATGCTCAGAACATCTTCTCTTGCTTCACTGTCAACGGGCGCCAGAGGGGTCGGGGTCTCTCCTTTGTAGAGCTTTACGTCATTCAAGTGTATCCAGGCTCTTCACCTTTGAAGTTTCACAGCAGTAGGGGCGACCTCCTCTAGTAGGTACACTCCCTCAAAGCGGGGTTTGTTGCAAGTACGTACAAAACTCTTCACCAGTACTTTGGTTGCTGGGTACAAAGTAGGCTGTTTGAGCAAATCAATAAAATTGGTTGTTTGGCCGTCTTCAATCTTCTTTGACCCTTCTCTCCGATTTTTGATCTGTTGAGAAATAAAAGAAACACTAGCGGTCATATTTGTTAAATAATCATGCATCTCATCCCCTAATGCTTTTGCTAGACTATGGGCAGCAGTTTTTATTCGAGTTGGAGGAGCACGGGGTACTCTCATGCAGCATCCAGTCCAGGACCATCTTAAGCACTTTTGGGGCCCTGGGCACAGACATCCTTCGGGCCCCCTTCCACCAAACCAAAGGAATTAAGTAATCAAGACTATCTGGCCCGCCCCCTGCCGCAATCACAACCCATAGGTTAATATGCTGCCTCACAGCATTAAAAATAAGGATGTTTACTCCCTTTAAGTCCCCTTAGCCTCTTCATTCTTGCTCTAATCAGACTGATAAACAAGTACCATTTGAAGGCCAACATTATCAGTCTATGAAGAGGTTACTTCTGTTCTAGCATAGATACAGGAGACTTGTTATCAATGGAAGCCAGGAAGGTATGCAGCCTGTAGTATTAATGCAGGACTGTATGTAAAAGGTACATGTAACCCAGAATAGACTGAGAACTCACATTTTCTGCCTCACAGAATGCAAACCTGCTCAAGCATGGATAGAGCAGACCAATTGGTAGGAAGGAGAAAGCTACACATACCATAGCATGGACAGTGGATGCAGATTAGAAGCTAACAGGAAAGTGTCAGTATGCAGACAGACTGAGATTATAAGCGGGGCATGGTTTTCAAATAGTGTTGCCATTAGAGATCAAAAGAATAAAGTGCCTGTTTTTTTATTTTATTTTTTATTTATTTTATTTTGTTTTGCATTTATATACAGCGCACAAAACCCTCAGGTATCTAGGTGCTAGTTACAGAAGTGCTTAGAACATGACATGAATAATATGCTGTAAAGACTTCTCTTGTTACAGGGAGCACTATCAGACATGCACATAGGACACAATAGGTGTGAAGATAAATACTGGGAAGCCTCTCCTCTTGTCGCGGGGAGCTACCTCAGACATGCACATAGGACATCATAGGGGTAAAGATACATACTGGAAAGCCTCTCCTCTTGTCGCGGGGAGCTACCTCAGACATGCACATAGGACATCATAGGGGTAAAGATACATACTGGAAAGCCTCTCCTCTTGTTGCGGGCAGCTACATCAGACATGCATATAGGACATAAAAGGCAATATGATACTAAGCTAATGGGCTGCTCCTTTAATTACATGGAACTGTATCAGGCTGGCATGCTAAGGGCCTAGGTATATGTTGTCGACAGTGCCTACATCACGAATGGAACGTGGACAGACGGTAGTTCGATGTTAACATAGTGTGACAATGTTATGCATGAAGGCCAGTTTGACTTGTACATCATAGCAACTTTGACATTGGATTAAAATGATTATCTTGTAGGTAGTTGTTTACAGGTGTAGCTAGGGGTGGATACCAAGTATGATTTCGGTAACACTGCAAAGGAAGGTCTTAATAGTCAGGATGAGACAATCTGCTAAATTAATGGAAATATCAAGCATTCACAAGTACGTGAGTTGAGTTGTGTGCATGAGGCAAAGTCAAGGGTCAACACTGGCCATCCAGGCAGTGCACAGAAAACTGTTGAAGCCAGGCAGCAACATTAGTGTGGCAGAGGTCACACGAGCAGGGCAAGGTAATTGGCAGGGGCTTTGATTTTGTGGGGACTTCTAATGTTCTGAGGGCAGCACAGACAAGGTTCCATGGAGGAAACGGGAAGATAGAAATGCATCGTGGAAAAGACGGCGACAATGAGAAAAAAGGTAAGTAAATGCAGACGCATAGCAGAATTGATAGCCTGGGGACTTAGGTCATTCATTGTTCGGGTGCAAATCATAGGTGCGACGGCGCTGTGATGATTACAGCGGTCCAGGAGATAACAAAAGGGGGGTTACGAGTGGGCAGCTGCATGAAGGCAGGCAAGGGGAGAGAACAGGCATGAGAGGTGTGTAGATAACTTCAATGGATTGATATGGACGTAGGAGGATACTCTTACTTTCGGTATGAGCCCAGTGCGTAGGCGGAGTATCGGATCAACATGACAGGTATAACAAGAGCGGCTGGTGTGAGAGAGTGCTCTGGAGGAGGACAGACAGGGAGAAGACAGGGGCCTTAACCCGAGCCTTTACTGCCGGGCCCGGGTTAAGGTCCTGTGGTGTGCAATATATCAATGCTCACTATTACAGTGGAAACAACACTATAGCCAGTGAAACCATGAGTGAAGTTGTTTTGAATGTCATACTCTGAGAAGGAAATCTCTCTGAAGGGCTGAACATTTTGAAAGGTTTAAGGACTGGCAATTTCGAGAGGCTAGGCAACACAGGATTAAATTAGATGCCCAGGATTACACAAACTGGTTAAAGGGTGAATCTGGGATTTGTTCCAACTCTGAAATTTCTGCATTTGAAAACTTTCATTACCAGTTCTTACCATGAACTAAAATAATATAATTTTATAAAACTGACTTGGAAAGTGCTCCAATCACATTACCAAACATGACAATTTTTAAAAACAAAAAATTATAGAAGGGTGCAACCCAGAATAATTCTAGCTTCATTCTCTCCATCATCAAGCAACGTATATAAGTACCAGCATACCAATCAGTATGATTTAACAGATTTAATCTGGGTTGGCCATTTGTATTTTAAAGCTTTACATACTTCCAAAACACTGGCTTGTCAAATTGTCATTTATAAAAGTGCAGAAAAATCTTTGACTTTTACAAAAAAGCAGAGCTCTTTTTTGTGTCAAACAAGCAGACTTTAAAATATGCTTGCCCGAGTCCTTCACCAACCAGTCCGCTCCTTCTGTCTGCCACCCCTTCCATTCAAATGGCCTACATAAGAAGAAAGATCAAGTAATGGGCTAAACGATGCCACCAGCATGCAAGGAGGCAAACTTCACAGAAGACAGTACAATAATGTACAGGATATAAAATGATTGATTAGAATCCGAGTGATTTGCCAGCGACTGAAATTACCGCGGGCAAATCGTTCGCATGAGAAAGGTGCAAACTACCAAAGGTTTGCACCTTTCACATGCGAACACACTTACATACTAAGGGGGCTGCAGGGGTTTCCCCGCGCAACCCCCGCTCACTATACTGTAAAGTACTGTAAAGTATAGTGAGCGGGGGTTGCGGGGGAAACACCTACAGTCCCCCTTATTTTGCGGGTGTGTTGCAGGGATGCCCCCCGCAACACCCCGCTCACTATACCACACAGTATAGTGAGCAGTGGGTGTTGCGGGGGACACCCCCGCATCCCCCGCAGTCTTTTTTTTCATACTTACCTATAATGCTACCACCAAAGGTTCAAACTTTTGGTGTTCGAACCTTTGGTGGTAGCATTTTTAGGACTTTTTGACCATGCAAACTTTTGCATGCAGTCAAAACGTCCTAAACTGATTGATCAGGATCACTGTATTATCTGCTGGCAATGCCAGGATACAAGCATGAATGCTTTGGTTCCCAATTCTGATACTTATTAATCTCTTGGACTAACAGTTTATGCTCATCGTTGGAGGTGATTGCCTAGGTTTTGCAACACCCCATCTGAACAAACCAATTTCTAGACCTTCACCATAAGGATGACATGTTCGTTTTTATAGCAACCCCCTATCTGGTGCAGGTATATTGCTGTTAATAGCACCTGTTGTGCTACAAGACCAAGTACACATGCAGGTAGGTTTATAGACTTCAGTCATTGGAAAGGCTCAGCCAGCCTTACAGGAATGTGCTATTCTAATCTTGCATAGTACACATACCACTGCAATGAGTGCTTGACACACTGAGCTAACTTCTGAAACATTGTGGCACTCAATCTACCAGTATGCATTTCAAATTTGGCTATTGCACATGATCAACATAATTCCCACAGGAAGGAAAGAATGCTACAGGGATTGTTCCGCAAGGAACACACAAACTATATATGCCACAGTGAACACAGAAAGCATTACATGATGAATTGATTGAGGCAGAATGTTCTTGCCAAAACAGACAGGCAGTAGGTTTAGAGCCTCAGCACCATGCAATACAATATCCTGATGTTTGCTATTTACATCTGGTGAACAAAGGAATCTTACTTCTTTAGATTAGGCAGCCTTGTGGGGCCCCCTCCATAAAAATGTCTCTGGTCCAGTCACTAACTCATCAAGAGTTGGGTGTTGAACTGAACCAGGCTCATTTCTCAGGGCAAATAAAGCAAGGGGTAGGCAATGCAGCCATCCCTTTTTCAGAGTAATTTAGATTTTTGCTATCCTTTCTTTGAGAAGTCTGTTTAGCCTCTCACAGACACAAATAAAGCAAGGGGTAGGCATTGCAGCCATCCCTTTTTCAGAGTAATTAAGATTTTTGCTATCCTTTCTTTGAGAAGTCTGTTTAGTCTCTCACAGACACATACACCATTCCCCTGTGGGTGATAAGCAGAAGAAAGCTTGTGTTTTATACCTAATAGAAGAACTAGCTGTTCATTCAAAAATTCATTTACAAAATGTGGCCCATTGTCAAACTGCAGGACATTGCACACAGCGCATCTGGGAAATACCTCACACATGAGAAACTTGGCAGTGAATGTGGCATCGGGGTGAGTTCATGGACCTCCCTCGATCCATCTGGAAAAAGGACATACTACTACCAGCATGTACCTATTACTCTTACATACTTGTAACATATCCACATAATCTATATGTAGATGCTGAAACAGACTATTGGGTCTAGGGATTACTCCTCTCACTGTTCACAAGGTGTGTTCTGCTGTACATTTCTGACACACAATGCAATTTACAATAAACTGTGCAACATGTTCTAACAAATTTGGTGTGAACCAATATTCTGCGATCATTGCAGCAAGACTCTCTCTAGTAGTATGTGCGGATAGTGAAGCTGCTCCAGTGCCACTTCAATAATACTAGAGGCATGACTGGCTTTCTAGGGTTGTCCTGTCTCCATAGAGCATCAGTGGGGGATAAATAACTGTCATGATGCCCGCTCCCGGGGAGCCGGTTCAAGCCCTGCGTCCCCGAAAGCGGACATCTTGTCCCCAAGGAAGGGCCCAGCAACCCCATATAGGGGCCCTTTGGACAGTGTCCTGGCGCCTACGGCGCCAGGCTCATAAAAGACATCAGTCCTGGCGCCATAGGCGTCAGGCTCATTATGGGAGTGCTTGGGTGCACTTACCTGATGCAGACCATGCTGCAGGATCCCGGCCTCCTTGAGGCCTGAAAGGAACTACTTTACCTGTGGGACTAATTTACCATCCGGGCGTGGTCGGGGAAGAATACATACCTGTTTGGAGGAAGGATACATACCTGGAACTTCTTCCAAGGCTATTTAAACCCCACCCGAACAGCCACACATGCTTCGCGTTGTTCTGCATCTAGCAGCTGGAGGCTCACCGTGTCTGCTCATGCATCCTGACTTCTGCCACGCCTGCCAGCATCCTGGATCACCTGCAAAGGAAGGGAAGAAGAGAACAGAAGAAGGAAAAGTCCTTACCTGCTAAAACCGCATCCCGGAGATATCTCGCCGACAATCCTGAAAAGGAAGACTTTTATTTAAAAGCTCATCGCCTTGATCGCTGCAGCGCCGCATTCCACTCACCTTTACAGGGCGCCTCCATGTTCAGCAGCGATCATCCGGATTCGCAGTCACGCCCCAGCGCCTAGGGAGAAAAAGACCAGAACAAAAGGTGAGAGAGAGAAGGGAATAAGGAAAGCTAAATCTCCATGTTAAGACTTACCTGTTGATTCATTCCCTCTCCATTTCGGGACCGCGCCGCATCCTGGCATTTCCAGACCCCGGCCCCTAAGGGGAAAAAGAGACATTAGCGTTAATGAGCGAATGAAAAGACATTACCAAAAAAAAGCTCATTAAAGACTTACCTGATTTCTACAAGGATTTCACCTCTCATCTCGGGTCGGTGCCTGTTCCCCGGCATTCCGTACCCCGGCCCCTATGGGAAAAAAGACACTAGCATTAGTACATTAATGCATGGACACAAGGGGAACCTCTTATCAAAAAACTTACCTGGAAGCCAAGCAAGTTTGGTTCTCACCAATCCGAAAATCCAGTGAAGTAACTGGATACCAACGCGCCCCTGCATCAGAAGCAGGATGGAGAGCTTGTCCTTCCAGACCGTAAGGTGAGACGCTACGAGGAATCACAGAAGGGTTTCGAGGAGGGTGAGAGGGGAAAGTGGGAGGCCGATTGCATTGCCCCGCAGACAGTTAATCCCCTATTTTCGCCTACAGAAGGATACTTCTGCGAGCCAGACAAGCCAAATTTTGGGGGCCCGGTCCAGTCCGTCTTCCGAACCCTGCGCATCACCTTAGAAGAGGTCACAGCAGCGCGAACCAGGCCAGCGCCCCGTGGGAGTCAGGTGAGCGTTACAGAACGTGAAGCCTTCCTACAAATTCCCACCCAGGCGCTATGGAAAGTTCTGAGACTGATCAGTTGGCCCAATTACTGGGGGAATTACGGGCCGAAGTACATGCCGCTCGTCAAGAGACTAATGCCCTCAGGAGGGAATTAATAATATCAAAGGAAAGAACTGATGACCTGGCCAGACAGCTTTTGCAAGGTCAAGCTGGGCAAACTCCTCTACCCGGTTCCGGAGGGAACCCCGCTCCTGTGGTTTCCAGTAACCCTGTGCAGATTAATCTACCTGGAAACATGCCGCTGGCCCCACCCGAACGCTTTGCTGGGGACCCCAAACGATTCGCCATATTCATGAATCAGTGTCGTTTGCACTTCCTATGCAGACCTGGGGCCTTCCCTAATGATCAGACCAAGGTAGCCTTTGTATTGTCTTATCTCAGCGGCTGCACTGCCGATTGGTCAGTTCCACTGGTTACTCAAGATGACCCGATTCTCCGTGATTTTCAAAGGTTTCAAGCAAGCATGGAAAGGTTATTTGCTCGACACTCTCAGGGGCAGGCTCTGGATGACGAACTTCTATCCCTGCGACAGGGCAATCAGGACCTCCTATCCTATATTGCAACCTTTAATAGACTAATTGTGGAAACGGGATGGCCAGAGGATAAAAGAGTCACGTTGTTTTATCGAGGCCTACATGGAGAACTTAAAGATGTCTTGGCCCAAGTTGTAAATCCGCCCCAAGAATGCACAGAGTATATAGACTTAGTGGTCCAATTGGATCACAGACTTCAAAACAGAAAAGCAGATCGGTCCAGGTTTGAGACCCGGGTGTTGGTCAAGACCCATGCTAATCCCAAGGGAGTTGATGTCTCTGAGCCTATGCAAATTGGAGGGGTTAAAGGACCCTTAACTCAAAAGGAACGTGAAAGGAGGCGGCAGTTAAAATTATGTCTTTATTGTGGGAATTCTGGACACTTTCTACGAGATTGCCCGGCAAAACCGCCCCGAAAGGCGGTAGGAGCCGCTGATAAAAACCATGAAGACTCTGTTTCGGGAAACGACTCCGCCCGACAAGTGTAGGGGTCCGCTTGCCGAGCTTGAAAACTAACTCTCAGACCTCGCATTTCATTGTGCCAATGGTTCTCGTAGATCCAGAACAGCCTAAGCGGTTGCATGCAATAAAGGCATACATCGATAGTGGGGCTATTGGAAACTATGTGGATCGTGAATTGGTCTCTAGGATTAACCTCCCTCTCCGTCCTAAAACCAGCAAAGATGTCATCACCACAGTCGATGGAAGTGAAATTGCCTCTGGACCGGTAACACATTCCACTACTGAGGTGACTCTTATTGGTCCCGACGGCCATCGGGAGGGTGTTGTGTTTGATGTAATCAAGGCTCCACAGTTTCAGGTTATTCTTGGAATCCCTTGGTTAGAGACACATAATCCTCAAATTGATTGGCGAGCTAAGAGAATAACCTTCCCGGATTGTACACAAACCTGCTACCCAGAAAACCTGAAGATTAATCTAGTATCTGTAACCTCCGCCTCCATGCAACTACTTCCGGAATACCAAGATTTCAGGACGTTTTCCAAAAGGAACAGGCCAACACGTTACCTCCTCACAGATCGTACGATTGCCAAATCGATCTGGTGCCCGGTGCACAACCCCCTTGTAGCAGGATTTATGCCCTTACCGAACCTGAGAATCTGCATTTGAGACAATATTTGGATCAATACCTAGCTAATGGTTTTATTCGCCCGTCAAAGTCCCCGGCATCCTCGGCTTTGTTCTTCGTGCCCAAAAAAGAAGGCGACCTTAGAACTTGTATCGATTACCGTGCATTGAACCAGATAACGGTTAAAAACCGTTATCCTCTGCCTCTGATCCCTGAACTCCTTGACCAGGTGAAGGACGCTTTCATATACACCAAGTTAGATCTCTGGGGGGCTTATCATCTGGTACGAGTTAAAGAAGGCGACGAATGGAAAACTGCCTTCCGTACTAAATACGGATTATTCGAGTACCAGGTGATGCCTTTCGGATTGTGTAACGCGCCGGCTGCCTTCCAATACTTCATGAATGATGTCCTTCGGGAACTCATCGACGTTTGTGTTGTCGTATATATCGATGACATTCTGGTGTACTCCTCTTCGGAATCTGATCACAGAAAACACGTCAGGGCAGTACTTGAAAAACTGCGCCAACACAAACTATTTGCTAAATTGGAGAAATGTGTTTTCCATACCACAGAAGTCGAGTTTCTAGGTTTCATCCTGACACCCAAAGGAGTCCGAATGGACTCAAGAAAAGTGGATGCCATCCTCAAATGGCCATCACCTAGCTCTGTAAAAGGGGTTCAAAGCATGCTCGGCTTTGCCAATTTCTATCGCAGGTTTATCCCGGAATTTTCACGCGTGGTACAACCCATTACTGCACTCTTGAGGAAAAATAAATGTTTTGAATGTTCTGAAGAAGCCGAGCAGGCATTTCAGGATTTAAAAGCTAAGTTTACCTCCACACCTATATTGAAACACCCGCGTCCAGATCTCCCTTATGTCGTCGAGACTGACGCATCCAGCCTAGCCATAGGAGCTGTCCTGTCCCAAAGAGATCCCGAAACCAACCAACTGCATTCCAGTAGCATTTTGGTCCAGAAAATTCTCGGCACCCGAGGTTAATTATGCAATCACGGACAAAGAACTGTTAGCCATTAAGTCTGCTTTTAAAGCCTGGCAGCATTATCTGCTTGGCGCTCGACATACCATCACAGTGATCACTGATCACCGGAATTTACAGTATTTGAAAACCGCCAAGGCTCAGTCATCACGGCAGCTCCGATGGGCTTTGTTTTTCGCTGAATTTGATTTTGTGATTACCTATCGACCTGGCTGCAAGAATGGCAAAGCAGACGCCTTATCCCGAATTGGAATGGGAGAATCTGATACAAACTCAGAACCAGTACCAATAATTCCCGAACAGAGGATTCTAGGCATGACTTCGTTACAGACGCTTGAAGACATTCAAGCCAGAGTGAAACAACTCCTGGACCCTACAACCTTACAGGATTGGATACAAAAGGGATCAGACTTTACCATAGATAATGGTTTACCTTATTTCCAAGGACGCTTATTCCTGCCACATAAGGAATTACACGAACTAGTTATTTCCGGTTATCATGATACATTAATAGAGGGACACCCCAGTATTGCCAAGACAGAGGAAAAGGTGAAACGACAATTTTGGTGGCCCTCTTGCGGAAAAGATGTTAAATCTTTTGTGATGTCCTGTGGTGTTTGCGCCCAAAAGAAAAGTCAAAAGAAAAGACCAGCCGGTCTCCTTCAACCTCTAGACATACCGCCAGCACCCTGGCACACCCTATCAATGGATTTTATTACGGACCTGCCTCCTTGTTCGGGGTACAATACTATTCTGGTAATTGTGGATTTGTTTTCCAAAATGGCCCACTTTATTCCTTTGAAAGGTTTACCTTCAGCTTCTGTCCTAGCCAAAGAATTCCTAGAAAATATTGTTAGGCTACATGGATTCCCATCTATACTAATCTCTGACCGGGGAAGCCAATTCATTTCCCACTTCTGGCGCAAATGTTGTCAAATGGCACAGATCGACGTAAGATTATCGACCAGTCACCACCCTCAGACCGATGGTCAGACCGAGAGGACAAATCAGACCCTTGAGCAGTACTTACGGTGTATGTTACAGCAATCTGAAAGCAACTGGAAAGACATTCTTTGGATAGCCGAATACGCATATAATAATTCGGTACACTCTGGAACTTGCCACAGTCCTTTTTATACTTTGTTTGGGCATCACCCTCGAACCTCAAACCTTGACTCACCCCAGAACCTCGGAATGCCTGCAGTAGAACATCTGCATTCTACAATTACCCAAGCCTTTAAAGAGGCAACTACACATTTACAACAAGCCAAGAGAAAATACAAGGAGAATGCTGATCTACATCGGAGTGAAGCACCTCCGTATCAGATTGGGGATCAAGTGTGGTTAGCTACCAGACATTTACCACTCAAAGGGCCTCAAACTTTTAACCCAAAATATCTGGGACCTTATTCTATTACGGCAATAATTAACCCAGTGGCTGTTAAACTTGATTTACCAGCTAGTATGCGAATTCACCCTGTTTTTCATGTGTCACTTCTGAAACCAGTGGTACCCGGAACCCGACTACTCCAACCTCCAGAACCTATTCTAATAGATGGGGAGCCCGAATTCGAAGTGAAGAACATTTTAGACTCAAAAATGTTTAGGTCAAAACTGTTCTACCTAATTGATTGGAATGGGTACGGACCTCAGGAGAGGTTGTGGGAACCCAGCGACCATGTGCATGCACCTCGATTAGTCAGGAAATTCCACCGACTCTTCCCAGACAAACCAAAACCCCCGGAGGGAACAACCTTGTGAGGGGCCTTGGGAGGGAGTGCTGTCATGATGCCCGCTCCCGGAGAGCCGGTTCAAGCCCTGCGTCCCCGAAAGCAGACATCCAGTCCCCAAAGAAGGACCCAGCAACCCCATATAGGGGCCCTTTGGACAGTGTCCTGGCGCCTATGGCACCAGGCTCATAAAAGACATCAGTCCTGGCGCCATAGGCATCAGGCTCATTATGGGTGTGCTTGGGTGCACTTACCTGATGCAGACCATGCTGCAGGATCCCGGCCTCCTTGAGGCCTGAAAGGAACTACTTTACCTGTGGGACTAATTTACCATCCGGGCGTGGTCTGGGAAGGATACATACCTGATTGGAGGAAGGATACATACCTGGAACTTATTCCAAGGCTATTTAAACCCCACCCAAACAGCCACACGTGCTTCGCGTTGTTCTGCATCTAGCAGCTGGACGCTCACGGTCTCTGCTCCTGCATCCTGACTTCTGCCACGCCTGCCAGCATCCTGGATCACCTGCAAAGGAAGAGAAGAAGAGAACAGAAGAAGGAAAAGTCCTTACCTGCTAAAACCGCATCCTGGAGACATCTCGCCGACAATCCTGAAAAGGAAGACTTTTATTTAAAAGCTCATCGCGTCGATCGCTGCAGCGCCGCATTCCACTCAACTTTACAGGGCGCCTCCATGTTCAGCAGCGATCATCCGGATTCGCAGTCACGTGCCAGCGCCTCGGGAGAAAAAGACCAGAACAAAAGGTGAGAGAGAGAGAAGGGAATAAGGAAAGCTAAATCTCCATGTTAAGACTTACCTGTTGATTCATTCCCTCTCCATTTCGGGTCCGCGCCGCATCCTGGCTTTTCCGGACCCCGGCCCCTAAGGGGAAAAAGAGACATCAGCGTTAATGAGCGAATGAAAAGACATTACCAAAAAAAAGCTCATTAAAGACTTACCTGATTTCTACAAGGATTTCACCTCTCATCTCGGGTCGGTGCCTGTTCCCCGGCATTCCGTACCCCGGCCCCTATAGGAAAAAAGACACTAGCATTAGTACATTAATGCATGGACACAAGGGGAACCTCTTATCAAAAAACCTACCTGTAAGCCAAGCAAGTTTGGTTCTCACCAATCCGAAAATCCAGTGAAGTAACTGGATACCAACGCGCCCCTGCATCAGAAGCAGGATGGAGAGCTTGTCCTTCCAGACCGTAAGGTGAGACGCTACGAGGAATCACAGAAGGGTTTCGAGGAGGGTGATTGGGGAAAGTGGGAGGCCGATTGCATTACCCCGCAGACAGTTAATCCCCTATTTTCGCCTACAGAAGGATACTTCTGCGAGCCAGACAAGCCAGATTTGGCGGCCCGGTCCAGTCCGTCGTCCGAACCCTGCGCATCACCTTAGAAGAGGTCACAGCAGCGCGAACCAGGCCAGCGCCTCCGTGGGAGTCAGGTGAGCGTTACAATAACACCCCTGTCTCTTCCATAAATCCTGCTCTTCCAGGGGAGCTCGACCTTGTCGCTCAAATAACTGTACGGTGGACACCATATTAAAACCTTCCTGCATTAGCATACATCATTCTGATCCATGCTTAACATCCTCTAATTCAAAATCAGAAATATTTGGAAAATATGCTGCTCTTTTGGCCTCTACATCTGCGGCTTCGTTACCATGAGAAATCATGTCTGCCCCTTTAGTATGGGCTGCGCATTTCACCACAGCGATAGCCAATGTGAGCTTTAGTACTTTAATGAGCTTGCCCAATAGGGACGCATGTTGCACTGGAGTGCTGTCTGCATGGAGAAAAACCCTACTTTTCCAACGTGAGAACTCTGTGTGTACACTTGTCATCACATAGGCGGAGTAAGAATACACTGTCATATCCTCATCTTCAAATATCTGAAGCACGGGGATGAGCGCCACTAATTCTGCAGCCTGCGCTGAACAATGTGAAGGCAATCTTGCACTTGTCACTACTTCGAATTCACCATTCTTTTTTAATTTCACTTCTGCCATCCCAGTATGCCTTTCACCAGTCGTTTGGTACATTTTTGAACAACCATAAATAAAGAGAACTTCCCCCTCCAAGAACATTTCTCTAACATGGGGAATATCATCAACAACAATTTTGATTGCTGGATTTGAAATAATCACTTCGTATCCAGATGCTCTTTGTGTAGTCAATGTTCTTTTGGGTTTCTCCAAAATGGCAAGTGCATGACAAAAAATATTGTTGAGCATCCCATTGTAATACTGGTATCTTTCCAAAACGCAAAAGCAGCAGCAGAAAACTCTTGTTTACAGTGATAATGTTCTTTCATTACTGGCTCTAAAATCCCACTATAATATGCTAATGGTTTCTGTTCATGTCCTAATGTTTTCTTCTGGGTAAAAACTGCTTTTATCACTTCTCCATTTGAATGCGAGAATAAGTAAAACTCTTCACTTTAGTCTGGTAATCCCGACACATGGGCTGTGCAAATTGCTCTTTTCAATTCTTCGACTCCTTCAGTCATGTCATCTGTCCATGTTAACTTACTTTTACTTATCTGTGCTTCCTGAGTCCTTTTAAAAGTGGTGGAATATATGTACTGTATGTACTGTAAGCAAAGATCCAGGCCCTACAATAATTACACAGGGCTAAAAACTGTTTTATTTCCCTTACTGTCTCAGGTTTTGAAGTTTTATGATTGCTTCTGCTCATTCATGTGTCACCTTTCTCCCCTCTTGAGAGATGGGCTGTCCAGAACGTCTTCCTGACAATATTGTAGTTTTTCTTCATCTACAATGTATCCTTTTTCTGCTAGTATTGTCATTAGTCGAACTGAGTCTTCTTCCCTCGTTCCCACTGCACACTAATATATCATCTACATACTGAATGAATTATTGTGCTCTTGAGCTGTACATTACCTAAGTTCATCTGAAGGACTCTAATGAAAATTGATGGTGACTCACAGTACCTCTGAGTCAGTCTTGTGTGTTTCAGGCGCTGATTTCTATATGAAAATGAAGTCAAATCCTTTGAGTCTTCATGAAGGGGAATTGGAAAGAAGGCATTGTTTAAATCTTTTACTGTAAATATTTGGCTTTAGCTGAGATGTTGCATAATATTGTAGCTGGATTCGGACCCAAAGGAAACTCTGCTTCAACAATATTGTTTAAGAGGTGGAGATCCTGAATAAATCTCCACGACCTGTTGATTTCTTCACTGTGTACAAAGCCGTGTTACATGGGGACTCTGATGACACCAAAATTCACTGCTCATTAAAGCATAAATAGTCTCAAATATGCCTTCATCTGCTTCTCTGGACATGGGGTACTCTTTTGCTCATGGCAAAATTTCTCCTGGTTTAAGTTTGATTTTCACTGCCCCAACTCCACTCAATAGACCCACGTCATATGGACTGTTTGTCTATTGGATGCCTGGCACTTTTTCTAAATCTTCCTGAATAAATTAAGGTTCTCTGTGGTATTTCTCTGTTCTCAATTTGTATCCAATAAGTGAAACTTATGAAAAATACGAATTCATTGGCCAAATGTTCATCTCCGAACAATTCTTTGTCTTTCCTATCGGTCAGTTTGCATTGTTCTTTAAGGGCTATTAACGTTCTCCATGCTCTTCCCTCATCATCTGTCCCATGAAAAACCACACGTTCTTGATTTACCACTGCTGCCTCCAGCTCTATGAGAATTACCCATCCCTCCTCATCATCCATAGGTATTTCTGGTCTAAACAAAACCTCATCAGGTATTCTCAATAGGTTCCCGGTCTGGTTCCCTGTCAGTTCAGGAAGCCACGTCAACAAAATATTTAATCCATACAAAAACATTTCTGGGTTGCAAAGGACCCCTTGCATTGCCTTTTGGCCTGTAAAGGCTAATATAAATTCTCTCACATTCACATGATGTTTCCCTGGAGTTGAACACGCTATCCCTTTGTCAGTAAAGGATATAGTCTTGTGCAATTTTGTTATCCTAATATGTTAACTGGTGTCTGTTGAGAATACAATAGTGACATTGACACATCATGTTCACCTACAGAAAGTGGTAATTCGTCAGTAAAAGGAACCAACCTTGTGGCCCCAGAGAATCCCTGTGCATTAATGGTGATCCCAGACATTGGGTATTTTCCCTCTCGAACACAGGAATGAGTTGCTCCCGTATCCACAAGGAACGAAAATGTATTGCCTCCTATCGTTACCCTGATCCTTGGTTCTACTTGTCGGTCTGGTGTCACAGATGGTACTGAACAGATCAAGTCACTCTGTGGGCTTTCGTATTATGGATATAAATTCATCCCTGTACCCATAAAAGGATTCCATCCCACTATTGTCACACTCCCTATCCTGGGTGTGGACGCCTGTGGGGCTCCTGTATTCACCTTCCATTGTGGCACTGTTGCTTATTGCACCAGTGTGTACTGTGGTTGCTGTGTCTGTACTTGCTGTGCCTGTATTGGTGCTTGTTGTGGTTGCCCTTGTGGCAACTGTGTTTGCTGTGTGATCTGTTATGCTTGCTGTGTTTGTGGCACGCCTGACTGATACTGTGTATGATCTTGGGCATAATACTCCTGTGGTTCTGTGTTGTTTTGTGGAGAATAACCCATCTCCTATCTTGGAGCCTGCCAGTTCTGTTGCATGCCTTGTGTTCGGGTTATATGCCCTGTCCTAATAGGAGTAGTAGTTAGTGCACACCTATGTATAAATATCTTCTAGAAAACAAAGTAACAATGTTGAATACAATTTAGGTGCGGGGGAGGGAAAATGACCCTGACACGAGATCACAATACAAAAATGTGGACAAAAAGAGTGCAGTCTATGGACTCTCCTGTCCCCCGCACACTTAGGTGCTGGTAAACGACCAAATTTGTAATCGAAAATGTATTTAATTAAATTCAGAGTGCAATCAAATAATACAGTACAATTAATTAAATTAGTGAAGGCAATTTATTGACTTCTGTTTCTTGTGGAGGCAAAACAGTCTGGGTTGGGCTCGACGCGTTTCGGGGTAAGAACTCTTTCTTCAAGAGCAAATCATACTGAAAAAAAGATCCAAAATATTCTTCAAGGACACAAATTCAAATTCATGTATAACACTTGCACAGTTTCAAGTAAAATTGTATAAAGCATCCTAAATCTCAATATCATATAACAGTCTTGTTCAATCATCACTCACAATGCCTTATTCTAGATGATACAGAAAGTACAGAAAAATTCACCGATATACCAAAGAACCAACAGGTTGTGACCCTGTGATTATGCAAGAAGGACTCGTTTAATTCAACTTCATACCATTGACTCCTTAATCGCGAAGCATGCCCAAGCCAGGTACCTTGTGAATAACCATATTAAAAACCTAACTAGCCTGGTCTCTGTTTTTAATAGACAACAAAGCCGAAAAAGCAGTAATTTCATATGCCTACAGAATTCTAAAGACAATCTGAGAAGAATAGAAGTTATGATCAAATTATATATTAACCTTGATAGTCTACCACTGATTACTGAAGATGAACCACTTACCCTATCTGCTTATAATCAAGATAATCCAATGTGGGTTCCTCGAATGTGTATGACAATGCGTTTGTTCCAACTTGTTTGTTTGGAAATCAAAGACAATCAGATCACTACCAATGTCTACCACAAACCGACCGATGTCAATAATCTATTACATTTCTCAAGTTTTCACCCCAAATTAATGCTGGACAGCCTGCCCTACAGCCAAATCCTAAGGCTCAAGAGAATTATTTCTGACCCAGCAGGCCTCGATGTGGAATGTACAAAGCTTTTGGAGAAATTTGAAAAGAGGGGCTATCCACATACTGTCTTGGAAGAGGCGAAAGAGAGATCATCTGGTGTAAGCAAAGAACAATTACTGACCCCTAAAGTCAAGAATAAGGAGACACCATTACTATATATCTCCAAATATTCTCGTCAAAGCTTCCAAGTGGGAAGAGCAATCAAGAAACACTGGAGCATTCTCCACTGTGATCCGCTCCTTCACAAACTATTCCCCAAACCCCCGATGATGGCCTTCGAAAGGGGACAGAATCTGAGGGATAAACTAGTGAGAGCTGAGAAACCTCCCAAAGAGAAGCAAATGTTGTTGAGCACAAGGAGGAAAGGAACATACCCCTGTTTGGCCTGTTCACATTGCAAGAATGTGATAAAAGGTGAATTTGTGACACACCTCCAGACGGGTAAAAAATATAAACTCAGAGATTTTGCCACCTGCATTTCAGTAGGTGTGATAAATGCCATTAAATGCCCATATGGCAAACTGTATGTGGGACAGACCACCAGAGCAGTGAAAGAACATAAGTCAAACATCAGATGCAAAAACATTAAATCTCCCCTGGCAAGGCATTTTTTACAATACCAACATACAGTAGCCCAAATAAAATTTTTGGTTTTGGAAGTAGTCAAAAAAGCATACAGAGGGGGAGATTATCAATCAACCCTCTACTGCAGAGAAACATTTTGGATAGATCTCCTGGACACTCTCAACCCTAGAGGACTCAATGAGGAGTTCTCACTTAGATGTTTCATCTGAAATACAACTGACTAATGACTTTCTTTTCATTTTTTTTGTGTGCTCGTATTTGGATGTAACTCGAATGAGCATTATCCACTAGTGGTACCCCTACCCTCCAACTCGTGTGTCACTTCCATTACAAATGTACTTACTGTGATAGTCCATTGATTGACTATGCATCACTAGAGTAATTTAAGATGTTGAACATTATACAGATGTAATTCGATTTGTAGCGTGTATAAACTTATAGTGGAACACCTGTTAAGATGATGTAAGTCCGGGATTTGTCAACCGGCCCACTGAACAGATATTACTCCATGTATGATACGGTATGAATGGTGAACTTCTGACATGTTCATTAATGCACCTCAATACGCTGTGACTATTATGTAATCTTCACATATCTCTAATATTTATATTAGGACTGAGAACGTTGGCTTTGTTATTACATTCATTTGCATACCCACATAACATATTTTCAGTTTACCGTAGGTACCTCCTTTCTATTCACCTTTCATGACCACACTTGAAATCTACAACGTTCTGAACGCCGTCACTGTGTTCGGCCTGCATACCGCACTACGCATTAATAGGTAAGAACTAAACGGGGAACAAGCACTACTATCCTAGTCGCGAGTTTACTTGTGACATTACTATCGTAAAATGTATGACAGTGAACCATAATATTGTTTCAGGTTCCAATTTATAGAGTGCCATAAGAATGACTGTTACTTAAGAAAATATTGAGTGATCAACACTGTTTCCAGCACGCATTGACAATGAGAAGCACGTTAACCTCTCGGACCCTGCCTCTCGATCACTGAGAGGTAAGCCCATCAATTGAACTATTGCAATTCTGCATGCCAGAAAACTTGTCTCTTTATAATTAGAACCTGAATAGTTTAAACTATAACAGACACGGATTAAAGATGACTAGATTGACCTTAGTTGTCATTTCATAAATGAACGTTAACACCCTGATGTAGGTTATCTGGCGGGCGTTGTAACCCCTCTACATTATATGTGCCCCCACTTCAGTAGAACCAGGTCATAATTAGCAAGACATTTGCCACAGATATTCACCACTTGTAATACCTTTAATACATCATGCCTGAGCAATTTTTTGTACCCGCCCAATATATGTGTGCTTTGTCCACATTTAGGTTGCCGACCTGGCAACAGGAAGGCCCTGCACCCTATTGACGCCTGAAGACTCAGATTATCATTAAACGCCAATTTCGCCAACATGTGTCTCTTTAACTAGTTCTGTACAGGTATGTTGATTTCCATCCTTGCTCGACATATTACATTTAACATAAACACTAGTCAGACTTGGTGAATATGGGTATTAGACATGTGTCCTTAAATTATAGATGCACTCTTTGTTAAAATTACATAATGGTCACAATGGCTATCCCTTTTGGGGTGGGTGTTCTTTGGAAAGGAGGAGCCTCTCTTAAAAACTATGAACCATCTGTTAAATGTTGGTATACAAGGACCTACCTTTTACCTGTTAACATCAAGTTAATCAACCGGGGTCCGGTGGTACTGCTTGTTCTTGAATTCATTTTTTATGTGCACAATACTTATGTCTATCTACTTGTCAGCAATTTGACACACTTTTTATTCACCTTACTGTTTTGCAGTTCACACTTTTTGGCTCAAGAAGAAGGGATGTTGATCCCGAAATGCGTCAGCCTTTGAATCTGAATTCCATATGTACATGTTATATACTTATCTAAAAACATCATTTACTGCTTGACACTTGATTTGGTCTCAGCATCAAATGATGTAATGACAAATAATTTGCTACAGTGATTAAACTATTTTGTTTTAACTAAGTGATTGCCTAAATCATTGCTTGTTCGTATATTTAAGATTGCAAGCTCATATGTTTTACAAGGATTCTTCCTTAACCGTCATCTGGTGGTATACTAACAGTGTGCAGGGGACGGGAGGGCTCCTACCTTTGGATCCTCTTTTTTCTCTCTACATATAGGTATTTGTGGTCCTGTGCCAGGGTCACGTTTCCTCCCCCGCACCTTAAAAGAATATTAAATAAACTCACACATTCCGCCAATAATATAAAACAATAGGCGAGTGCATCTACAACCCCTCTCACAGTCATTGTTTCTACCTCATAAATCCAGTTCACCCACACCTGCATTGAAACTAGGTAATATACATTTCAAATATACTTTATCCATTTGTGGCCACAGAATATATTGTGGTCATCCTCTCCCTTTCTCTAATAACTGGAATTGTGTAAATTGTGGTGCAAAATCATATCCCCTTAGTGACCTTAACCTGCTTACATAAGGTGGGGACATATCCCCTGCAGTACGCTACCATGCTGGTGGTTGTTCAGAATACGGTGTTGGTTCTGGTGTTTTTTCTTTTGGGTCTTCTAAATCCTATGTTCGGATCTATCAAAAAACCACATGCACTTTCTCACTTTCCTCCCGTTCTTCGTCATTATACCCCAACTGGTATGGCTTTCATCACTTTCCTCATCATCAAGATCTAGTCTACTTAGGGACAGCATTGTATGCTCGTCCATTAATGTGTTATCCACTCTATCTCCTGTTTCCTTCGGTGGAGATCCTGCAACACTCCCCATAGCCTAGTAATCACCCTTCGCTCTCATCTGTCTATATATGTCCCCAATCCTTTTTTCTATGCCTTCTGCCTCATGCTTATTAGTCCCATGTCTGTATTCTCTGTATCCCTTGCAGCTCCCTGCAGGGCTGTTGTGATCCTCTCTCTTCTTCCCATTGCACTTGTGCTTCAATGGGTATCATACTTCTATTAACAATATGATCTATTTCATAATCTATTTGTGCCTTATTCCTTCTAATTTTTTCTTCCCTTCTTCTCATCTCTCTGTTCTCTTCTTCCTCTTGCCTTCTTTGCAACCTACGTTCTTTCAATCTTTGGGATTCTATTTCTTTGTGTTTCTTCTCTTCTGTTCTCTCTTTCTCTGTTTTCTGTTCTTTGTAACTTGTTTGTTCTTCCTTAAGCTTCCCATCTCTTTCTTTCTCTTACTTGTATGCCCTTTCTCTTTTGTTTTTTCCTTCTTTTCTCTGTCTACTCTCTCGTCTTGCTCTTTGACATCATCAATGCCCAATCCATCTAGTTTACGTAGTATCTGTCCTCCCATCAACTCATTTTATTCTATTGTCATTTCACTTACTTTGCCTTGCTCTCTTTTTTTGTCTCCTGGTTTCCCCTTCTATTTCTATCTGTCTGTCCATTCTCTCATCACGCTCTTTATGTTCAGTGCATGTGGACATATATTTACGTTCTTTATTCTTACTTTCTTCCATGTTGTTTTCGCTATTGTAAACAGGAGCTGTGTATGTTGGATTAACATACCCAGACACTGCTTTTAATACCTTTGGAGGATAGATTCCCTGTTTGTCTTCTGTTATGCTATCATTTTTTGAAGGAGAAAGAGGATCTGAGGGCATTATGTCCTCTTATTAATGCTGATTGACCATCCACTCCTTCTCAGGCGGGTCTTCTCACTCACTGTGATACATCTTCCATAGTTCTAAAACAGCTAACCTTTTCTGTAGCTTCTTTCCTGTATATGTAGCCTGCAAGTATGTCATCATTTGTCGCATTACTGTTTTTTATAAGGAGCCTTCTTGTAGCCAGGGCATAAGTGTTTTATTAGTCGTGCCTTTCACTCACTCAGCGTGATACTTTCTAATTTTAGGTGTGCTTCTTGGCAATGTCCTGCATGTAAGTAAAAGGGGAGTGTCCCCAAAAATGACAAGTCGTTTTTAACTGTCACTACTTACCAGGTTTTTTTTGTTTGTTATTTATTTAATCACACTTCAACAATCACTTTGGGCCAGCACCATCAATCGCCGCCCATTTCCAAAAAACAATTTCTCCAAACAATTCCCAAGCCAAAGCAACAATATCCATTCTATCTCTTTATTTACAATTCTTATCAATTCAAACTTTTCTGTTATTATCTTTGATAATTCAAGAATCTTATTTGATTCTATTTCTTCTGAAATACTACCCTCTTAGGTTTGATTGGCACTAATCGCTTGATTTTCTATGGTCTAATAATGTTATCAAATGTTATTACTATTGTTTTTATAGTTTGTAAACGTTCAACCTATTTTATCACCACTAATACAAAACACATCAATATATTTTTTACACTGATATTTTTTCAAACCCCAAAACAAGTTTGCACACTTTTTCTATAATCTTTTGTCCTATTCTCCTGATAAAGTATCTCATCTCTATTTTACTCCATTTTGGAGTGTGTCACACACCCTTATTTGGCTGTAGCCGCAGGAATCCTTTAAATAATACTCTGTCCCGGAGTTTAGCGTGGTCCCTTCTCCCTCCTTGAGGACAGGCCTTGAGGTAACTTCTTCTCCCTAAATAACTCCTGTTACATTCCCCCAGTATGCAATACAACCCCTACCCTTTTGTTTGCCACTTTCCGATGCTTCTACTTACATTCGTTATTCAGTTCAGTTCAATCCCTTCGGTATCGACTCTTCCTCAATTGACCACTTTGCCTTCAGTCCATGGGGCGCCTGTGGGGACCGTACAGGAATTTCTTCAAAGGGGAATCTACCAACTGTCTCAGGTCACACGTGTTGTACTACCGCTCTCCACAGGAAACTCTGCGGTCTTCCGGCTAATGGTGGAAGACGCCAAGCATCGGAGGATCTGGATGTGAACCATTCGCACCGCAACCAAATGTGCAGTAGCACTTTTGAGCATTCTCACGCTCAGAATGGGATTACCATAATAAATGATCTCAAGCACAAATAACCGGACAGACTCAAAGAATATGACAAAATACTACTGTATCATCAGCTCAATAAAGTAGGAAAGCCTGGTGAACAACAAATCGTAGCTCACACACCAGGGGTCAAGTCCTAAAAATAAAAGTGTGGGGACTCATCAACAAACGCAATGGGATGTGACGTACCCAGAAATTAGCATATCAAGGTGAAATATGCAAATTTCATTAAATTGGCTTTACATAAACACCCAAATTGCACAGGATGAATGTCTTTTGCCTTTCATGAAATCAACACACACACACACACACAAATGACCAAGAGAGGATATTTTCTTCTTATAGAGTTTTTGAAAACTTCAAAAAGTTTGCGTGTTTTGAATTCCAAGAACCAATACAAATGTTTTCCCTGGAACATGCAGTACCGAAATGAGACATTTCACCTCTAGTTGTTTGTTATTTTCCATCCGGTTATGTAGTGCAGTGGTGAAGTCCAGCCAGCAAACCTGATGACTGCAGTTTGATCCCACGAAGTCAGCTTTAATTCATAAATTCACGGAAGAGTTCAATGTTTCTCATTTTAGCTGCGGGGACTGGGTCCACCCTCTGAAAATAGTGGGGGGACTCCGTCCATTCGCGTGTACACACGACTTCAGCCCTGTCACACACGATTACATTTCAGTTACACAAAGACTTTATACCTCAATGTATGTCAGCTATGATATCATCCTATATGGCAAATAATAAAACCTATCGGATGGAGGGATTGGTTAGGGGAACATATCTACTTATAGGGCCTCAATACGAGGTGGGCGGTAAGGGATACTGGGCACCGTTAAGGAGACCGGTGTCAGTAGTCCCTTACTGCCCAATTCTAAGGTCCCCTAGCGGGAACCGTAAAGGACGTGTGGTCTGATCACACGTTCTTTACGGGACCCGTTAAGCGACCTTCGAGCTAATAATGGGCCCGCAATTAGCGGCCTCGTTATTAGCACCTTCCCATTGAGCCCTATGGGGGCTCAAATGGGAATGGGGAATGGCATTTGGAATGGGGATTTACTGGGTCCGCCTAGGTCGGAATGTCCCGGTAAGTCCCCAATTCACCAGACCGGACCCGAACACGATTTTGGAGGCAGCCAAAGTCGCAATGAGGCCCATAGTCTCTATAAGTGTTAGTAAAATCATTGGCTGCCCCTCATCTAGCAGGCATTCCTTGAACTTCCCTCTAACTATGTATAATTCAGAATAGCAGCATAACAGGAGCGGATTGGCCCTTGCAACATTGTATGCACACCATTGCATAGGCCATTACGATTTGTTGGCATTCTCTCCCAACCTTGGACATTCGGCTTGTTTGCAGCACATAAGAAAAACGAAATCCAGGTGCAGAGAACAACGTCAGAGTACTGCCCACTTACCCAATTAGTCTACCATCTCTCATCAGCCAAGGCCTTTTCTTTGTACTTGACCTTGCTGTATGTTCTTTTCTCTGAAACTTTAAGGGGAGTTATGGTAAATCGTTATCTCCGTCTGGCACTTATGAATAGGCTTGTTTTCTGGTCTTACACCATGTGTGAAGTGACCATGATTCTGTCCATTTCGCCTTTCTATTTGGTGCTATGTGATTCAATTATACTGGGCCTCATTACCCTCTTCGGCCTCTGGAGTCTTGGTTGCTGTATCCCACATATGCTTTCTGCATCTTTAATTGTCCATTACTTGGCATTCACAAATGTTTGCTCATTTACTTATCGAAGAGAAATATGTCCTGCATACATTGCCTATCCTCGTTGACTCCATTTGCACTCCACAATTGCTACTGGCTGTGGCATCCTTGATCTCTGGCCAACAGCGTATTGTTTGTTCATGCAAAAATCCCTTTCCAGCGTCTGTTAACTTTGCTGCCCTTGTCTCTCGCCTTCAAGCATTTTGCTTGCTATTATTCAGAGCCGACGTCCATCTTTTCAACATGGCTGCTTTACCCATGTTACATTTTCTACTCCAACAAGCTTCTATCGGACTCATCCCCATTGCGTTTCTGCGTATATACATTTACTACTCATCTGATTACTTATCTTCTTTGTATATATGGTTTCTTCTCACTCGTATGCATGATTTCTTTATTTATTCAGTTACATCTTCATTCTTTAGGTTTTCTTATATGGTTTCTGTGTGTCATTGTCTTTTCTTCTTATGACATCACTTTGCACCTGTAATATTTCCTTTACAGCTCTTCGATGTTCAGTGGTGTCTGCAAATCTTTTGGTTCCACTTCAGTTCGAGGGTACATTCGGTATGGTTGTCTGATTGCATAATGTCTCTCATAAACTTGATGCGGTATGGGAATTATACCTGGTGTCATGAACAGTGTCTTCTTGTTCTTCATCCAGTATGTCGGAGGTGAGGGTGCAGGTTTGATCAATAATGTACACATCTGCTTCTCTAAACTGTCCAGCATTACATCCTTGAGTTCCTGTGTGCATTCTGTCCAGCATCGCCTCCCTGAGTACCTGGTGTGCATGGTTTCCAGCACAACATCCTTGAGCTCATGGTGTGCATTCTGGCCAGCATTACCTCCTTGAACTCCTGGTGTGCATTCTGGCCAGCATTACCTCCTTGAGCACTTGGTGTGCATTCTGTCCAGCATTACATCCATGACTTTCTGGTGTGCATTCCGTCCAGCATTGCATCCATGACTTCCTGGTGTGCATTCTGTCCATGATCTGTCGTCAGTGTCTTACTGAGAGCACAGAATCAGTGTTACTGCTTCTGGGTCAATCAAATGCTGCATCGCTTGGAGAGCCGCAGGATAACCACCAAATCACAATCCTCAATAAATATTGTACGTCACTCGTAAGAAGTATTACAGACTAATGGCAAAAATGCACAAGAAGATGCTAATGCATTACTCTAAAACATCCAAACATTGAACACATGCATTTTTGACACTGTTACCATCACTGATAATTAAGTGAACACATATCAACAACTCCCCTCCTCCTCAAACACATTACTCTTTCTTTGGTGATCTGTAGACCTTTGAAGAAAAACTGCCCAGGCATAATACCCGAGTATGCATAATTGGAGTGTGATGATTAACTGCAACTGAGGGGGTTGTACAAGAAATTGACATTCT
This sequence comes from Ambystoma mexicanum, assembly GCF_040938575.1. Classification (NCBI taxonomy): domain Eukaryota; kingdom Metazoa; phylum Chordata; class Amphibia; order Caudata; family Ambystomatidae; genus Ambystoma; species Ambystoma mexicanum. The sequence continues at coordinate 572,650,385 of NC_090935.1, forward strand.
TAAACGATTCTGTTTCATGTTGATAACGAACAACCACAAAATGCCAGTGCAGCCCTTGCCGCAGAAGGCCTACCAGAATTCCAGATCACCTCTACACCCCAGCATCAGAGGGTGGGCTGTCACTGGGTGGCAGCCGGACATGCCATGCCACGATGGGCTCAATAGGATAGACATATCACATAACACCAGCTTCATTTAGCTCCTGGAAAGCCAAAGGTAGATTTCGATACTTAGCAAGGGATCTATCTGTACCAAGGTGCATACATTGTTCTCCGTTGGGCATGAGCTATTCGGCCATTCTTTGCTTTTTAGCCCGCTTTGCACTGCTTTCTGGCACTAGAATCCTACATTGATAATTGGAAAAGTAAATCAACAAATTTCAGGTTAAAACAACAGTGAAGACTGAACGGTTTTATGTTATTTTTTCAAAAGGAATTTTGGCGAAGTACTTTACTCACTGATTGTTTTTGTTTGTTTTTAAATGAGGGATTTCTCACCTTCAAACTACCCCTTTCCCTACACTAATCGCCCTACCCCGGGTCCGTATCCACCCCTTTAAACCCCTTACCTCTCCCACCCCATATAATTCATATAATTCTGTCGAAGTAAAGCACTTGGGCAGAATTCATGTGGAAAAGGGAGGACAAGACGAGCGATCTTACTAGGCCTTGTTTCATTCAGATCGTGCAAGTGCAGAAATGCAAGTGCAGGGGATGGGAACGGGAAAGTGCAAGGGTGAGGGAAGGGAAAAGTGTGAACAGGGCAATAATGCTCTAAGTTGGTGCAGCCAGGGCAGTGTGGCTCTGGGTAAGTGCATGGAGGCAGGGGACTGTAGAGGTTACAGTTACAGCCCGTAGTGCATGATAGGCCCGGAGGCAGTACGGGGGAGAAAGGTCAAAAGAGGAGCCTGAAACCCAGTGAGGCTCTTAGGGTAACCAAGCAACCAGACAGCGCAGCAGACAGCTATTTTAGCAGGGGAGGGGGAAGAAAAAGCAGAGCCGAAAAGAAAGGTCTTGATCTGCTTCTGAAACTTCAGGTGGTCCGGCTCAAGCTTGTGAGACTCAGGGAGGCCGTTCCAGAGGCAGGCACCTGCAGAGGAAAGAGATCTACCCCCTACTCTCTGCCTCGAAAAGCAAATGACCCTCAGAGAGTTGGAGGCAGCGGAGAAAAGGGCTCGAGAAGGAAGGTATTTAGAAAGATAGTGTTGAATTTTTTGCGGGACTGCATTGCGGGCCCCGGCCCCAGAAAGCCTTGTGGATGATGCAGAAGTTCTTGAACATGATCCTTGCAGCCACCGGGAGCCAGTGAAGGGATTGCAGGGCTGGAGAGATATGGTCCCCTGGCTTGAGGCCAAGCATAAGTCTCAAGGTCCTGTTCTGGATAAGTTGCAGCGGGCGGAGAGCAGAGGAAGGCATATTGAGAAAGAGACTCTTACAATAGTCCAATCTAGAGAGAACTACGGCTCCGGAAACAATGAGCTTCTGGGGGAAGGTGAAAAAAGGAAGAGTCCCGCTGAGAAGGTGCATCTGGTAATGGGCCTTCTTAGAAATGTCCGTGATGTGAGGAGAGAAGGAGAGAGTGGAGTCAAAGATGACACCAAGTTTTATTGCCTCGCAGTAAGGCACAGGAAGAGGGCTCATGGAGGGTGGCCAGAGTGAGAGAGGGAGAGTGGGAGCAGGGGTCCCAATGAGAAGGATCTCCGTCTTACTAGCATTAAGGCAGAGATCATTGGTGGCACACCAATACTGAATCACGGATAGACAGTGTGGATTGTGCGAGAGAGGAGGCTGTAGGGAGCCGGAAAGAGAGCTGCGTGTCATCCGCATAACACTGAACGTTAGAACAGAAGGTATAGATGGGCCAAAGGGGCCACGTAGAGATTGAAAAGCCAGGGTGAGCGGCTAGAGCCCTGGGGAACACCACATGTGGTGATAGAGGTGGCGGAAAGAAAGGACCCAAGATGGACCTGGGAGGGTCGGTCTGGGAGAAAAGAGGTCAGCTACTTCAGGGCCTAATCTGTGATGATCAGGTTCTCACTGAGTCGATTGACCAGGATGGTGTGATTGACCATGTCATAAGAAGAGGAAAGGTCAAGGAGGAGGAGGACAGAAGGGGTGTTGGTGTCGAGATTGGAGAGAGAGCAGAGCTTCACAGGTGTTCAGGATAACAGTTTCCGTGCCTCTGGCTGCTCTGAAGCTGGACTGGTGGTCATGGAGACAACCAACAGTTTCAGTGTGGAGAGTAAGCTGGGCTATAGCCAGCTTTTCCAGAAGTTTGCCCAGGAATGAGTGATAGAGATTGGGCGATAGTTAGCAGGACAGGTAGGATCGGCAGAAGGTCTTTTGAGGAGGGGGTGCACGAGGGAGTGCTTGAGGAGAGAGGGGAAACCACCAGTGTCGAAAGAGTGATTGCAGAAATCGGCCAGGGTTGGGGCAAGAGTGTCAATGTGGTCCTTGTTGGTTCTTGAGGATCAGTGGAGCACCTGTTTGGACGACACTTTCATGGATCAGACTTGTCTAGAAACATTGTTAGGTGTTATCAGAGAGAAAGAGGAGAAGGGAGGAGGAGGGGGAGCGGGGGCCAGAGGGGGCTGAGAGCAGTAGAGGGAGAGGAAGAGGCGAGCAAGGACAGGATGTGCTGAGTTTTAGTATTGAAGTGAGAAGCCATGGCCGTACAGAGGGCCTGAGAGGGAACAGGAGAGGTGGAGACTGGATTGGCCTGCTCCTGGCAGATTTTAAAGAGTTTGGCCGAGTTGTTAGAGGCTGCAAGGATGCAGGTTTGGATGTGGGCTCTCTTCTTGCACAGGACAGAGAGTCTGTACTGCCTTTGGAGCAGGCGGCAGGCCAGTTTGTCAGAGGGTGCACCCGAAGCCCTCCACTTCCTCTCAGCCATCCAGCACTTGCATTTCAGGGTGGCGAGGTCAGAGTCATACCAAGAGTTGCACTTGGAGGTAGGCTTCAGACGGATTCTCATGGCAGGAGCAAGGATGTCTAGAGTGTTGGAAATGGCAAGATGCAGATTAGAGAGGGCTGTCTGAGGGTGTGAGTCAGATGCAGGAGTAGGAGGAGCAGAGAAGGCCATGGCAAAGGCATCAACTGACACAAACTTCATGGGCTGAATGACCGATGAGGTAGGTGGCAGTTGTAGGGTGGGCTTAGCCTCGGGGACAGAGAGTGTCAAATGAGAGGAAAGAAGAAAGTGGTCAGCCCATGAGAGAGCAGTAGTTAGAGGGTTAGAGAGAGGGATGTATGAGGGGATGAGAACAGCCAGGTTGAGTCCAGCAGTGTGAGTTGTACCAGAGGGTAGAACAGAGAGAGAGAGAGAGAGAGAGAGAGAGAGAAAGTGAGAGGCAGAGGTTGCAAAAGAGCCCAGAGGAGGGATTAGAAGCATCCAGGTGGATGTTGAGGTATTTGAGGAGAAGTTGAGATTTAGGCGCAAGGAGAAATGTGGGGAGGTCAGTCCATTCTGGGAGGATGAGGACAACCTGGCCAGGTGATGTACGATTAATGGCAATTCAGCAATAGGACATTGTTTCCTTAACCATATGTCCCTTTTTGAATGCCCCTCCTTCTCTTGCCTTCTGCTATCTATATTCACATGTCCATTGTAATATCCAGGCTTCCAATAGTCTCGGGGCATAATATCTCTCTTAGACTTAATGAAAACACTCCAATACGGTTATTCAGTTTGTTATTTTTTTTCATCAAGTCTCTCAGAGTGCCCGGTGTTCCAGACTAGATGGAGGCAGCACAGTATTAATAAAGAAATCTTTAACGCACAAAGCTATGCCTGCTTTAGAATCTCACCCCCCCTTTGGTTGTCAGCGAAGTAAAAGGTCCTATGATCACAGCCAGAAAAATCAGCAAGATGGTTACCCAAATCTTCTGCCTTCATATATTTCAGGGCAGTAAAAGTGGTGATCTAGAAGTTGATATTCCTGCTGGAGACAAGGAAGCAGAACATGCGGGCAGTGGGGGGACTTCTGTGGCTCCAGAGAGCCACAGAAGTGGCCAATTTGATCCAAAACACACCCTTTTTTGTTTTGTAAATGTGGAAATGGATCTGGATTCCGGGTCCAACTCAGACAGACCATGTCCTTTTTTTTTTAGGTGAAGATATTAGAAGACCAAGACCCCATTAAGCCCTTGAAATATATATGACTGAGTTACTGAGAAAGTGCAGGAGCTCGGGACTTGGAGACCCTGCCAGGTGTGGTACACTGTCTGGAACACAACATTTGCCAAGGACCTGGCAGACAAGAGATCCCCCGGGGCCTCCAGCCTATCACTAGCCCTTTAACTAGTGCGAGCTGTGCAGCTTCTTGGCCTGGGGATAGTCCCCTACAGCAGTACCCAGGTGAAATGTGGTTTACATGCATGGTTTGTGAAGCAGTGGATAAAAACACATATGAACCTGAGATTGGCAAAACAGTGGAGTGTGTGGAAGAGAATAAGCTAGGGAGTGAGGGACACCCACAGTTCAATGGTGGAGTCAAGCGGCTGCCAAAACAAGGCCACTTTTGTCCAAAGAGGCGGGATGTCCTTTATGACTTTTGCCCACCGAAATGCGGGCCACCTAACAGGCTTACAAAATTAAGCATGTTCCCCTGAGTTAAGGTGGGAGGCAGGACAAATACCCAATCTAAATCCATGAATACTAAGAACAGTCAGATATCCCCAATATGGTAGTCATCGGTCCAATTATTCAGAGAGTGGAGATATGAAAAGGTGCACAATGTAGTCAGTGGTGTGGGAGTAAGTAGATGGATTGTGAAGAATCTGAGAGATGAGGAGAGAGAAGTGGCGAGGTGGAGTGAAACTGAAGGTGAGGAGGATCTAGAGGAGAGCTGGAGTGAGAGAGGAGGCGAGGTGCAGCAAGGTAAGCTTGGAGGCAAGGAGGAGAGATGATGGGGGTTAGGAGTGGATGGAGGTGAGGCATTGAGAGAGTGAAATCAAGGTGGAGCCGGGAAAGAGAAGAAGCAAGGAGATAAGAGATAAGGGTGAAAGTGAAGGTGTAGGATTGATTGATTGATTGATTGTTTATTTATATAGCGCCTATACACAATGTGTTTCAAAGCGCTTCAAGGAGGGAGGGAACATAGGAAAATACAGTTACATTCAAATAAAGTCCTTGAAACAATACAGAATGTGAAAAATAACTATCGTAATAGGCCTGACGACATTTCGGATAGTGCAAGTGCATAGGACAAATAAGGCAAAGAGGGAAGGGAAAACAAGGAGAACAAAACAAGCAGTAACATTACTATGCCTGACGACAATTGATGTAGTGCAAGAGGTAAAAAGGAGGAGGGGTGGAAGGGGAGGTACGGGGGGGAGAAGAGTGGGGAGAAGGAGATGAACAAGACACGCTACAGTGCAAATTTGTCAGTGACAAATTAATAGAGCTGGGGTAGGGGGAGGAAGGAGAAGACAGGAGGGGAGGAGGAGAGACAGACAAGCTGCTATCAAAAGTCACGGGAACAAATGATAATAGTAAGTGCTAAGTGGGGGGAGGAATGAGAGGAGGGAGAAAGATAGAGTGGTGAGGAGTAGGAAGGTGGCAAAAGAAGAGGGGTGAGTGGAGGGGGCAGAAGGCAGATCAAGGGGGGCAAGGGGGTACACAGACCTAGCAGGGGGGCAAGGCGGCAGGAGGGGCACAACAGACACTCACAAGGGGCAATGGGGGCGCACAGACATTCACGAGGGGGGCATGGGGAAAACAGACACTCACAGGGGGCATGGTTGAGCAAGACACTCACGGGGGGGCATGAGGGCAAACAGACACTCACAGGGGGCAAGGGGGCAAAAACAGACACTCACGGGGGGAATGGGGTCAAACAGACACTCACAGGGGGCATGGGGCAAAAACAGACACTCAGAGGGGGCATGGGGCAAACAGATACCTTAATTCATGGGGGCATGGACCTTTATTCACCTTAAACCAAAACAGGCCATTCACCTAAGAAACGAGTACACGGTTGTACATAAAGCAAGTTTATTGTACAAAAGCTCTGGGGAGCGGTAAGATTGGGTTGCAGTACCAAACCAACCCAAGCCTCAACAATAGAACATCACTTGGCAGTTTATATACTTTTTGAAACAATTTAAAACACTCCCAGATATTTGTATTACCCTCCACCTCCCAAATATGATTGATCAAGACCTCTTCCAAGAAATCCCATCTTTCCGCAATTATTCCATTTTCATTGGTCAGTCTTATCTTCATTATTATCTTCAGATCATGTTCAAAACACACCTCTTCTTGGGATTTATTGTCGTAAAACCTGATGTCAGTATTTGATTAAACATTGGTATTGAAATTGTAACTCATTGCTAGCAATAACTGGCCTACGACCTTTAACTTTAAGTATGATTACACATGATTCTGCTGACATATTTTGGCAAAGTGGGTTAAAAGGTCTGATTAAGAACCACAGATAAAAATCTCCTTACAAATCTGCCTTACAAATGCACAATAAATAAAAAATAAATATCTCCATTCCACAGATTCCTGGCACCTTAATCTAATTTTATGTGGCCACATACAACCTCTGATGACCTGGAAAAATACTTAACCGTCAGACCCTGGGCTTCAGCCTTATGTTTACTACCACCAAACAAATGGCTAATCCCACTAAAGACAAAGGTTTAGATATCATCTGTTCCCTTGCAAGGACTGTGAACCTTTCCCTGTTTGTACAGTTTATTACTAGGTAACTAATTATCTTTCCCATCAAGAATGTTCCTGATATTTTAGAATGACTGTGTAACAACTAACAGTGGGGGAAAGCACCCCATTGTATGGATTTGTGTTCGTGTTGCATTTGCAATTTTAATATTGTATGTTTCTTCGTGATTCATATGGATTTTCGACACTATCCCAGTTTTGCTGTCATCCCCCCATCATCGATATGGTGTGTGCAACATGAATCCCTTGTAATAAAGGGGATCCTCCTTGACCACCCCAACATTCCCCTCTTTCGTTAATACTTTAACTAACAAATCATAATCATCCTCTTGGGGAACATCTCTACAGCCATCTCTCATCCCATCTCAATATGGGCATACTCCTCTGCTGAATAAACCCAACTCGTCCCCCCACGATTTCCGCAATCTACCCACCGCTCTACACAAGCATGCCAATTTGGTGAAGGAAACAAAACAGCTTCAGTTTAAGTACTCATATGGGATGCAGTAGTGGTGGCTCTAGTCTTGGACAGGGTTACTCTCATCATGGTCGCACCTGTTGGTACCTTGGCAGAGCAATGACGTAGAATGATTAGGTAGGAACAAAAATGAATGAATAAAAAGACAAAAATAGGCATAATAATCTTCACACCAAGGATCAGCCAGGGAGGCATCCATGAAAATAAAGAGTCTATACATGAGTCGCTGGTGATCCCAGCCTCAGTTTCCATGATCACTTTCAGTTTGTGCAGCACAGCGATATTTCTGGTGACCGTGCCATTCTTGGTGTCACTGGGAGGCACAAATGTACAGCAGGTACTTCCTATTTTCTGGCATACTCCACCCTCCATTTCTGTCAAGAGGTTGATTATCTACCGGTTTTGCAAAGTTATAAGCCTCAGTGCCCGTAATTCTTCCTTAATGAAACAAAAAGCTGACTCGGAATTGTTCACAAAGAGAAAGGGGTTCATACCTGATCGCCTGGCGCCATTTGGCATTTGCCTCTGTTTGAACGCCAGGTGCCAGTAGGGAGGTAAAAAAGGTCTCTGTGGGGCCAAACAGCCGATATCGATCAGGAATGTCTGCTAAGGCCTCTGATGATGCAGCTGAGAGGGAGTTGGACCTTTCTCTTCGTAATAATTGTACAGGATTTTCTCCATCAAACTTTGGGCCTCATATGAGTATGCCGGTCCGGTAACAATGGTGCCGGTAAGCTACTGGCACTGTTGTCACTGGACCGGCATACTCCTAGTTCTGCAAGCGGGTGCCTTTCTGCCCGCCAGGTCGGAAAAGCACCCGCTCGCCAACTCTGAAGGATGCACTGGCACTGTTGGACACAGTGCCGGTGCATCCGTCCTCCCCATTCCCATTGAGCCTGTGGGGCTCGAATGGGAATGGGGAGACATATTTTCTCGCACCTGGCTATGGGGAATTCCTGGGACCACCGGGGCTGTAATGTCCCGGTAATTCCCCATTACAAGGCGTTGGAAAAAAAACGACTCCGGCGGCAACCATGATGTTTCTTCCAGCACGGCTCCCACCAGGGTCGTAATGAGGCCCATAGTCTCTGATTTGTCTTTATACAGTGATGAAGGAGATGCAAGGGGCACAGGGGGCACAGATGTAATTTCAGGCATTGGATGGGTCAAAATCAAGTGCTCTTCAGGGATTACAAGGATGGGCATATGATGGGCACACATCTCATCAGGCTGGAGGCAACTGCCTGTATGCATGCTGTCCACAGATCCAAATATTGCCGAGAAGGGCAGCAGTACCTCCTGCCAAATGCATAGAGTGTTACTGCAGTTCAGATCTGTGGCAATAGGCACTGTGCCATTGCCCTTAAAGCATAGAGAAAAATGGGTATGTGTCTGTATCTTAACAGGCTTTTCTGGTACTTTGAGCCATGACAGATACTGCAAATGATTTATCCATACTGTCCCACACTCTTTGTTTATTTGTGCCACCCTTTTCATCCGAGAATCCCCTAATTTCACTAGCTCTGCAACTTTCTCCCCCTTGCTCCCATCGATTTTCAGAAAAAATAGCTCCTTCCAAGATCATTGAACTCTTTGAGTAGACCTAATGTTTTTTTGCTCTGCCCGCTCGGCCATTGAACAGTCCTCATCACTTGATATGATTGATGCTGTAATAAAATGCCCTTTAAACTGCCATCTAACCCTGCACAGAGCTAAGTGCACTAGACATAGCACATCTGCTACCTCTATCTCATTTGGGGTAAACACCCTAGAGAAGCCAGAAACATGGGGGATGAGAGAACAGATGTAGCAATATCCTATGGATCTCTCTCTTCCCACCTTCCTCATATGGCCATAGCATACATTGTCAGCTGCTAAACCATGTGCATTCATTATGTGATTTAACTTATTGTTATCATTATCGAAAAAAATTATTATCAACATTTCTTTTTCCTCTTATCATTTTCTCCTCAGACTTCATCAGATTGGACAATTTTAATTGGTCTCCATTTATGCTGTTTGTCATCTTCAGACATGATGACCCATGGACCAAAAAACCCACAAAAACATTAATTGTGTCAGGAGTGTTTCAATCTGCCTTACTGCTCTTTACAAAAGGGACATTGAGTTGGAGACGAAGAAGAGAGCCCTGCTGAGGACAAGACAAGCACGGCTTTGCTTCCTAAATCAACCTTCTACGTCCATGGTTCCAGCTGAATTCTCGAGACAAACTGACAGTGAAATTGAAGCCGACTCTGAAGCAGAGGTAAGAACGTCCCTGCTTGTTACCCCTCCCTCGTTCGTAATTCAGGTGTCAAATGGGGGGATGTATATCAGGGTTGCAGAAGGAGTCACCGTGAATAGAGCATAATAGAGCAGAGCCAGAACTAGGCGTTATCTGCTCCTCTCACGTGCTCAAGTGCTGGTTCAGCGCTCCTTGTTACAACACTTTTTCACTTTTGTTTGAGCCCTGTTGCAGTGTGCCAACCATTTTCAAGTTCAGTTTCCTGATGTATTAGATATTTTTCATACATTATGCTTTGTTATTGTCATAGTTCCTATTCCAAATCAAATGTGTAAATTTCAAAGTAACTCTGATACAAACAAATCAATTTCTTTCCACAAGTCAAAGATTTTCTTACACTTCATTAAATTTCAGCTTTAACATAAATATAAATCTTCTTCAGATCAAGTTCTTGAATCAATTTCTACCTCATTGACTCTCAATTTTAACCTAAATTCTTTCGCTCTCAGGTCAATTTATACTTCATTGACTCTTGTTTATTCTTTTATTTGGGCTAAGTACTTCTTTTTCTTCACTTAATTTATTGTGACGTTATTGACTGTTTTTCTTTATTCAATTAGTTACTTAGCTTCTTTTTTAGTGAATTAATAGCTTCATTGGCTGATATTTTCTCTAACAACTATTGTTTTCTCTCTCAACACGTGTTTCTCAATGGACTGGTCTCCATGGTTCCTCAGAAGAGAGTCATATTTCTGTTACTCTCTTAGTTAATCTTCTATTAACTTCTTGCTTTTATTCTGTTGATCTCTTTTCTCTTGTGGTGATGTGATTTCCTTTAGGTAAATGGAAAACCATGATGGTTTTTTTCTCCAGTTCTAATGCCCCTTAATTCTTATCACTTTACTTCTCAAAGTGTGCTGGACTGGATACAATTGTCCATTCTTGCGTCCTCTCCACGCTCCTTGTTACAACAACCTCTCTTCACACAGACCCGATAACAATCAATGGAAATGTGTCATTTGGTGAACTCCTACAGCGCACAACTGCAGTGCAACTAGAGTCACTTATTTCAACACTAGGGATTAAGCATCAGTTAGTTCAGTCCTCTCAGACTGAAGTAAGCAGCTCCACAAATGGAGATGTCATCACGATCCCTGTGAAGTGTCAACTAGTGAGATATGTGGCAACATGCTAGAAAAAAGGAAAATAAAAAGGGTCAAAGAATCATGATGGCTCATTATCCCTTAGTACACAAGTTGAACGGAGATGGGACAAGGATCGGCTTCTAAATATTGGCCGTGATGTCACAAATGAAGAGCACGTAGCATCCAGAGCTCCAAACATCAATGTATACAGAGCAGACATTGAATGTCAGATGCCTGAACCAGTGCTTAATTTGGCAGCGTATAATACTCACAATAACCAAAGCCAAAATGATACCTTCAGATCACCATCATCAGTAATTGAGAATATAAATCCCAAAGTTTCTGACAAAATAATTCAATTGGACCAGTTGAACAGCACAGTGCAGATGCAGTGCCCCTACCCGGTTCCCTTGCTGTGGCTGAGAAACTGTCACGTGATTTTGCCGAGACTTCTCCACAGTTGGAGAACAGTAGGCAAATTTAAGGATACATGCTTCCCAATCCGAATTCTCTGTGAATAACCAAAAAAGCACAGCAATTCCTTCAAACAAACATAGGAGGCTTGATTCATGCATACCTCCAGGAATCACTTGTTCGCAGATCATTCAAGGGGAAAAATGAATGAAGACACTCATTGAACGGTTGTCAATCATCAACAACATTGCGAGACGCAAAATCAGCTCCCATACATCGACGAACTCAGATGAGTCTGCGACTGACACTTCCTTTGCTCAAAGGGACTTTCCAAAGGTAAGGAGAATGGGCCCCAACTGGAGACACGCCGGCGAAAATATAAAAACCAATAAATGCAAGTGAACTCTTCAAGAATCGCATTTGAGCATAATGTCAGCCCTAACAATATCTTTGATTGCTTTTTTCAAGATGTATGAACGCATAAATTACAACTACAAAGATCAAACTAGCCTAGCGGCCATGATGCAAACTTCTTCCCATAGAATCATTTATATCCATGATACAGAAATAAATTAATCAAGAAAGTGAGAGAGCAAACTTGGCACAAAGGACCTTGCTTGAACAACTAAAGACAAACAGAGAGGAAAAAATACTTTTAGCAGAAGTGGCACGAGAGGCCTTGATGCTACTAAAAAGTAATAGATCCATCATAATGGAACCGTGTGAAACACAGAGCATGAGCATAGCAAAAAACCTAAACCCTAATAGCCCAAGTCAAGGGGGAATAGAAACAAGTATTCATGGCTTTTATAAACCCTGTGATTGAACCACACAAGACAAATGCTTCAAAACTTTCAGTACTTCATCATTATATTGTGCATCCAGCGCAGCAAGAACACGATCAGTCATGCCAAGTGTTTGGAATCAGAGATAACTTGTCCCCTTTGGAGCAAAGTGAGTCAAACAGTATCCCTTCAACATCCTCAGAAGCAGATGGTCAGGAGGGAACCCCTATTAATTTACATAACAAGCAAAAATTGCTGCAAAGACAGCCAAAAATAATTTCTCGATTTTCCACCAGGGTCAAAAACTCAAGCACATCCCGAAAGAAGACAAAAACGCTCCCACAAGGCAAGCAGCCAAAATCTAGCGGATCACGAAAATGTCTTCGCAACTTAAAGTCCTGCTCTCCAGAACCTGTAGGGAAACATTCGGAGAAAAGGGCTGTAGCAGCAAAACATAAAGAGGAGGACCAAGAACCTACCACCTCAACCAAAGCCAGACAAACCCCCTTCCAACCCAAAACCTCTTAGCAAGACACGATAAATATGATGAATATGACAACACCTGATGAGGATTTGGATGAGGAGGATTATGAATATCGTAGTCACCAACAAGTGGTACGATTGAAGTCGCCAATCAGTTTTGGGGGACACCGTGACTCAGAATCGCTAGGCTGAAGGGTAGTGGTGGAAAACGAATCCTGACAGATGCCCCACGATGTGTTTATGACCTTATCAGAAAAAAGAATCTTGTCAAAGAGACATGTTTTCAAAGAACCATGGAATATCCAGAGAACTACTTTTTGTCACTGCAACATAGCACTGCCAAATTGTACAAGGTATTGGAAGTACATTGACACAACAAATAAGACAGGAGTAACACGCAAAGGCTGGAAAATAGAACAAGTGCAAGTAATCAATTTCTTGGAATTACTATTATCAATGAATGATGGATTGATACTGAATCGTTTCAATGTTCAACGCTTGACCCACCATGTCCTGATGCTTCGAGCAACTGAATCAGATGATGTTGCAGTGGTAGATTTATCAACGAACAACAATGTGACCGTGTGAGATTGTACATCCAATACAGAATGGTTTAAGAACTAACAATCAAGGCTTCTCCTTTTTTACTACCCTTCAGCTTTGACATCACCGAATGCAAATCCGAATCTGAAAATGACAAGAAGCCTAAAAATAGCAACGGGAGAGACAGACGTCCCTACCATCGAAATAATCAATCTCTATATGAGATCAGAAGCGAATCAACAGAATTCTCTGATTGGGCTCGCACAACCTATAAAAAATTGGAAATGGCTCATTATGCATCTCTTATCAGGTCTCAAAAATCCATGCTCAGCTCAAGAGATGGCTGGCTGAAGCCCTGGTCACTGAAAACAAAAGATAATGCAAAGACCGCGACCGTGAGACGATAACCTCAAATGGATCCTGGAACACCAGGGGGATTGTCCATCTATTTTGCAAAGGATGAGTGCAATTTAAAACGTTTTGATATGTTGTGCCTGCAGGAGACGTGGATCACACAATCTCCTATTGCAGATGGCTTCAGTACTTATATAAATCCAGCAATAAAAGGCCAAAAAGGAATGCCAATGGCAGGCCTGTTGACGTTCATAAGAAACAGGACTGATTTACAAGTGAAAGAAGTACAAAATCCAAATACATATTTTCAAGTACTTATCTTGGAGCTTGCTAAAAAAAAAACCAAGAGAAACAGCCCAATCGCTTGTGATAATGAATCTATACTGGCAACATAAAGCCACTGGTTCGATCAAATTTGTGGATCATATAACATCCCTGATCGATGATTTTAATGTTGCAATGACAGATCCAATTATCATCTTATGTTGTGACTTGAACAGTAATTGCCTAGGCTCATGTCCTGTAGAGGGCAGAGCATCCAATGGCACATTGCTAGGTAATGGAAGAGCAAAACATTTGCATGCTGAATGGGCAGACCTCGGGTGATATTCCGAGGATAGCAACATGGTGAAGAGGGCTACAAAAATCCATGCTGGACTACTTCTTTTTTTCCGAAAACATAAATCAAAGAGTCATATCACTCAAGGTATCCCACAGGAATAAGAGTGATCATGATCTACTAGAACCAAGATGTCAGCTTCCAGAGTCCTCAAAACCAAGTTATTGGTGGGAAACGGTTTTGGTAGAGCCCGGAAGAAACAGGCTCTGTTTACACCCTGACAACGTTTGCATGTTGACAAAAAAATACCAACTGGCAATTGAAAATCAAATGGTAGGAGTTGACTACACGTCCACTCTCTATGAGTATACAGAAGTGCAGCAAGGAAATCACAGACCTGGTTTTAAACCAAAACACTCCTACGACACAGAGATATTATTACAGAACAGAGCGTTGTGAAAAGCCATCAGGCACACTGCTAGTTTACCAATGCTAGAAAGGGCAACAAAGTGAAAAACAATCTGACATCGTTATAAAAACGGGCACATTTCTCACAAGAGTATCATACAACAACGTGACACAGAAACTATGATGAAAACACTATCAACTAAAAACACAAGACATTTCTAGCAGACATTGAACCATACAAATAATTCTCAACAAGCCCTACAAAGTAATATAGCACCAGAAATGGAGTGGGTGCAATATTACGATGAATTATATGAAAAAAGGGTAGAAGTCCGGCCCCTCCAAAGTAATTGGACAATTCACTTTGACAGAGATGACATCCTTTTGTTGATCAAAAAGTCCACTTGCTCTGATGGCCTGAGCAACTGCATGCTGAAAGATGCCCCAGAACATTGGGCCGATTTCTGCATGATCATATTTTACCAGATACACACAAAAAAAGAACTTCCACAGATGCGGAAAACAGCGATTGTGGTACCGATATTCAAGAAGGGAGAAAGGACAAGTCTGAAGAATTATCATCCCATATCCCTTCTCGACGTACTGGGAAAGGTTTTTGCCTCAATGGTATTGATGCGATTGAGAGATTGGGTACAAGAGTAACAAAACTATGATTGTCGCCAGACGGGCTTTGTCAAGGGAGTTGGCTACAATCTGTTGTTGCTTAATTTGTTCAAAATCAAAACAATCAAGGATGGGAGTAAAGTCTATCTAGCATTCATAGACTTGGCCCAGGCCTTTGATAGTGTAGACAGGGAACTACTATGGCACAAACTACTGAGATGGAATTGTCTGGCGAGCATTCTCTTGGCCATAAAAGGTTGGCACACCGAAATTGTAGTAAAAATACTCCTAAATAAAACTGGTCTTTTATCAAAGTCAATCAATACGTACAGAGGTATAAAACAGGGATGCTCACTAGGATCCTTGTTGTTTAATTTATTCATATCAGACCTAAAAGAGGCGATGGAGAACTCATTCATTTCCACGAAAAATCAACGTCAAATCATTGAGTTGGATGCTTCATGCCGATGATTTAGTCATCTTGGATCAAACTCCCATCAGCCTGCAAAGATAAATAAACATACTCCAAACCTACGTCGAGCGCAAGGGACTTAAATTCAATACAGCAAAACCTGAGATAATAATACTGCAGAATTTAAAAGAAAAGGAAACGAAGGCATTTCGGGGGTGCTTGGGGAAAGAATTGTTGAATTGTGTAGAGAGAACAAGATACCTGGGCATGTGCATTAATTTGAGGGAAAATGATGCTCCCTGGGCTGCCGCCTTAAAGTCCAAGACAAAGAACCTCACGGCTCAGGGCATTGAAATCTACACAAACATTGGCAAATTTTCATTGGTTCCGATTACAACATTCTATAAACAGAAAGTAGTTCCCATTTTACCCTTTGGTGCCGAATGCAAATTGAGCTGCTCTTGGGAACTCTTGGTAGCACTTGAAAGTATATTTTGGGGAAAATGTTTACATCTACCAAGATCTGTACCCACAGTTATTATCAGATACGAGGTAGCACTGCTATCTATGAATGCAAGTGCGACATGGAGATATTTGTTCCCATATAGGAAACTCATCATGGCTCCAACTCCCACAGAGTTTGCAATTCTTCAAACTTAAAACAGATATAGTGGTGAATAAATCATAAAGGAGTGGGTTGATCGATGCAACAAAACCCTAGAAGACATTTGATCATCCACGCTAGCACTAAGATCAAATCCCGGCACAGTGAAGAAAAAACTGCAGAATCGAGACTGGACCAAGATCATTGAACATAAACAAAAGTGCAGGCTATATGAGCACATAGGTAAAGAAGTAAAATTGCTGAGCACACTGCCCAAATACTTACTTATAGAAATTCCCCAGCCCACACCATCAGAACATATTCATGAGATTCCGTATGAATTTATTTTACACAAAGAAAATACTAAAGAGTAGAAGATTAAGAACCTTTGAAGATGAAAATGGTCAATTATGCTGCAATGCAGTGAAACCCTGCAACAATTGACCTTATATTGCCCCACTTTGAGAAACACAAGGACACACTAGCTAGGAGACTTTATATCAGAAAGACCACTCGTAAATGGAGAAGATTGGTGGCAATGTGTATGTTGGGGACAAAATCCCACATTTTTAATTCATTTGTAAATGAAATATAAGGACCGAATGCTGTCTCTCTACCATCAGAATGGCGAGACGAACATATGAGTTAATTTAAAAGATAGAGATAGGATTTCTAACTTTCTTTTTAAACGTTTGTAAAAGTTTGTAATAAACTAAACATATTTTTTTTTAAATTATAATCTTAAACATTCCTTTTTTAATACAACAATTATTTAAACACCAGATCGCCATTTCACCCCCTCCCCCCTTTGCACTGAAATGAACAGTGAATCTCTAGGCCATACTTAACTTTTATACCTGCTCATGTGCAGGTGGAGGGCTGCTGGTATGCCTTCAAATGTCTTTTGGGTGGATCCAACTCTTATTTCCCTCCACCTTCACGGCAGTCAGAGTTGCATAGACTAATGTATGTGGCCCATGGAAATGCCATTCATTCCAGCAACGCACGAAGGTGTGGATGTAGACTTTGTCCCTGGGGAAAAGCTGTATTTTGTGCTAATCATCGGTAGTCTTGATGCTTTCTCCTGTTGTCTGTTGGTGCAAGGACACAAATTGTAATGATATAATCTTAACACTTTTCGCTAATGCTGTAAAATATTCTTTGAACTCCTACCCTAAGACCACTGCAGTCCTGTTTGAATCTGATATCATACGTGTAGGTGAGAGAGGTGTATGTAGTCTAGGCCTAGTTTCAATTTCGTGAGGGCTTATATTGTGGTCCTTCCCTGGCTGATTTTGTATGTAAAATAAAGCTAGTGGGAGGCAAATAAATAATGATTTGGCTAACTGGGCCTTAAGTACCCCATTGAGCCTATGCACGATTCTGTTGGTCTGTGGGTGGTACACCGAGCACAACCAATGCTTTTGTTCCTAGCAGCAAAGTGATCCGCTGTTGGATTTTAGAACTTTGCAAATTCCCCACCTCGGAAATACCTCTCACCAGCAACCTCCCAACCGATTTAGCATTAGGGTGTAAGCAGGGACCAACCTCAGGCCACTGGGAAAATGGACAAGCCACTACAATAAGATATCTGTAATTACTGCACCTCTTTATCATGTCCACAAAATCGATATGAAGCTCCTTGAATGGATCGGAGGGCCTGGGCAAGAAGCCCCTCACCGGGATTGAACTCCTTGCACACTACACAATTTCCTATGAAAGTTAGGGATAAACCAATAATCCTGAAGCTCTGCTGTGATTTGTCATCGAGAAGTATGTGATGGGTAATGTAGGGCCAAAAGAAGCAGTTCTACAGGCATTACTACCTTCCCCGTCACTTCCTGTATCCAACGCAAATCTATGGGTGAGAACACATTCTCTCTTTTTCCAGAGCTCCTGTTCTTCTCTAGAGTCTTTCCCTTGTATTTCTATTATTTGGAGCACCAGGACTGCAGTGTATGGGGCTGGTAACTGTACTTGTTGGGACACAGTATCCTTTTTCTGGGAATCTGTGGAAGGAAAATACGCCACTTCCTTTGCCACCTTGTCTACGGCACCATTTCTGAGAGCTATTGAATTAGTATGGTTAGTATGGGCAGCACACTTCAATCAGCTGGAATAGCAGTGCAGCATGCTAGACAAGGGACCCATCAAACCTCCTAAATCCTCTTCTCTGCCATCTTCATAACCCAGCATGGACGGTGGAGGTGACGTATGCAAGGACAGAATAAACAGTGACTGCCTTCCCCTTAGACATTTACAGGGCCTCTATAAGTGCCACCAATTCCGCTGCTTGTGTAGAGTAATGAGAAGCCAACTGTTTTTTCAGTCTGACCCGGTACTTCCCATCCACAAGACCCACGACAGCTGCGCACTTATGCCTCTCTCCCATCTCTTGGTTGATGGTTGAAGACACATCAACAAAAATCACTTCATCCCCTCCAGGGCATCCTCTTTCACATTTACCCTCTCTTACTCTTCTCGCTCATACATGGTGTATTTGAGAACAATATCCTTAATATGCACCAGCTCTGCTACAAATGTTGCAGAATTTACTATGTGACATTGCAGGGGATGAATTGATGAATTTGATCAGATGACCCCATACCATGACACTCTCTGAGTCGTCAATGTGGATTTTGATTTTACTAGAATCACAAAGACTGCATGCTCTATGCAAAATGTCACCGGGCAACCCATCATAATAGAATTGCAAAAGACGCTGCTGCCAGAGCTTGTTCGAAAGGGAACTGTCCCTGCATCACTGTGTCTAGGAGTTTGCTGTAATATGCTAAAGGTTTGTAGCCTAGCAATGTTTGTTGGGTCAGGACCACTGTCATCTCTTGCCTGTTTAAATGGGAAAATAGAAAGAATGGCTTCTTGTAATTTGGATTCACCAGGACCAAAGCATTAATGATCGCAGCCTTGAGTTCCTGAAAGAAAGTCCCCATTCACTCGGACCACTGTATCAGACTTTTTGCCTTCTATGCTTCCTTTCGACCCTGCAATAAGGGACTCACATAACTAGAGTAATCAAAAATCCATGATCTACAATAGTTACAGAGCCCCAAGAACTGCTGCATGTGTTTCACTGAGACTGATTGAGGCGTATTTTGAACTGTGGTGGCTCTTTCTGGCATTACCTTCCTTCCTGCGGGCGATATTACTTGCCCCACATAAATTACCTCAGTTTGACAGTATTGCAATTTCTCTTTGTTCACTTTAAACCCCTTCTCCGCGAGCAGGGTGAGGAGCGTTATTGAGTCTCCTCGACACTGCTCCTCTGAAGTGCTGCAGACTAATAAATCATCCACTTACTGAATTACAGTACTGGACACATGTAAATTCCCCAAATCCATATGGACTACCCTGTTACAAATACACTGAGATTTGCAGTAACCCTGGGGTAACCTTGTGTGTTCAAATCATTGACCACGATACATAAACACCCTGAGGTACTGAGAATCGTTGTGTAAGGGAATAGAGAAAATTCATTTTTTAAATCAATTACCATGAAATGGGACAACTCAGTAGGGATGTTACAGAGAATGGTGGCAGGATTCGGTGCCAGCAGAAATTTTACCTAAACAAGGTGTGCAAATCCTGGACCATCCTGCAACTGCACCCCTTTGCCTTCTTCACAGGATTGATAGCTGTATTGCATGGGGACACAGAGGGTTGTATTATGCCTTGCTTTAACAACCCTATAATGGTATAAAAAATGCCTTCCTCTGCCTCCTTGTACATAGGGTACTGCTTAACCTGTGATAATATCGCACAGGGTTTCAATTTTATCCTCACTGCTCCATCACATTTTAGCAGCCCCACATCATGAGGATTGCTGGTCCACAAATGGTCCGGCACTTTTCCCAAATCCTTCTTCCAAAATGACCATATATCCTTAATGATGAGCAAGGTGAGTGATGCTTCCCTTCACTCTATCGCTATCTGGCAAGGCACCCCAATTTCAAAGACCATCTCTCCTGTGTCTTGAGTGTCTTCGAACAATTGCTCATCAGACACGTCCCTTAGCGATATAGTCGGATCGATGCACAGAACTGTGCGCCACTCTCCACCTTCCTCGTCCGTGCCTGAGAGAACCACCCTGTTCTTTTTAATCACTACAGCACCTGGCACTTCATCCTGCAGCACATCAGGCCGAAATAAAAACTCAAATGATACTCGCCAGACCTGATTTCTGATCCCCGGGACCCAACACCACAAAACCATAACTCCATAGTGAAACAATGCTGTATGCACGGGAACCCCCCTAATGGCGCTGTCGCTACAATAGGTCTGAAAACATGCCGCTTCCCTTACTGGATACAACCCTGGGGTTGCGCATACAATACCTTCCTTCGTGAAGGCAATCAACATCTGCAACGTGCTCAGGATGTCCCTTATTAAAAGGTTTGCCCGGGTAGCCATAGAATACAACAAAAGGGCTGAAAAATAAATGTTGATTACCCACCTTTATACAAAGATATTCAGTATAAGGAACTGACAGTACAGCGCCAGAGAATCCCTGTGTGTCTTACTCCTGGTACATATTAGCACCTGGGAGAGAAAAAGGAGTTTCCCCAAAAACACTTGCTCCAGTGTAGTGTGCAACTGTTCCTTGGCATTAAGGATTCTTGCCCCATGGTCGGTGTGATCCCAAAGGTCTGTGATGCCCCAGTTGCTGGGTTCTGTTCAACCCTTGCCTGCTGCAATTGCACAGAACCTGGGACATATGGGAGGGTTGGGGCCTGCATCTGTTGAGCTCCCATGTTAAAGTACTGTGGCCATTCACAACAATCCCGTGCCGCGTGCCCCAACCAATATTGAATCCCATAAAATCCTCTATTATTATTTCATGTTAGCCCATTAAACCAGGGATCCATTCCTCCAAACCGGCCAAATGACATACTTCCCAGTGGAAATGCGCCTCTGCCCACCAAACGCTGCGTCATACCCTGTTCACTGTGTACCTGTTGTCCCGGTTGCCCCTGCTGTCCCTCCATAGAATTTGCAATTACTTGCCCTCCTAAACAAACCTTTGCCAATTGCTTTTGAACAAGCTTGGCGTCTGTTTTTTGTGCCTGCTCTGCATTCTCCCTTTCTTTTTCCCTGTCTCCTTTTGCAGAAATGCACAATGTGTGCCTGAATTTCTGGCCAACTCTTGGCCTCCATCCCTACTACGTTATCTAAATTGTGCTGAACTTCTTTGGGAAGTCCCTTCTTCAGCACAAGGTAAGAAATATCCACGTTCTTGTCCCATGCTTCTCATGTTTCTACCCTCCACATCTCCAGAATTAACTGGATGTGCATGGCAGGATCATCGTCCAATGTCATTGTTTTAGCTAAAATCAAATTGATATCAGGCATATCGGGATACATAATCCACATACCTTTGCCCAAAGATTATTAAAAGCTGCTCCATCATGAGTATTTGTATCCACCGGAACTCCCAGATATCCCGATCTCTTCCAAAGGTTGTTTGACCGCTACTTCATTACAGCCGTGAATAACCTCTTCATGTCCCCTATGGCCAACATGACGCTGGCAGTATGCTTCTCCAATGCATAAATCCACTTCCCTGCCTCTGAAGTGAGCGAAGGGAGTGTCTTTGTCAAGTTATTCTGGTCCAAGTATGACCATGGGACATAATGCACCCTTCCTAGACCCTTCTGGAGCAACGTACACTGAATTATGCCTGTTTTTAGTGGGGCTTCCCCTATCTCTCCCCTACCACTTATAGCCATGTGAATACGCTGGCATATCCTATGGTTCCATGGTGTGCTTTCTATCGCTGCTACTGGAGCGGGAGGTAGGGTGCCTGCACCCTGCTTTCATTGCTCGACATCCCATTCCTCTCCTTCTTCATTGTCTACTCCGGCTGCTACATCCCCTATCCCTTCTACAGGCATGGAAGCATAATCAGTACTATCATAAGGTGTCATGTCCCATCCTCCCTGCTCAGCCTCTGTACCCATGGCAGCAACCAGGTTCTCCATGTCCACCTCAACCGTTCTGACAACCGGGTTGCCCAATCTAACAAGAACCTGCCATGTCTCCACCTTCCACCTTCTACGTCCCTTACCTGTCTTCTCACTTCCTCCTGCTCTTCATCGCTCTGCCTCCGTAACAGCATTACCTCTTCCTCTGCTAATCGTAGCACTTCCTTCATCTTTTTCTGTTCTTGCACATCATCCACTCTTCGCAATCTATCCTCTATGCGTGCAGGAAGAGGCCTAATCTCTTCTTTCTTTCTCTCTCATTTCCAATCCTTCCTCTGTTCTTCTATCAGTAATACGCTTTCTTGCTCCTCCACCCTTAATCTATCTGCTAACCTAGCAGTTGGGGGAATTATCCCCGTTCTGCTCTCTGTTTTCAACCTCTCTGCAGCCCTAACCATTGAAGGAACCCTTCCACTTTCCTCAAAATCCTAGTTCTTAGAAATCGTAACTGATGGAGGTGTTACCTGTGTCCATCTTGCAACCACTCAGTAGCTGCTGGGGAAAATGGTGGTACAAACAGAGGGTCTTTGTACCCCTCTGTGGGCGATAAAGAATAGCACCGATATGGGGTTGAGGGGTGCAGAAGAATTTCCTACACCCTCCATTTTCGACCCTTAACTCCACAATTATAACATTATGGCCCTTCATGCTTTTTTCATACATCCTCCATAATTCCAATATGTTTAACAGCTTTTCTAACTTTGAGCCTTTGTGCTTTGTAGTTAAAAAGGTATGCAGGTTCTCCAACATCCCTGTATCAAAGGAACCATCAGTAGGCCAAGGATGTATCATTTTCCCCGTACTCTCCCGCAGCCATTACCTATGATATTTAAAATATTTCTCCTTATAGCCGGGCCACACTTGGCACAAATGATCCAACAGAGTCTCATACACCAATCCAAGTTATCAAAAAATAGTTTCACAAAAAGTCTGATACTAAGCCCAACCTGCAGCACCAAATAGTTGCACCCAAGAGCTCCCTTTTTACCTTCACCCAATTCCTTAGTTGCATTCACCATACTAGCCTATCACACAATTACCTCACTTCACTATTTACTCAAATTCTACTCCTCACTCATACACAGAAGACAGCGTGTTTATCAAAAACACCTTGCCAATATTTCTGAGATATCCCCATCACCCGAGCATAGGAGGGGCGCAATGTTACCCACTACAGAACTGCTGCTCTCACTCTCTTTATCACTAGTACGGCCTTCTCTTCTACAACACCATCTTTTAATGACCACAGGAAATTTCCCTTCACTACTTTGACGAACCAAGAAAATTGAGGTGAGGGGCTCTGCCCCTACAGCAAATAAAAAAGAATGTCAAGGCCTACTTCAGAAAGGTATCTACGGTTGGACTTATCCAAAGATCCACCCCACCTTCAAGTGAGGGCTCAAGCCAACCAGATAAGTGAACTAAAGGGTACAGGACAAGCTTCACACTGGGCATGCGGGGTAAGATACCCCCTCACACCTCTAAAATAACAAACTAGGTAAAATATATATACAAAGGACTTAGATTTACAACACAGAACAGTTCAACCACTCTATCAAAAAACATCCACTTTTTCAAAGCCTGCAACCTCAACTAATTTCACACCCACACTCCAAGTCTATGATTACCCCCGAAAAAAACAAAAACAAAACCCCTTCAATCAAGTAAACAACCCCTTTCTACCGTTATTTCGCCTCTTGCTCTACACCCCCAACTGTGTACTCACGTATACCCGAGGTGCTCCAATGTGGTGCTTCGTCAAATCGGTGCGCACTGCCAGGCATGGCACCACATCTCCAGGGAGCAGATGGACCTTTAACCAATATGGCACCTGCAGACCTCTTTTTCACAGTGCACTTAAGACTGGTCCACCTCGTGAGGTGCCACAGCTGAGAGATGTGGACAGAAGACCCCCAACATCTCCGAATGCCAGGTCCCCTGGCTGGCTTGCTAAATTGTAGGGGTGGACCTTTAATCACGTTAACCCAAAATAGGCCCATCACTTAAGAAGCGAGTACACGGTTGTACATAAAGCAAGTTCATTGTACAAAAGCTCTGGCGATCGGTTAGATGGTGTTGCAGGACCAAACTAACCCAAGTCTCAACAATACAACATCAGTTGGCAGTTTACATAATTTTTGCAACAATTTAAAACACTCCCAGATACTTTTATTACCCTCCATCCCCAAATATGAATGGACAAAACATCTTCAAACAAATCCCATCTTTTCCCAATTTTTCAGTTTTCATTGGTCAGGCTTATCTTCATTATTATCTTCAGATTATATTCAAAACACAACTCTTCTTCGGATTTGTTGTAGTAGTTCCTGACGTCAGTACATGGTTAAACATTGGTATTGAAAACATAATTCATTGCTAGCAATAACTGGCCTAAGACCTTTAACTTTACGTATAATTGCACAGGGTTCTGCTGGCAAATTTTGGCAAACAGAGAGAGCTCTGCTTAAACAGGGTTTTCTTTGAACTATGGATAGCCATCTCCATTCCACAGACTCCAAGCCCCTTAATATAATGTTATGGGGCCACATACAACCACTGATGACCTGGAAAAATACTTAGGGCCTCAACACGAGTAGGGCGCTAGCCCTTAAATGTGGTGGTAATGGGGTTACCGCTGCATTTACCGCTCCACCCAATCTGAAGCCTGACGTGTTTACCCCCCGCTCATAGCTGGAGGTAAACACTCTGGGGAAATGCCAATTTTCGGTGCAATCACCGCCGGCGGTATTACCACGCTGTAATTGTGATGTAAATTCTCCATTGGGTCCAATGAACCCAATGGAGGATGGGAAGTAACGTTTAGCGCCCAACCCGTGATCTAGCAGTAATACCAGTGGAAGGGTGGGTGCTAATGCAAATAAAGTTGGGTGGTATCCCAGTCCAGATACCGCCCAACTCGTTATGAGTCCCTTAACCTTCGGACCCTTGCCTCAGGCCTTATGTTTACTACCACCAAACAAATAACTAATCCCCTCTAAAGGTAAGGATAACATCTGTTCCCTTGCGAGGACTGTGCACCTTGCCCTGTTCATACAACCTTATTACTAGATAACTAATTCTCTTTCCCGTCAAGAATGTTCCTGCTATTTTAGAATGCCTGTGTAACAACTAACTGTGGAAAAAGCACCCGATTGTATGGATTTGTGTTCGTGTTGCATTCGCAGTTTTAATATTGTATTTTTCTACCTGATTCATTTGAATTTGCAACACTATCCCAGTTTTGCTGTCATCCCCCCGGCATCATTATGGTGTGTGCAACATGAATCGCTCGTAATAAAGGGGACCCTCCATGACCATCCCGACAAAGACAAGGAGGATATAGAGGAGAGAAGGAGAGAGAGAGTGGAGAAGAAAAGGCGATAGAGGAGAGACAGAGAGAGAAGCAAGGTGGGTTCAGTCACTTCATTCTGAGGTAGCTGGGGGTAACAGTTGCTTTTCCTGCTTCACCTTTGCACCTCTGCAATTGCTCTTGCAAACCTTGGGTATGCACAGGACAGGTTGCAGGCAGGGTGTTTGACAATATGATCGTAGCACGTGGATACGTGAGGCTTTGCCTATAGTCACTGTACAATGCATAGGGTCAAGGTGAACAACTTTATAAGGTGAGCTCTCAACTTTGACACAGGTCCAGTCTCCACTTTACAAGTTTTAAACTTAGTAGGGCCGATGCAGCCTTTCATACTTCTGAAGATGATAAATTCAGTACCATTAAACTGGATAATAATACAAATATTATTACAGTGCTTAGAAGCAGGAGGAATGGCCATGAAGCACTGCACTATCTACAATCCTGATGTTATTATTATGGTGAATTATCTGCCATTGAGCAATGCGTGGGAAATTTAGGATGCACTTGAAATGTGATTGCAACAACTGGACTAACTATACCAGACATTAACCCATAGTAGATGGCATTTCTGAGGCATTTAAGACTTGACACAGGATGGTGGCGGTCCCTGCACATGTCCGTCTGTACCTTACAGATGGCGAGTTTAGAGACATATGTAGTATGTACTGCCATTAGATGGCATTACTGATAACGTTGAGGCTGTATTTGCATTCAATGGCAGCACCTAGGTATATGAGACTATACCTTGCATACAGTGACTATTCCATACATAGGATGCATTATATGGCAAAGGATGGCATTTTGGAATTGTGTGACCATGCGCTTTCCATATAATGGCAGCCCCTACATATATAAGATTGCAACTTACATATGGAGACAATCCCCTGCACTTACCATATAATAGCAGCATCTGGACAATTTACCAGTTGCCTGGCGTGTGTGGCTACAACAAACATAAGATGGCAGTGTGTGGCTACAACAAACATAAGATGGCAGTATCTCTACATACACTTGGCATATTATGGCAGCACCTGTCAATGTGTGGCTGTATTGTGCATGCAATGGCTAAATGTGGCATTTGAGGGCAAATTGCTCAAATTGTACTTTTGTGGAAACACAGACACCATTGAGAGCCCCCCGATGAATGACAGACTCCAAACCATTTAAACAGGCCTGGGAAAATGGTGGGGCTAATTCCCCTCACCACGGGTGCATACACACCTTTGTGACACATAACTCAATCCCAGCAGCTCAACAACAAGCCCCCACCACACTCCTGTGGGCAAATACCACCAGTGCTGCCATTTTCAGCCCAAGCTGCTGTAAATCATTTCTCTGTGAGAGAATTACTGCTGCTGTGAAGGAGTAAATGGACCAGTAGTAGCTAAACAACTTGCTCAGCCCAACACTACTACTAAACCAGCAGTGATCCCAATCATAAAGCTGAAACAGGCACATCCCAAAAGGTATACCTTCTTCGCCTAGTTTGGTAGCGCAGGCCAAAGGGCAGGCTATGTCTTCAGAGGGTGTGAGCTGACAACAGTAGCAACCCAAACATCAATAGTACAAAGACTCTAAAATGAAAACATGCCCAATTAAGATGCTATATTAATCTAGACTTTTAATTAAGAAATGCAATGCAAACAAATAACTATAGAACATTAGAAAAGCCCACTCATGTAAAATAAAACACAGAGAATGCAGAAAATGTAGAAGGGCAAACTGGTAGATTGGCAGGGGTGCTCTGGCAATCAGATTGGGGAACAATGTCGATGTTCAATATCCTTGAAGAAAAAGGTAGAAAAAGGCATCCTGAAAAAATCACTTTGTTCTCAAAAAAGGCCCAGATGGAGATAGCCTTTTCCCAGTACCTTAATTCTTTGTATTGGGTGAGAGACAGCATTGAGCAAGGCTTATATGAGCTACCGGAGGCAGTTATACTGCATCAAGTTGGAGAGTTAGTCAGCTGCCTCCAACGCACTGTGCGGTCCAAGTAGCACAAAGAAGCTTTGGCCAGGCAGGAGATGTACATGTCAATGTAGCTCTCAATCAGTCCAATGCAGGAATCAGAGGCCAGAGCTGTTCCTTACTTCTGGGTTGCTGGGTAGCCCAATCCAGGGTGTCCAGGGACAAGATGAGTCATTCAGTCCTGCACTTCCGCCTGTGAAATTGGCTGGTAGATAAGGGCGGTCCTCACCTCCTGTGAACAGGGTCTGTCGTCCAGTGCAGGTATCAGTGAGACCTTAGTCAGTTACCCACAATGTTCCATGTGGATGCGCAGGAGATAGGTCTTCCCTCTTTCTCGGATGTCTTCTGTCTTCACCTCTAGGGTAGAGGACTTTGAAGTAGCCAATCATTCTAATAGAGGTCCACTGAATCATTCTTGTCCTTGTAAGAGTCCAAAGATGAATCAGAGAATGAGGGGGTGCCCCGCTCCTTTAAAGGCAAAATGACACATGGGACTGGTCCAAACCAATCCTGCTGTAGAGGTTTCAATCCCTGTTGTTAACAAATTCTCTTGGACGTATGCCATCACACTCAGAGTATGTGCCTGCAGAAGATGGAGGGCACAGGAAGAAGAAGAAAGCTCTAACAGAAACCAAGATGGTGGGACCCTTCCCTCAGTCCACCTCTCCCTTCTGTTTACTTTAACATCACCGCCTTCCCATGCATGCTGACTTCAAAGGGTGTCCAGCAATGTTCCCTCTAATTATTTTACTCTAAGTGTGGAAATGGTTGGCTTTCATGCGCACATTATTGTCCATTTGCGCAACTGATTAACAAGATAAGGCACTTGTGAGCATGCACAGTTAGAGAGCTAACAACTCTGAAGAGAACTTGGGAGGGAATTTCCCCAACCACTGCAATTCATTACAAATCAGTGCAAAAGGCACATCTTGGATTACTTTCCCCAAAAATATAGCCTTCAATAAACAAATTTGTTATATGTGATTATAAAGATTTATCATCAAAACGGACTTCAAGATCTGTCACAGCACCTAGCAAAAGTAATCCTATGCTGAGGAAAATATGTGTATGTGCAAAAAGAGCATTACATGCTCAGTACACACAATGGGCCTGATTCATGGAACGTTTTCCTATGGGATTGCACCATTATAAAACACTTCGATGAATCAGGCCCAATAGCTTTAGCTGTGGCTATTCCTTTGACCATGCTGTTCAGAGACAATGCAGAAATTGCTTTATGTCATTTGAAAAACCACTTGTACATTGCAAAAAACAAATCTAGTTTATCTTAACTGATGTAGCTAGCAACATATTCAGACATCATACTTTCCAATAAGAGTTTATGTGCCACTTTAATGAAGTAATTCAGGGACCAGGAGAACATCCCTCTCATAATTTGTTTCAGGATGATAATTGAGTCAGAATAACTGTACCAAAGTATGATAATCAGAATAGCTCTTCGCCTGCTTAACATAAACATTACATTGTCCTATGAACAGAGCAGCAACAAAACATACTCAAAACCAGCTTTACAGCTAAGAGGCATACAGACCACCCTTTATTACTCTGCAAACACAGTAAAGGTGTCCAAGAGAAAATGGGGAAAAAGGAACATATAGGAGCCTACCCCCACCCACAGAGTTCCACTGATATTTACGAATCAGTGACCAGCAGAGCAGTGGCATAGGAAAGAACTTTAACAATATAATTGGCTGGTCTTAAGAGAAACCTTATGGGGAAAGTGCCTCTTCTAATAAGCATAATGTATCCCATTTGCAAAGCTAATTACTTTTTTGCTTCCCAAAAATCATTTGAGTCCAAGTCGGAAATAAAATCTAATTAGAGCCATGCTTGTATCCCTTACATGGGAAATGAACCGACAGGGCACATAATACAGTTTAAAGTTGTGGCTACCCTTCCTGACCACAGCTAAGATGAAATTAAAGAAGTGCCTCACTATGTTTTCTTATGGAGCACCTTTGAAGGAAATCACATAGATGTGCCTTTTATGTTAATTGCAGCAATGCTCAGAGCTACAACAGATGGAGTACCTTCTACTGTAACTAGAGGCCCCTCTTCTGTAATTCACTCTTATCAGGCAAACAAAATGCATATGGATTGTAGAGCCACTAAAAACAACAAACACATTGTTGTATTGAAAAGCCCTCAGCAACTGAGCATAGAAAGGAACAGAAGGTGCAATTTCCTTGACAGTTACCCGAGGTTCATATCCTTTAATGGAAACAAAACACATTTCATTCATTGTACTGTACTGCAAAAACACCTGACTTGGATTTTGAAAGTTGCTGATTTTTGTTTTGCCCCCCAAGGGGTGTTATCCTGTGCTGCTTTTCAACACCTAAAACACCACCCTCCCCACCAAGCCCCTGTGCTAGCTTCCAAAACCAGTTGATAGGGCTCTTTAAAAAAGTGAGGGAAGGTAGCAGTAAAACAATCACTGGGATATTTGCATACCCAGAATACTTTGAAAGCAGAAAACATATAAAGCCTCACCATAATATAATGTGCAGTTTAAGAAGTACACACGTTTTTATGCAATACATACAAGATTGTTTGCAACATCACCCAACCTAATAATGTTGGGAAGGAATATACAACTGCTCAGTGGAAACATTTTTGTATAGCAGATAGTTACCATCTCATTTGTTGAGGTCTGTTCTATGCCCAATGGAACAATGAAAAGCTGGAGAGTATGTAGATTGAGTGAAAGCATTGTAGCTGTCGGGATATCTGTTGCCCTGAGGCTATGTGCGAGTAGTGCCAGGCCATAATTCCCTGCAGGCCAAGTAAATGACATTGCATTGTTGCTCTCCACTTATAGGCTGATGTCTGCAATGCTAAAGTAATAGATGATGATCATGACATTTGCCGTCTCAAATCCTTAGAGGGTAAATTAATATGTGAGTTTTATAATGCGGCACCACCTCAAAGTGCTTGTCAGGCAAAAAATAGGAGGCTTAGGATGAGGTTGCTGATCCACGTAGCTTGCTTACTTGCAGTCAGTATCCAATATTTGAGCTGACCGCTAGGTTACGTAGTATGGGTGACACTTTTGCTAAGGCACCATGGCTAACAAAGGTTGGTGCTCAAATGTTATTCATAGTACAACAAACATAAGACACATAGATGTAGGTTCAAGTCTGGGACCCTTTTGCAGAGGCATGGTAGGCAGCTTCAAGGTTGTCCGATAATAGGTTAATGTGGCCTAGACCGGGAGTTAGTCATAAGGTATAAGTGTTATAGAGTAAAGTATTAGAGTCATCGTCGTAGATCGTTTGTTCATGAATCCAGATTTTCCAAAACATTTTTTGTTTTTATTTATTGCA
The DNA here is from genome assembly GCF_040938575.1 of Ambystoma mexicanum. Taxonomy (NCBI): domain Eukaryota; kingdom Metazoa; phylum Chordata; class Amphibia; order Caudata; family Ambystomatidae; genus Ambystoma; species Ambystoma mexicanum. Next base: position 572,680,810 of record NC_090935.1, read on the forward strand.
TTTGTTTAAAATATCAATCTTTTACAATGCACCAAATTAGAAAAGTACATTACATACATTTACTTAGTACATTTGAATAAATTAACAATTCCCAGAAAGATATGAATTAATTTGTAGTACATTACCATTTAAACAAGTACAAGAATCTAAGAACCACTAAAACAAGTGAAACCCAGTCATGCGGTCACCCGCCTATAAGCATTGCCAAAGGATTTTGGTTCTATAAAGAACAAGCTATATACAAAACATTTCAAATACATAATCCTTTAAGACAGTAAGGCCGGGCAATACATCATCAAGTGCTTCAGATTTTCTTCTTCATCGATGTTGTTACAAAATCTGCAAAAATACAGGGACCTGTTTCACCAACTTAGATTTTTCTGGGGCAAGAGCCTCGATGGCACTGTTCATGGTGACAGTAAGATGTGCGGCAAGATCATTGGAGTTACTAAATGATTGAAGGGGGATAACCTGGCCATGAGCACAGTGGCCAATTTCTGTGGAGTAATGTTTTTGACATTTCTGTTTTTTTTAAATGTCACGGTACAGCATCCATTCTGACTGGGGTCGCTGGAAATAGGACTGAAGTGTTTACTACACATTGATCAGACCAGGGACATTGAGAGATGGTATTATTTATGACGGATAGGTGATGTGTCAACACCCAGTCAATCCTGTGTCCCCCTATATGAGTAGGGTAATTAACCGCTTGTGAAAATCCAATGGTGCCCAGGGAGGTAAGAAGAGACACAGCTTGCTTAACCTGTAGGTCATCGACCCAGAAATTAAAATCTCCTAGAATAATCACAGGGGTATTAGCTTTAGTGATGTTATTGAGGAGACTAAGGAAATGATCCTCAAAGGAGGGCATATCTCTGGGGGCTCTGTAGATAACACGGATAATCAAAGTTATGTTGCCATTGATTTTCATTTTATCCAGAAGGGATCACATGAACGGTACACTGTTTGTTAATAAGAATGGCTACCTCGCCCCTCCCACCTCTTTGGATGGAGCGATCAGCTCGATGGATTTGGTAGTCAGGCAGGATAGCCAAGGTAGCATCTGAGGGAGTAGCGTCATTCAGCCATGACTCTGTTATGGTGAGGAGGTCCAGAGAGGTTTCTGTAAGTAGATCTTGAATTTCCACCCTGTGCCGTAAAAGAGAACGTGTGTTAAGTAAAGAAAAGCTCAAAGATGTCTTGAGCCCTAGGCGGGGAGGCACTGGCAAATCGCTTGATCTAATTTCAGAGGCGATGGTAGAGAGTCCAATGACCTCCTGTGTGACGATGCCTGGGTCAGAATCAACCCCATAGTGGGCAACTGAGCTACTGTTTGTCAAATGGCAAATGCCTGAACCAGTGGCAGGATTCGGCAAAAGTACGGTGGCGGAAACTACATGAGACAGAAGGGACTCAGGGGCTGAGTGTGAGGTCGGAGCTGATGCCCAAGGGCAGAGCAGGGTCCGTAGCTTGCAACGCAATGCAGTAGATTGCGATGTGATTAGTCATGGCTTTAGAAAGTGTCTCAGGGGCACTGAATTTGACTAGGATATCTGCATGTTCTTTACGATAAGAGGCAATATTATGCGGTGCGGGAGCTGAAGGGGTTGAGCGGAGCTCTCCAATGGTGAGGTGGATGTCATGCATGGTGCAGGACGGGGGTAACGGGAAGAAAAATGGATACTGGCTGAATGTGAAGATTTGACAATAACCGGAGCGATTCAAATCTAGATGGCAAAACATTTCTAGATGTTATAGATAAAGATTTCAGTCGGGGATCGAATCTCGATGCAAGAGAATCAGCAAGAGTGTCAGCAGTTGAAATCTGGCAATTGTAAGGTAAGGCACTATTGTAAGGTACTAGTGCACATGTATGAAAAGCAACAATGCAGACCGTAGAATAAATGACTTTCACCCCTGCTCACAATTAATTTAACATTCAGCCATGCACAATACAGAACATATTTCACAGTGCAATTTCAGACTGCGCATCAGATTGCAGCGCTTCAGTCTCACACACACAGTGTTGGGGAGCTTTATCAGGTAAGATGCCAATGACCCACATTCTTGCTCTGCTCTGCTCCGAATTGAACATAAAAGGAGTCGTTTTGAATAGCAGAGCAGGTTTCTATACAATCTCTGCGTGTCAAAGCTAATTTCACCCTGCCAGGATTATGTATCAAAACTTTGTTGGTTAGATCCAAATCCAAAATCAATTCCCCAAATTTCAGTGCAAAAGCATTGGCCATATTGCCAGTAGTTTCAATAGCAATTACTGCAAGGTCTTTGTTTTTAACCTCTTGAGAGTAGACTCGATTTTTAAGGTTTTTAGGTTTTACGGTCACGCTTGCATAGTGTGTTAATGTAAATGGGCAAGCCCGGAATATCTATGCTAGTTAGTGTAGGTTAGCTTTATTAAGAAAGAAAGAAAATTGAGGTAAATGCTGTGGATTGTACCGTAATAATTCTTGAGAAGTTGGGGATTGCTTGTTTGCACTCTTCTGAGAAAAACAAAAGAGGTGATGGCTGAAAGGCTTGGAATTAATCCCAACCTCTGGCGTTGCTCTGGGCAACCCTCCAGACCATCATTCCTCAGCCTGCCAAGCCATTACAGAAGGGGAAAGACCATATTATGCGCCTTGAAACACAACTCTGCTGTATAGTGCGCATTACGAATAACCAATAAATAAATGAATATACAAATTTGGCTTTGTTCCCACCACAAAAGGGGCAGTTCAGTCCAAACTGATAGGTCACATCACTTCTGCATGAGACCGCAAACATCCCCAGACAGGTTTCGGCCTCAGTGGGCATCATAAGTGAGGAGTAGGTTGGGTCGCTAGGCCCATCAGGCTCGGGACGCACGTCTGGGCATACCCGCCCCACCCAGGGTGACTTATGCAAAACAAAAGAGGCGATGGCTAGAAGGTTGGGAATTAATCGTAACCTCTGGCATTGATCTGGGCAACCCTCCAGACCATCATGGGAAATGTTTTCACCATACAGCAGGCAAAAGTATTGGCTTTGTCAATGCTTGTTTATTTTGTGGCAGGTAAAGGTTAACTAAGTGTAATGAGGTGGCAAATGCCTTGCAGTTACCCTGGAGCATACAGAATGTTCTTGGGTCTAAAATCAAACCGAATTTAGAACAATTAGAAAACATTCTCAAAAATGATTGAGGCACCCCAGTCCAGGGATCGCGGGAATAAGGTTTCTATTGCACAACATCATGAATTTTGGGGCTTAAAGTATTGGTTAATCTCAATCGAACAAACTCGACATCAGCAGCTGATACCAATTCTCTGGAAAGGTGAAAGCCCAGGACAGCAAAAGTGTTGGGACAGTGTGATGAGGTCTTCTGCTCAACACTTTCAGGGTCATTATGAGTTGGGCGGTATTCCAATGGTAAATCCGCCAGGATACCACCCAATGGAATTACCGTTACCACCACTTGGTCTGGTCGAATTACCGCCAGATTACAAGTGGCGGTGGCAGAGTAAATCCCCATTTTTTCAGAGTCCATTGGTCTCTATGGGGCTTTTTTGGAGGAATTACCACAACAGTAATTCCGCTGAGGTGAAAGTCTGTGGATTTACCTCCAGCTCATATGTTAACACCACTGCATTTAACCCGCACCGTCCCAACTCGTAATGACCCCCTTTGTCATCTGCCCTTCTGAGAGGTTCGGATGGAAGCAGAGAGGGGTTGGCCTTCTGTTCACACACAAAGCAGGGAGTAAGAAGCACATGAAGGGGACACAGAGCGTGAGGCTAAGCCCCCACTTGATTACACTCTTCAATCTTTTTGATCTTATAATTACTGAGAAACTCTCAGCTACTACTCTTGTGAAAGATTAAAACATCATTATCCGCCGTACATAGTGCACGCTTAAGCAAATGTTAATAAACGGAGAGCATGAGAAATGACAGGACAGTTTCTTGGTATTGGGAGGCTAATGGAATTTCTATTGACTTTAATTCACATGTGCGAGCTGGAATTATTCTAATTCAGTCAAGGTGTCGGGTCCTGCAATCACCACTATCGAATGTAACCTATTGGACATGGAAATAGCCCGAACGAAGTCGTTCATCAAAGAATAATATGAAATATCTGTCAGCAGCCCGGGGTGAATATTACTTCTGGTGACCACCAATTCTTGATTATAATAATGCATTTTTAATGCCTTTGTGTTGCTTATTTACGACTTATGCGAGTATGGAAAAGAGAAATTTTCCTGAGAAGCAATGCATGCGAGTTCTTGTGCTGAGAAAACTACACAAGCACAAGTTGCAACACAATCTGATTTCTGACCAAAGTGGCTCGGACTTGGTTAAGATTAAAAACCAGTCTCACTGAGGACAACATTGCAGATTACCACACAATCACCAAATTTACCTACTGGGTCGAAGGTCATGGAGACCCCAGTAAGCATCCAATTTCACACAAAAAAGAGCAAAGAGTCCTATCACATGACTACGAAACTGGGTTCGGGCCCAGATGCAGCCGCGTGGCAGCAGCGATGCAGCACCGGGGCAGCCACCGTACAGGAAGCCGCTGGTGCCGCACTCCTTGTCAGAGGTAAAGGGGATTCATGAATCCTGGCTCTGCTCAACCTTACTGCAGCCTTTGGCCCCACCAACCGCAACACTAATCACACCACTAGAATCACAGCTGGCACCATTATTCTATGCACAAATTTTTTACGAGCTCTCCTCAATGACCTTGATATTTGAATCCACCATAAAGCAGAAAACACAGAATTATACCCTTGGGCCTCATTCCGAGTATGGCGGTGTGGAAAAAAAGGGCCGGTAACCGAATTACTGCCACTTTTCCCACTCCACCATACTACGTATTTAGCTCTGGAGTGGAGGATTTACCTCCAGCATCATTCAGGAGGTAAATCCTCCAATTTTATGCTGAAAAATCAGCAAAATCGATGGAATTATCATGGCGGTAATTCCACCAAAATCCCCAATCAATTCCACTGGGCGGTATAATGAGGCCCACTGTCTGTTGCACCCAAGATTAAAGCTAAGCTGCCTCATGCTTGTCCAATCTTGGATGTCAAGAACCTACCCAAAGCCAGTGGTGTAGCCAGGATTTCTTGCCACGGTGCACGCTACGCAGACGTGCTTAGGAGAGAAGCACTCAAAACCAAAAGAGATCTCGTGACTTTATTTGGGCATGCTCCCACACAGGGCCAATGTTTGAAATATTACAGGCTATTTTATACTTTATAAACTAACTGAAAGTCACAGTCCAACCCAATGCCCTCTTACATTGTACTACAACCAAACAGATGAAAGCCCAAACATCTCCTGATTTTTACTACTGTTTTTTAAGACCTACGACAAAAGAAACTAGTGATAAAGGCACCTGCTTTAAGTGATTGTTTTACAAGTGCCACCATCTATTTTTTGTCTGTGTGCCAAAAGATTTGAAGGGCTATAAAAAATCAAACCATTTTTATTGGTCCATCAAGCAGACATTATGAAAAGAAACTCTGCAGTTTAAAAAAAATATGATTTACATTGTGATCAGTTTGTTCAAATACATAACAGTGAGTACCAGTAGCTGCACAATATTGATATGACTCGATCTGGGACACCATGATCCAGTGTCAGGCTTTCATTTCTCCACTAATTAAACTGGAGAAGGCGTAGCCTTGAGTCACTTCAATTGAATATGATGGGGTGTCCCCAGCTATATGGATTCATCTAAATCATGCATGCTATTATACAATTAAATGGTATTCATTATGTGAACTGCATAAAGATGAAAGAAAATCAGCCCAGCCAGAATTCAAGCATATGCATGTTTTCTCTTTTGTTTACAACAGTTAAATGCATCAAAGGTAACTATTGAATATTTCTAATGCCTGCTAAAAGTAGCAATGCAGAAACCCACTATACACTTTGCTCAACTAACAACACTACTTGACGCACACACCTGATTCTCAAATATATACTGAGACACACCTTGCAAAGTATGTTGTATAAGTCATGGGGCCTCATTACGAGTTTGGAGGTAAGTAACGGCACTTACCGGCATGGAGCAAATACTGTGTCCGTGTTGCTTCAAGGCTGCTATTAGAGGGCCACTACGAGTACGCGGGCACGAGCTTTGCGCCATGCCGGTAACAACCTTACCGCCCTGCCGTTAAAAGGCGAAAAATCGCCTTTACCGGCATTGCGCAAAGCGCAGATTGCTCCACAGCCATCTATGCCACCAGCATTAGCGGTGACTGCTATTAGCGGTCACCGCTAATAAGCGGAACTGGAAGTAGCGTCATCGCACAGGAACGGGAAAGGAGCGGCCATCTTTAAAAACTCAATCCATTGCCATACTCTGTAACCAGGACCCATATCACCACCATACCTGTCTCAACATATACCTTCAGCATTTCACAATGCCCAAGGCCCTTAAAAAAGTGCTGAGTGCTTGCACAAGGAGCGCTTCTCACAAGAGGAGCTCAACATGCTGGCAGAGACGCTGGCAGAAAATGTGGATGTCATGTTCTCCACTAACATGCAGCGACGTGCAGCGCAAAAAAGAGATATGGGCGGAGGTGGCGCAGAAAGTGAGTGCCGTTGGCGACACCCCGCACACAGCTAAAGATGTCCAGAAGCGCTGGGACGACCTGCGCTTACGCGTCCGGAACATCATCTCTGCCAACCGTAACCTGGGGATGACAACAGGTGGTGGTGCGGCCTCCCCCATAAAGATGCAACCCTGGGAGGAGATCTGTGCAAGCACCATTGGGATGGAGTCAATTGAGGGAGTGGGGGATATGGAGCGTGGAGCCCCGTCCTCGGCTGATGCAGGTAGGTGTCCCAAGTGAAAAACTGTAAAGAACTACACGATGATGTCCCCCTGAAGTGACAGTGCAATGATGGGTAGCAGGGTCCACCAGACACATTTTTGCAAGACTGTCTACAGGCAGTGCACAGCACCATCTTGTCCCCATGCATTATGTACCCCATATATGTTTCATCCCAGACGCATCCATGCATAACCCACCAAAAAGGCAAGCAACGCGTATGTCACCACCCCAATGCCAATCACCTGCCATTCCATAGAAATGCAGCTACCACAATGCATGCCTGATGCATGTAGACCCATCACTAATGGACTCCCTCTCTTGGTCCCCCACAGGCACACAATCGGAGAGTGAAGATCAGGACCCCAGGAAGGATGCTGCGACACCAGCCAAGAGGTCTAGGGGCATGGCGCCAGCAAACCGTTCCTCAACATCCAGGGGAAGAGGGCAACCTGGACTACTGGGTAGGCCCAACACAACGCGGGATCCGACAGCACAACTTTCCATCACTGACACCACCACAGCACCCCCGCCAGCCACATCCACACAGGAGCCAGTGGCTGCAGGCACGGTTTCCACTGCAAGCAGTACCGTTGGTGAGACAGCTGCCACGGCAGCTGTGTCTGATGATGAACTATACACACCGACACCCGGAACACCTACTGGTACAGGCCCCCAGCAGTCACCCCAACACTCCCCACCCAGCAATCAGGATGCCAGCAGCCATGAGCTGTCCGCAGTGGAGTCCTGGCCAGGGAGCTTCAGCCCCATGGGGAGCATGCATGAGGCCCCAACCATTCTGCATGCACCAACAACATCCGCCAGTGTCCGGGACAGGCAGGAGGGCATCAGGGCAATACAACAGTGCCAGGAGGAGCTGACAGGGCTGCTGACCCAGCACATAACTGAATGTGGCCAGCAAGGAAGGAAATGAAGGAATGCACAGCATCCCTCAAATCTGCCATTGAGTCCACTCGCAAAGACAAATGTAGTGAAATGGTGGCTGTGAGGCAGGTCCTCACCCAAATGGTGTTAGCATTGGAGGCCATGCGTCCCACACAGGTGGTTCAATAACCAGAGACCTCCTCAAATAGCAGCTCCAGACAGACCAGCCCCCTGCGTAGGTCTGTCCGGAATGTGCGCAAGTCAGACAGGGGTCCACCCGATGTTGCCAGTGGAAAAGGGGTGTAGGTGCAGCCTGGCAATTCTAACTCCTGAAGAACAATGGTGCATGCAAGTGCAGGGGAAGTTGAGGGGGGAGGGGAAGGGGTGAGAGGATGTGTGTGGGGAAGTTGAGGGGGGTGGGGAGAGAGGGTGTGTGGGGAAGTTGAGGGGGAAGGGGAGGGGGAGAGGGTGTGTGGGGAAGTTGAGGGGGGAAGCTGAGGGGGGAGAGGGTGTGTGGGGAAGTTAAGGGGGAGAGGGTGTGTGGGGAAGTTGAGGGGGGAGGGTGTGTGGGGTGGAGGGCTTCTGCACTAAATATGTTACATTTCTTCAATACACCTGTTGTGAAATCAGAATTCGAATGAGCAGACATTGTTTATTGTGTACGTGTGCTTTATTGGTGAACAGTCTACAGTGTCCATGTCCCTGACACACCCAGTGCCCTGAGTCCCATCTCCATGTCACACTCCCCATCAATGTGTGCTAGAAACATTGGTTTATCAAAGTCTGACGCATGGCACGTCGCTCCTGTGCATCGCTGCCTCCCTGAAGTGCAGCCCCATCTCCACCCTCCTCATCCTCATCGTCAGGTGGTTGCAGTTCAGCATCAGGGGGCAGAGGTACATTCCGTCTGATGCACATATTGTGTAGCATGACACATGCCATGACGATCGTGCCCACCTTCTCATGCCCGTACAGGAGTGCCCCACCAGATCTGCTGAGGCAACGAAACCGTGCCTTCAAAAGGCCAAATGTCTGCTCAATCACCACGCGGGTACGTGTATGTACACGATTGTAGTCCTCTTCGTGCCTGTTCTGCGGGTTCCGGACTGGGGTAAGGAGCCACCTCTTCAAGGGATAGCCTTCATCACCTGCATGTGTGCAAGAATGGTTATGTGTAAGTGATCACATCATATGGAACTTGTATCAATGACACCATAGCATGCATTTATTTCCTGTTTGCACCCACATATCCATGCATGAATAGAGCCTCATGACGTTACTGCAATGTGTGTATTCATCAGATCGACAGATGTGCGTGGCATCGTCTAGTGAATGCAGGGGTGTCCTATTCCTTGTGAGTGCCCATGCACTGTGGTAGTTCATGCCGGTTGTTGCCATAATCTGGGCGCCGTGTGGTCAAATATATGCTTTCATCCTGTCACCGTTGATGGCAGACTCATGATGATCTCACTCTGCACAACAGATGTGGACATGCTGCTTTGGTAGGCCTCTGTGTTGGTGTTGAGGTGTGTTCATGTATTTTGCCCTCATGTGACTCCTTTGTATGCAGTAATGGAGAACTGTCCTTCTTGATGATGGTATTTGGTGCTGTGCATTGGCCATACTAACTGCTTGTCGCTGCATTATTGTGTTGCGGGGGCTACGGTCTGATTATGTGCAGTCTACATGTTGATGGCTGTGGAATGGTTGTAACACTGCATCATTTTCATGGTAGGGCAGCTTACGTCTTGCATTTTGAGGTCAGGTGTCAGGTGAAGGCTGGCCTGCTTTGGGGTATGAGCATGGTCCATCCTCTCAGGTACTCTCAGCCAGGTGTAGTATGCATCTCTCCCCCATCTCAGCCAGGTGTAGTATGCATCTCCCCCCCCCTTCTCAGCCAGGTGAAGTATGCATCTCTCCCCCCCATCTCAGCCAGGTGAAGTATGCATCCCCCCCATCTCAGTCAGGTGAAGTATGCATCTCACCCCCCAATCACCTACCCACATCGCGATGCCATGAGCCTGACATGCAACTCACCGAGAAGCCAGGATCTCTGCCCTGCATGTCGCTCCATGTAGCGTGGTATCGTGGAGTTCCGCAAGACCATTGAATCATGGGTTGATCCGGGAAATCAGGCACAACAATGGGCCTCATTACGACCCAGGCGGTAATTATGGCGCTAGTAGTGCCATGGTTGCCGCCGGTATTTTACCAACTCCTCCATGATGAATGGCGGAATTACCGCCCCTTTCCAAGGTTGGCGGGGCGGTAATTCCCCATTCACCATTGGCCCTTCCCCATTCCCATTTTTGCCCCATAGGGCTCAATGGGAATGGGGAAGGCGGTAATTATGGTACCGTAAATTGCGGTACCGTAATTAGCTCGAAAGTCCCTTTGCGGGTTCCTTCCTTAACGGCTGGTAAAACCAGCCGTTAAGGTCGGGACCCGCAAAGGGACCTCGTAAATTAGGCAGTAAGGGTTTAACGGCGCCGACACCTTTTACAGCGCCGTTAACCCCTTACCGCCTGGGTCGTAATGAGGCCCAATGTGTGATGATCTTGTTTGAGTCACATACCATCTGCACGTTGATGGAGTGGTATAATTTACGGTTGCGGTACACTGTCTCCATGGCATGTGGGACCACCAATTCAACATGGGTGCAGTCGATGGCGCCAATGCAACCAGGGATGCCGGCCAGTGAATGGAAACCAACTTTGGTGTTGGAGATCTGCTGGGTTGTCCGTGGTAGGAAAATGTGGTCGCCTGTGTGCTTCAGGAGGGCATTGAGCACTTGGTTCAGCGAACGTGAGAATAATGGCTGTGATATGCCATGCATGTGCCCCACTGTGTGCTGGTAGTTGCCTGTGGCCAGGAAGTGGAGCACAGACACTACCTTCAGTAGAGGTGGGATGGCGGTGCGTATTTCAATGAGGCTGACAATGTCGTCATGTATCATGTCCACAACGGTGGTGATGGTGTCCCGGTCAAGACGGTACAGGGTGTGGATCTGCTAAGGGGTTAGGTTGAATGGACTGGTTCTGATGCGAGGGATTGGGGGCTGCCTGCGTGGTACCACTGGCTGCAGAGGTTGAGCATGCTGGGCTTGCCTCACCCTCCTTCTCCTCCTGTGTCTCCTCTGTGCTGCCTGTTGTTGTTGTTGTTGTTGCTGCAGTTCCACTGCAATCATGTCCTCCAGCCCCAGCATTGCTAGTAGTATTGAAATCATTTTTGGGTGTGGCTGGGTGTGGGGAGGGGTGGGGTGTGCTCCTTTTGTGCTGGCCCAGTCTATATTGCCTCCACATGTGCTGATTGTGTGCACCTGTGACAGCTGGGAACACTGCACATGGCCGTTTACGGGTGGTCCGCGATGCCGGTATTTGCTCCATGCCGGTAAGGTACTTTTCTGTCTTGTGTAGGCCGTTATTTGCATGTCCGCATTACTTGTGTTCGGCTCCTGTTTACGCCATGGCGCTATTTCCGGCATGTGCGGTCGCGTGCCAGCGCCCATTGCGTTATTAGCGGCACCGTTATTTACGGTGCTGCTAATAGCGGGTTGGTGGGTAGTAATGGACCGGAGCGGTAGACGATGCCGGTTATCCTTTACCAGCATCGTTTTTCCGTTACCTCCATACTCGTAATGAGGCCCATGGTGTTTGTATTGCATGTTATTTTCATTTCTGCACATATTATGAATGCAGTTCAACATGTACCAGAATACAATATGATATAATAAATCAAACCTGTCGTTTAGGTCCACATCACAGGTGACACGGCACAACTCAAGATCTCTGTAAACTACGATATGACTAAACTATTTTCAAAATTACTTACAACACAGAAGAGCCTGTGTGATATTGGTAATATGCTTGTAGTTCTTCTTTGAAACATGAACGCTTCTTGGAACTACGCATAATATGCATAACATTTTCAAATCAGCAAATAAAGGTGTTTATAATCCTTTTAACAGATGCATAGGAAAAATCTAATGGTTGGGTCTGAGTTGGTACTATTCGGTTATTCAAGCACTTTCTTTTTTTTTCTTTTTTTAACAGAAGAAGCACCCAGTGCTTTCCCTTTGAGCCCCACGTGGGAAATACATTGTATTATGAATGTGCAGCTCCTGTGCAACCATTGTAGAATAAGAGTACAAAATCCCACTGTAAGAACAAATACTGCCTTCAGGTGTTTCTAATACTCATATTAGGCACAATTTCTATCTGTGGGAGGCACCAAAATAAGTGAAATATTGGGATGTGGTCGAAATGAGGGTGGTCTTTACCCCTTAGGCCACAGCCTCCCCACACCACTATTGAAATTGATGGGTAGTTGTTTAGTCTTGTAGATGCTTCCAGCATTGGCTGGTTAGGGGGGTCATTGGAGGTTTTTGGCATGCTCTTTATGACTTGCTGGATGTTTTTGATTTTGTTTTTTAAGGGGTCTGCAAGGTATTTGCATAGTTTTTTTGATGGCGTGGGTGTGTTGTTGCATGCTGTTGGGTTTCATAGCCGTCGATGATGTTAAACATACCTTCCTGGATATTGCTTGAGTTTATGATTCGTTCATTATAATGTGTCTTTTTTGCTTTAAGTATTTCCATGTTGTATAGTCGTATCTGTCTTTGATATGTGATTTTTTGTTTTGTTGATCGTAGTTTTTCCTACATGCTTATTCCACTTTCCTGTTAGTTTTCTTCAGTGCTCTGAGGTGAGGTGTGATGCATCTGGCCATTGTTTACTTTAGTGAGGGGGTGAATAGTTTTTCAGTTGCAATGTCATCTAGTGTTTTCGTGCTCCATTTTTGGATTGTCTCAATTCTTTCGTCGATGCTGGATGAGTCCAAGAAGTTGACTGATGGTTTTGTGGCTTCCAGTATGGTTTATAGGTCAGCAATGTTTATGGATTTCCAGTTTCTTTGATGAATTGGAGGATTTCTTGTGAGGTTAGTTAGTTTTTACGTTGGCAGATGGATCACAAAGGTGTTACGAGGTGGTTGCTCCAGAGGATTTGCATTAGGAGTGCAGTTGTGACAAGGTTTTTGGTGCAGAAGATTACATCTAGGGTGTGGCCTGCTGTGTGTGTCGCTCCCTTCACCAATTGCTGTAGATGTAGGGAGAGAAATATAATCTGCATTGCCTGGGGCAAATGAATCAGAGTGAAAGACATTGGGCCTCATTACGAATGTGGCGGAAAGGCAACAACGGCGCCGGTAGTGCTACCGGCGCCGTTGTTACCTCTCCGCCACATTCCGAGTTCTGCTTGCCAGTGCTGGACTGTACGCTGGTTTGACCAGGCATGCAAACCGGCACCCGCGAGAAGAACTCGTGATTGCAATGGCACCGTTATTAACAGTGCCGGTGCAACCATGCTCCCGACCCCTATTCTGCTCTATGGGGCAGCATGGGGATCAGAAGGTCGGCCATACCGACACCCGCAAATGGGCAAATTCATATCATAATGGGCCGGTAATGGCCCATTCGCGGGTGCCGCAGCCAGTAGCGAGTTTTGCCAAACTTGTAATGAGGCCCATTGTCAAGGTTTAATGCATCCTTGTAGAAGAAATTATTAACCCATTGTGGTCGTTGGAAATCAAAAGATGTATCCATGAAACAACTGTTGATTTAACTTTCCTCACTGAAGATTGAAGTGTGGAAAGTGTGAAGCAAACCTCACCACAAAGTATTGATAGTAGTTGTAGGAGTTTTATCCTAGCAGGGAAGTACACCAGGAAAGGGACATTGGGCCTCATTACGACCCAGGCGGTAAGTTACCGCCTGGGCCGTGACTTTACCACCATGGCGTAAACTACGTTTACGCCATGGTGTTTGGCGGACTTACCGCCCCATTCCGAGGTTGGCGGGGGCGGTAAGTCCCCAATCCCCATTTACCCTTCCCCATTCCCATTTTTGCCCCATAGGGCATAATGGGAGTGGGGAAGGCGTTAATTACGCCACCGTAAATTACGGTGGCGTAATTAACTCCATGGTCCCTTAGCGCCATGGATTTTAACACCTGCTAAAAGCAGGTGTTAAATCCGCCATGGCGCTAAGGGACCTCGTACTCAGGCGGTAAGGGTCGGCGCTGTTTACGCCGTCGTAAAACCCTTACCGCCTGAGTCGTAATGAGGCCCATTTAGTGGTTAGTCCTGGCAGGCGAGTGGACCAAGAAGAAGAGAAGTTGAAGTATTGTAATGTGGTAGAAGGTTGTGGTCGAAAGAATTTGGTACATCCACTGGTGTGCTTTATTGAACTATGGTGAAATCATCCTGACAAATCTGTGTTACTCATGAAGAAGAAATGTGATGTGATGAAGAGTGGTTGATCTTCAGAAATAAGAACATAGAAATAGAAATATTTTTGGTCTATCAAACAGCGGCTTGTGGATACTTTAACCATTGCTTTGAAGAGTGAGAAATCCGGTTGGAAAATAAGACTATTATATTGCCAAGTGACGAACCTATGGAATGAACAGAACTTTATGTCATATATCGAGTGGAACATGGATATTGAAAGAACTTTCTTTCTTTTAACCTTTGGTTGGAAACATCCTGAACTGATCCAGGGTGAGGGAAATCAACCCTGCACACAAGGATTTATGTTTATAATGTCTCCATTTGAATCTAAATGTTATTTTATGAAGTGTGAACAGCCAGATACGTCTTGTATGATGTGTTGTATGTATGAGTGTGAGGGACAGAGATCTTTGGACATTAGGTCATTTTCCTTTAGGTTTGGGTTTGATAGGTAGGGAAAACCTTGTTATGGTAGGGAAAGGCAGACGTTTGTCTCATCCTTATTGTTTAAATAAGTGGCCACTTGTGAGAAAACTCTATCTACTTATCGGTCTTGCATTTCTGACCCCTTACAGTAAATAAAAGGTGAAATTGATTAATGTTTCCATAAGATTGTGCCTTTGCTTTTTTTTGTTTGTTTCTTCATTGAGTAAGTAACAAAAGGTGGCATTTTGGGTCGATGTTTTCTTCCAAGCCATCTGTCTGCTTGTCTTGATCACTCTTTGTGTAATGCCAATTTTTTGTGACAAATGATGTGTTGGGGTTGTTTCACTCAGTTGTGCTTCTGTGAATTTCACGTCTGTATGGTGTGTTTCTGGCCATCCTCCTTATGTATGCATGGGTCTTATGGTTGGCTGTGCAAGTGGGTGGTAGGTTGCTAGGCAGCACGATAGGTAGAGTGATTTAGTCTTGTTCCAGCAAAGGGGCTTCCTCTGTTAGGCGGGTAGATGTGCGATTTCTTGATGTTGGTTGGTTCCCAGGTGTGGTGTTTTGAGATGGTTGGCCTTGTTCCATTTGGCTTGCTCTGTTTTGGCTGTTTCTTGTGCATTGGTCTTTCCTGGTACTGTGCATTTTGCGTTGTGGGCTTGTTGTCATTTGGGGGTTGGGTTTCTTGTTTGTTTATGTTTTTTCCCAATGCTGTTGGTTGATTAGGTTTTTTCCTGGTGTATTGTGTTTGTCCTAATGGTTTTTCTATTCCTTGGGCTTTTTGTGCTATTCCAGCATGGAGTTGAGATGTCGCTGGGTGTAGTTTGTAGGATGATATTATAGGGCTAGGCCAGTGGTCGAGCTATCCAAGGGGCTGGACTGTTTCAGGTGTCAAACCTTCCCATGGGTAAATCTATCTGTGGGGTTAACCTTGCCCCGGGGTCTAGCCTTATCTCAAATGGTAGCCTTATCCCTCACTGCGGCGCAGTTCCCTATTTTCTCACTCTTTGTGCGTGTCTTGCTCTGTATGTCACTATTTGCATCACTTTCTATATGTCTTTTCACTCACTTGCCCCCGTCCCAGTCCTATTTTCACCCTATTCCACTCACAAAGTCCCTTTTTTCTGAACTCGGGCCTTGGCCCCCTGGCACACTAAAACATTGCAATCAGTGATTCCAAGCAGAAAATCAGCAAAATGGAGTATTTTCACTTGGCATTTGATTCTGGCAGCTTAATGCAGTCACCTCTCAAAAACGTCCACCAAGCACAGACTGATGCTGCCCTGTTTTGGCACCAATGTAGTGATGCATAAAAGTTGTCAGGCTTTGATCAAAAAGGTGGGTCAGAAGGACAACTAATACTTTACAAATAACTAGGATCTATGGCTTACCAAAGGCGCTTAAAGAGAAAAGTCACTGATAAACTCTCACAATCCCCATTGACACCTGGTGAGGGACATGAGCCTGCTACAAAAATGAAACAATGAGCAGATGGGGGCAAAGCTGATCATCCTGATGAGTTGCTCTTCAGACTTTTAGATGTGTAACTTGGTTTCAAACCTGATCATCCAAAGGTAACCCTGGGCAACATACCACACCTACTCGTTGGTTGGAAGGGGGGCATTTTCTTTCCTCTGCTAATTGCAGAGAGAAGATGGCTCTTCCTAACATGGGCCTGTTAGCACTCCCTCCATGCAATTTTGATTTCTTGCACCACGAAGCATAAATGCATGGAAATTCAGGCGAACCCGAGTATCAGTTCATTCTTTGAACAATGCAGTCATCAATGCCTCCTGCCATGTATGTGCATGGGATGAGGCATTCCTATGGAATCCACCAGTTGCTAAAAGCCAGCGGATTCCATAGGAATATGATGCATGTCTGCCATCAGGGGGAGCGGCTGTGCTTTCCCCCGATTTGACGTTTCACAGGTCAAAGCGTGGACGCCGATCAGGAAAGGCTCTGCACTGCTGATGTATGTGGGTCACTGGCAATGTTTTTGAGTTCTGGCACTGTCCTCAAGCTTGGAGAAGTTCGGGCTCTCAAAATTGCCAAAAATCAGAAGTGCAGGTCCTGTTATAGAAGGCCCATTTAAACCAGGGCATATAGGAACATTTTTTTTAAAAGAAAGAGAAACGATATTGGTGAGGGGGAAAGAGTGGTACATGAGAGCAGTGAGGAAGTTCACTTCCATTTTAGAAGAGCTAAGCATCACATACCAGAATGTTGTCCAGTGATGGAAGTTGGAGAAATGGTTAGCGATGGTCAAGGAATGATCTAGAATGAGGGAGGGGAAGGAGAAGAAAATGTGGGTGTCTTAGCTGAATAAGTGACAGAACAAACTTGAAGAAGACATACGTTTGGGGTAGAGTGTGAAGAGAAGGGAATCCGGGCCTGATCCTTCAGGAACCTGTTATGTTGCACTTGAATGTATGAGTTTGTAGGAATGATGTCAATAAATGATGCCACCTCGCAGTGGTAGAAGTGTACCAAAAAAAGTAGTGGAACTGTGGTCTCTGCAGGGAAGAGGGTAGGCAGAAGCATAGTGCAAAATATAACAAGGTGTTGCAGCCTGGACATTGCAATAGTCTAAGTGACTAGTAACTAAGGCTCCTATTACAACTTTATGCTTGCACAGGGACATGATTGGTCAAATCGTCTATATAGAATGTGAATATTGTCGTATAAAGTAGAGGAATGGTAAACAGAAAAAAATAAAAGTAGTGGAACACTGCTCCTGACCGTTCCACTCAATTCGATCACTGCCACCTGGAGATGAGAGATTGAGCTGGACTCATGCTGTACCTCGAGGCAGAGGAGTGTTGCATCACAGGGCGCAACCCGAACCATGACTGAAACCAAGTTCTGGTGATTCGCAGCTGGTATGGTACATCCGTGCTGGAACACAGGTGGCAACCCGAACAATACTTTTAAGGTGCTGCCCCCACCTAATTACACAGATACAACTGTTGGGAATATAAAATGTTTCTGACAAACTAAAAAAACGGTTGGGTACAAAATAAGGAAGGCTGTGCTTTATGCAGTATTTCGCCAGATGACTCGTCGACGTTGATTACATTTCAGGTGGTTGACTGTCAGACTGGTCCTGCCTTCCAGCAGGGCAATATTGAGCGCCATATTGATTGATTGTTTGATTTGGTATTTATAATGCTCCGCTATGCAAGTGTTTCAAGGCGCAACAAGACAAGGGAGGGGGACAATGGGAGGACAAGACAAACAATCCTACTTGGCCTTGTGTCATTCGGATCGTGCAAGTGTGCAGCGAGAAGTGCAGGGAGAAGGTAAGGGGGAAGTGCAACAGGGCACCAAGACTCTGAGTTAAGTGCGAGGGAAAACAGGGTGCAGTCCCAGCCAGGAAGTGCAGGTAGACCAAGCGGCAGTGCAGGGGGGGCAGGCGGCAGAGAAAAGATGGCCAGGCGGCAGTGCAGGTGGACTGGACAGGGGGGGTAGCTGGTGCCCTGTATGACTCAGAGGGCACCGAGATGCCAGTCAAGCAGAGTAGGCAGAGCAGGAGGATAGATTTGCAGGGGAGAGTGAGTGAGAAGGCAGAGGAGAAAAGGAAGGTCTTGAGAAGCTTCCGGAACTTGAGGAGATCCGGCTCAAGACTGAGAAGTGCATGTAAGCCATTCCAGAGGGAGGCCTCAATTGAGGAAAGAAATCTGCCCATTCTCTGACTGGTGAAATTTCAGACCCGCAGACAGAGGAAGTCGAGAGGAGGGCTCTAGAAGAAAGATATTTAGGAAGAGAGAGTTGAATATAGTGTGGGCCACGGCCCCAGAAAGCCTTGTGGGTGATATAGAGGTGTGCAACGGGTGTGGAGGCTACCTGGGCCCAAGATCAGAGAGTAGTGTAAGGATCTGAGGAGACTGAGGCTGGAGCTATCCATGGAGTAAAGAGCACCATGGTAAGCAACCATGGAGCTATTTACTCCATGGATATCCGGCATGGTGAATGGAGTAATTACCGGTCCATTCCAAGGTTGGAGGGACCGGTAAGTCCCCATTCACCATACCGGTTCCCCATCCCCATTCCTGCCCCCATAGGGCTCAATGGGAATGGGGAAGGAGTAAATTACGGCACCGTAAATTACGGTGCCGTAATTTACTCCAAGGTCCCTTTGCGGGTTGGATTTTTAACGCCTGCTAAAAGCAGGCGTTAAATGCCAACCTGCAAAAGGGAACTCGGAATATGGTGGTAAGTGTTAACGGTCACCGTTGCCATTAACGGTGACCGTTAACCCTTACCTCCAGCCTCGGAATGAGGCCCTATGTGCTTTAATCAGAGAGATGATGCCATGATGTTGGAATGTATGGGAGACTAGAATGTTTCTCTGAGGGTTCTAGAGAGGACGGTTGGAGAGAGAGAGTGAGCTCTAATGAAGGGGCTGGTGGGTGTTCATAGCTCCGTCCTGATTTGACATATGAACTCATGTACAATCATTATAACTAGCACTGAGACTAAATAAAAGAGCTCTTAAATAAACGAAGCTTTGGACATGATTTATGTTAGGCGCACTTCGCTTCAAGTAGCCAGGTAAGCAGTGCAATTTCAGATTAAGCCAGGAGATCAGCAGTGGATAGGAGGAGAGAAAGCAGAAGCAAAGATAAAGGTCTAGATGTGCTTCTCGAAACAGAGATGCTTCTCCTCAAGTTTCAGAGAGGCATTGAGGCTGTTCCAGAGGGGAATCCCTGGCAGAAGAAAGAGATCTACCACCAACTCCCTGCTTAGAGATGCGACTGACCCTGAGGGAGTTGGAGGGGGATGAGCGAAGAGCTCGAGAAGGAAGATATTTAGGAAGAGAGGGTTGAAGATATTGAGGTTTCAGGCCCCAGAATGCCTTGTGGACAATGCAGAGGGTTTTGAACTTGATGCTTGCAGCCACAGGGATCTTTTCTCATTTGCAACCACCAACCGAAGGACAAGGATACTTATTCCACAAAGCTCCTTTCATGTCAATCTGTTTCCTTACTTCATCCCCCTGATGCGTAGGCAGACCCAATCCCAATATATAATAACCTTTTGATTTTGGGATACAAAAATAACTAATTCATTTGTTTTATTACAATTGCACAACAATAAGGGGCATTTGTTTTCCTTATGATCAACTAGTAAGAACACAGTTTATTAGTAACAAAATTGTCTTTTCAATTCTATATTTTTACTTGTTAAGACTTTATGTGTAATCCAAAAAGTGACGAAGAACAAATTTATGTTAATGTTCCCCACTAAGTGTTCTCATTTTTCTACACCAAATAATTGTATGTACCATTTATATCACTGATTTTATATGTTTGTACATGTTTGATTTCACCATGTGTGCTATTCTTGGTTTTTTTGACATAAAGCTTTTACTTTGCATTTTCCATAATGCTTATGCCTCATTTGTGAAGGAATGACTTCTACTTCTACCGCATGCAATATGTACAAATTACACTAGTTATACAGGTTTTGGACCAGATAAGCAATTATAATTCATTTATACCTTACACAGGCCAACCTTCTGATACACCAGGACTTCGTTTTGGTGTAATCTGCAGCCACAGGGAGCCTGTGGAGGGATTTCAGTGCCAGAGATGTGGTCCCTGGGTTTGAGGCCAAAGACATTCCTCACAGTCCTGTTCTGATTAGCTGAAGGGGCGGAGAGTAGAGTTATGAAGATTGAGAAAGAGGCTGTTCCAGTAGTCCAGCCTGGAGAGAAGCAGAGCTGTGGAGACAGTGAGCTTCTTGGGGAAGGTGAGAAAAGGGAGAATACCTCTGCAGACCATACGTTTATGCATGTACCTGTCTGATGATTCCCTTTTAGCATTAAAGTGTCACCTATTGATAGGTCTCCGAGTCTTTATTGTCAGAATTAGCAGCTTAATTGACTATGGCACAGTGTTAGGTGCAACAGTTTTTTTAACCTACATTAGAGCACTTTTTCCTTTCTAGTACACGAATATTTTTTTCCTGAAAAGGGGCATTGTGACATTCCCTATTTATCAATTTGATTAATATCGGAATCTATAGAAAAGTGACATTTTTAATACTATGCTCTCATTGCATTAATAGATTGCAAAACATTTCATTGTGACTGATCTGAATTTCAGGAACGTGTCGGCCCTCACCAGCCACACCATGCACTCATGTTTTTCAGAGGGAGCATGACTGAGCGTTACCAGATAGCGTGTGTTGGCTTCAATACGTGTGAATGTC
Organism: Ambystoma mexicanum; assembly: GCF_040938575.1. Classification (NCBI taxonomy): domain Eukaryota; kingdom Metazoa; phylum Chordata; class Amphibia; order Caudata; family Ambystomatidae; genus Ambystoma; species Ambystoma mexicanum. The sequence continues at coordinate 572,701,448 of NC_090935.1, forward strand.
GTTGTGCGCCCCTCGGCCTTGTCAGCCACTTGCGCCCGTGCCCTGTGATCACCTTCTGTTCCTTCCCGTGCTACTTAGTATGCTCCACTGGGGATATGTGTTCTGTTGTGTCTGAATGCATGAGCCTGTATGAGGGATGCCGTGGAAGGATGGCTGCATGGGCCCCCTCGCCTCTGGCTTAGTGACTCGTGTGAGTGGTCTGTGGATGTCAGTGGGGGATGGGATTTTCAGCTCTCTCCCTTTCCTTTCTTTTCAGTCTCTCTCTGCTCTCCTCTTTGGTATCAGGTCCTATGGATCTATGATGGGATATTTTATTGAATCGCGCTCATACACACGTGTTTCAGAGCGTGACTAGGCAAGGGAGGGATACAGGGAAGCACAAAAGAATGATCTTACTAGGCCCAGTGACATTGAGAACACGCAAGTGCAGGGGCGGAGTGGGGGAAGGTGCAAGGGGGAGGGGAGTAGTGGAAAGTGCTGAGCAAGGGATAAAACAACAACTGGTAGTGCAGCCAGCATGGTGGCAAATGCAAGGTTAAAGCGCAGACAAGGGGTGTCTAATAAGTGCAGGTAAGGGGACTGTAGGGTTGCACATACAGACCCACGTGCAAGGGTTGCCAGGAGGCAGTGCTGGTGTGTGACTGGGTGGGCAGGGACTTCGGCCCGAAAATCAGAGGGTAACCAAGTGCCCGGTGCTGAAGCAGGCAAATCAGCAGGGGAGAGGAAGAGCGAAGGCAGAAGCAAAGAGGAGGTCTTGAGGTGCTTCAGGAACCGAAGACGGTTCTCCTCAAGTTTCAGAGAGGCAGGGAGGCTGTTACAGACGGAAGCCCTAGCTGAGGAAAGAGACCTACCCCCAACTCGTTGCTTGGAGAAGCGACTGATCTGTTTGTATGTATTTTTATTTTTTTTTGCGTTAATGTATCATTATATTTTTATCTTTTTTTACTAGAAGCCTGCATATTTTAAAAATACCTTTGTATTTCTTGCTCGAAAGGCTTTTGCCAAATATAGATAATGGACAAAGGTATGAAATGAGCTAGAGGTTGACCGGTCGATTGTTGCACCCAGAGATGTGCATCGAGGGCCAGATCACAGGCAAGAAGAGTGAACATCAAGGTCAGTCTTTTTTTTTATATGAGTGTATCTTAGTTTACATAGACCTTTTTTACACATATTTAAAAAGACATAGAATACACAATATGAAAACGATACTGAGACATTCGATATAAAACCATAACTGTTTTCAAAAATCGAATCAAATACATTTGTAAATTGCCTGCGCCTTTCAAGTCAAATACATCCATAAAGTGCTTGTGCTTTCCCAAATGGCATTCAATTGAGCTTCTACCCCTTACTTAATAATAGGCAGAATAATAACATTTTAAAACTCTTGCAATGCAATGAGAAATAAAAAGTACACTCAACGTAGTACTTAAAAAGCCACTCATATTCCTGTCACAAAGTGTCTGTGCTATTGCAGGCCTCGGCTGAGCTCGCCTACACCTTACTTTATAGTAATTAAAACCTCAATCGTGAAAGTGCTAATAGTAATTTGTTCCCTCACTATATGTTGCCAGAATGTGTCCATCCAGCAGATATTGTCAACAAACTTCCGGAAGGTCTGATCTCTTGAGGTTTGTAAATCGGGGCATTCAATATCCAAATGAAACACATGTTCCTGGGCACCCTGTATCCTTTCTCAAGCTAGCTCAATCCTGGCCTGGGTTATTAGGGCATTACATATCGTCTTCAGGAGGGGTAGGGCTGTAGCCACATTGAAGAAGCCTGGACATGTCCCAGAGGTCAGTGATCATTTAAAGATGGGACAAGATACGGTAGCTAAGGAGTGCCCAAAAAACTTGATTGATTGGCAGGAATGGGTGAAGGGGATCACGGGCTAGTTTGGCTGGTTGGAAAGGCGGTACAAATTTGGCTGGGTGGGGGTTGCAGGAGAAGGAACAAAGAGAAGAAATGATGGGGGTGGGGTGTGGCAGGAAGGAGGATGGGGAAGATAGAAAAAGAAGAGCAGTGATAGTGCCCCTAACTTTGACAGTGCCAGAATGGAAGTAAAGGGCGGAAGTCTTGAGGAGAGAGAAAAGAGATGAGATGGGATGAGGATGAGCAAGCATGGAGTGAAGGGCTGAGGATAGCTTGGGAGATGGGAGCAAAGGGAAGAGATACAGTGCATGTAGTCATGTGATTTAGCACAGTACAGAGCAGTGGAGAGGCCGCAAAGACAGTCCATGCCTTTATTTTTTAAATTTTATTGAGCATGTGTTGGGCGCGTAGACAGCAGAATAGTGTTTCAAAGGCAAAGAGAGAGAGACAAGCGGAATCTCCACTTAGCTGTCCTTAGCTGGCAGGTCAGGTAGATAATCCAGGATTGAGGGTTGGGTTGAGTGGGAGAAAAGGAGTGAGCAGGTTAGTCATGTTGGAAAGGAGAGGCGAGTTCTGTGTTGAAATCTGAGAATGCCTGATCAATGTGGATGGCATGTGCTGCAATCTCAGCAAATGATAGGTCTAGGTGAGATCCGAAAAACCCTCATTTGCATAATTTGCACAAGGACTTGGAGGTCATCACCACTTATTGGCTAGCTAACTGTATAAAAGCAGGGCGTGTACCCCGCTGAGACACTCGGCTTCTGGGTTCAACCCAGACCCGTCTTCTGTCTCCTGCTCCGACCTGGAACCCCGAAGAAGCTCCTTGAAGGACATCATTGGAGCCTCATCAAGGAAGTGGTTGAAGACTGTGTTTGTTGCAGAATATCTGCAAGGCTAGCTGGGCTGGGAGAAGACCCTGCTAAGCATCTCAAGCACTGGGCATGGGCAGCAGCGTTCATTCTCTCAGTCATTTGTGAATGATGGGATCCCCTAGGTTGTTTTTACCAACTTGAACATGCAACATGAGTTTACCTGTAATCCACTAGAGGCTGAGCCCACCAAAATCAAACATCTTAGGTTTTTAGATATGACAGAGCAGCTGTGCCAGGGATAATAAAAAAGCCAATAAAAAGAGAAACTGAATAAATAAAACAAATACAAAATCTATTTCGCTGTAGAAGGCTTGGTGTGTGACTTTGAATCACGTTGTTGCTCAAGGTTATTTTCAGAAGTAGCTCTCATTACAGAAAAGGTTTATGTAAAAAAAAGAGAAAGCTTGGTGCATGCAAGGTAAAGTGCATGAGCGGCCTTATGTATGCACACAGGACGACTGCTTGAAGCCAGAGTGGAGTGGCAGAGGGAGATACAGAGAGAGAGAGAGAGAGAGTACCTCTGTAAAACGCTCTGGTATGTATCTGTATTGTTGTATACCTCTGTAAAGCGCTCTGTTGCTTCTTGAGGCTAGATCTGGGTTCAATAAATACCATAATAATTATTATAATAATAAAAGCAGCGAGAGAGAGGGGGATGTGAGGTTTCTCAATATGCCCCCGGTCCCCCCATTGACAGCCTTGCCCTCCCGTACCTGTAATGAATACGCAGGACACAGGTCTGCTTCGGATGAATGCCCGGCGTGCTCTGACGAGCTCCAGCCTGCTCACTTAATTAGTGCACATGCGCGACCTCGAACAGAGCCGTCGCACCCACGTGACTCTGTCACATCCCTCCCTTTTCATAACAAAACATTAGCTATGCTCAACTTTTAACTTACTGACAACATGACATACAAACATAAAGAATTATCATTAGCAGTGTCTGGGCCCAATGTGGGCAACCACTATCGTCTGCCGGCTTTCTTCAATCTGGGTCCAGGATGTAGTCCTTGAATCTCGCCGGCCGCCTGCGGCATTCCCAACAGTGATATCTCCCGTCGCTCTGCTCTTCCTCACATTCGGGCTCTTCCCTTTCGTGACCCCTCGGGTTTTCTTCGAGGGTATGTCCTCTGTGTGTCACCTGGAGCGGTGACATCTCTATCACTGGTTCAGGTTGTTGTTCCTCTGCAGCATTCTTTTTGAAGAAGCATGAGTTTCTCATTACCGATCCTTGCTGGTCAGCGGCCATCACCATGGACCCTTCACGTGTGTCACTCCCATGGGAGTGGGCTCATAGTTGAGGGATAATTTCCCTTCTGGCTGTCTGTTCCTCACCAAAACCATTTAGCCCGCTTCAGCGTACGTCTGGCAATTTCTTTTTCATTATGCATCTGCCTGTCATCGCGTCTTCTGATCATCAATGACCCCCGGTACTCGGCTGTCCATTTCGGGCATAAGTCCTCTCGGGTATCTGCTAAATAACGCTTCCACTGGAGGCATGCCTGTGTATTGGTGCGGAGTTGACCGATACTCTCTGAGGAACTGGTACAAGTTTCGCTTAAGTTCACCTCCTTGTCCCTGTGAGATGCGAAAAATGTTATTAAGCGTGCGCATAAAGCGTTCTGCACCCCATTAGCTCTCTGCCATCCCGGTGTTACCTTTCTGTGCAGGATACCATAGTCTTTCATACAATCAGCTAATTATTGGCCTTGAAACGGCAGCCCGTTGTCCGAGCATAAGACACAGGGCAAGCCATGGGTTGCGAACACCTTCTCTAATGCTTGCATGGTTTGTTCACACAATGTAGTCAACTAGTTCTACCTCTGGATATCATGACCTAGCACCAGAAAGTACATACCTCGCCCCATTGATCCAAAATCTGCATGCACAGTGTCCCACGGGCTGTTTCTTTGCTCCATGGACTCAATGCAGGGTTCTTTATTCAATGGGGCAGCTGCCTGGCACCAAACACAGTTTCTCATGGTCGTCAACCCTCTCCTCTAGTTCCGGGAACCACACTTTGGTTCTCTGCCTCACTTTGGTGTTTGCAGTGCTTTGGTGGCCACAGTGGGCTAATTCTATCACTCCACCGACCAGCTTTCTTGGTACCGCGATTTGTCGCCCTTGAAGGATCAGGCCTTCTGTCGACCTGGACAGTTTGTGTCAGACTTTTCATAACTGCTGCATCTCTCATTGAGTGTCTTTGTCTTTGCGGGACATGTCGGTGAGTGTCGAACTACAGTCCACACGTTCTACTGCCTCCTGGATGAGTTTGAAACATTTGTCCCCTCTCGATGCATCAGCCACCTCCTCCAGTGTCATGGCTACCGGTATGGCCGTGCCCACGACCAGGCAGATGTAATCCTCACACTCCCCAACTGGACTCGTCCCCTGCTCTCCATCACCCCTTGCATGACGGGACAGGTAGTCCACTGGGTTGTGAGTCCCTAGTCTGTACTGCAAGTTCAGCCCATATTCCGTGAGGGCTAGCATCCATCTCACTATCTTGGTGGTGGCTTGGAGGATAAGCCAGTCAGGATTGGGATAAGTGGCTTGTGGTCAGTGATGACGGATACTGTTTTTCCAAGAATATAAATGTGAAAATATATACAAACCCAAAGTATGGCCAGTGCCTCTCTTTTGATTTGGGTGTATCTTTGTTCGGTTGCTGTCAGTGCTTTGCTGGCATACGCGATGGGCCTCATTTGACCATGTAGATCAGGCTGGAGTAGCATGGCTCCTAGCCCCACAGGGCTGGCATCCACGACCAATTCGGATTCCTTCCCGGGGTCGAGAAATGCATGGTTTCACCCCCTGTGAGGGCTGCCTTCATGGTGTCAAAAGCCATCTGTTCGATGTCTGAGCAGACCCATGCAGTGTCTCTCTTTGTCAAGGCTCAGAGGGGTTCCGAAAGAGAATCTAGGTTTTGAATGAACCTTCCACAATACGTTACCATACCAAAGAAACTCCTCACCTCTGAGGCATTCTCTGGTGGCCTTGCGTCTTGAATGTCTTTCACTTTCTTCGGGTCAGGACAGATTCTTCTTGAGTGACAAATGAAACCGAAGAATTCTATGCTGTTTTTGAGAAATTCACATTTCTCGCGGTGTAAAGTTAATCCTAGATCCCTGATCCTCACTAATGCCTTCTCCAGCAGGATCATGTGTTCCGTCTCCGATGCTGCATATACCAATATATCATCACTTAAGTTGATTACTCCTTCCAGGCAAGCGAGGGGCCCTCTGATAACGTTTTGGAACACTTCCGCTGCCGAGGAGATGCCAAAACGTAGGCGCTTATATTGGTATAGTCCGTTGTGGTTGGTGACCATGGTTATGAAGCGTGAATCTGGGTGCAACTCAAGTTGGTGATATCCGGAGCATAGTTCAAGCTTCGAAAACACCTTGGCTCCTTTCAGCTCACCCACTACATCATCCAACGTTGCCCTGAGGTGCCATTCTCCTTTTATGGAGAGGTTAGGTAACCTCATGTCCACGCAAATGCGTACAGCACCTGGCTGGTTGGGTTTGGCTGCAACCACAATGGGGGACACCCACGGGATTGGACCTTCTACTTTTCAATGATGTTTGTGTCTTCAAGGCTTTCCAATTCTTTTTCCACTTTTGCAAGCAGATGGAAAAGTATATGACTGTGTTTGAGCGCCATCGGATGCACTGTTCCATCAATATGTAGCTTGATAAGTTCTCCTTTCAACTTTCCAACTCCCTGGAATATGTCTGCAAACTTTTCAATTATGTCTCGGATGTCTGCTTCATATAGTGAAAGCGCAAAATGCACAATATCTAGCACCTCTGAAGCGGCGCAGCTCAAGAGTGAGTGATGGCTGACATCCGTCATGAAGAATCTCGCTCTAATGGTGTTATAGGCGTGCGTAACTGGAGTTGTGAACACTCCCCTGAGAGGAAGTGGTCAGGCTCCTCCAAATGAGTATATTTTTGCTTTGGTCGCACCCAATGCCGGTGGTCCAGGGAGTGCCTCGTAGTGTTGTGTCGCAAGTATGCATACTGATGCACCGGTGACGATAAGCACAGTTCGAAGTCTCTCCGATGTTGACCGTGCACGTGGGTTGTGTAGTGATACACAAAATTGCAACCTTGCCAATCAGGGCTTTAGATGACAGCATTAGCCGCTGAAAGCCAATAGTGTATTCAAAGTATGTGCCAAAATGCTGACAGTAGTCTGTTGTAGCACTTCCATTATGCAGTAGTGAGCTACAAGGAATATGCAGGCCTAGTATGAGTGATAGGTCACATTATGCATTGTTGATAGACAGGCAGGGAGAGGGCCCTAGCTCTGTAGCTAATGGACATTTTTGGAGTGTTTGGAACATTATGGCACCTATATAGCGCTTAGATAGCCAGTCTTAAGCGCTATTAATACTAAGCTATGAGTGCATGCCTTTTAGAGCTTGCAGATGGGGTTAATACATCCCTGCTTCCCTTAAGAATATTCTGCCTCACTAACGGTATCCCTGCATGGCCCCAAGCTAATCTCCTTTTCTCTGGGAAGGCACTGATAAGACATTCCTGAGCTTTCGCGCAGATGGGAGCCAGGGAGGGGCTCAGAAGAAGGAGCAGTGGAAATTAACAGAGTTGGGTTTTTTCCATGAGCCAGCCTATATTTTGCACAGGGAAAGTTCTGGAACTGTGCGTCATGGACGGGCAGCACGAGATTATAATATATGCATGCTCACATGACTCGGGTGGGAGATCGTCCTGTGGACTTGATTCGAGCAAGATCAAGTGCCCGGAATTTGGAGCTCTGGCGGCACTCAGCAGCGCTGTTCTCTGAGCGGGGCTTGTTACAGCTAGCTTATGAGGGCCAGGGTCTCCCAGTGCTGATTGAAGGGGCGTAAGACTGTGTTTCTCTATGTTTCTCTATGTTTATCTAAGTTCTATGTTTCTCTATATTTTGCATTTCTCTAAGTTTTGTGCTTTGTAATCTTCTCTAACTTGAATCCCAAATGTATATGAAATTCACTGCTTAGAATAAATACTAAAACTTATTGAAGGTGTCATTTGTCACTAGCATGAGATCACTGCTCAGCACAATAGAACCTGTATTTTGGGCTGAATTGGGTATTTTTTGCTCTCAAAGGGCTGGCCCCGAGGAAGATTTTGCCCATATCAAGACATTTGGTGGCAGCGGTGGGATTTGTGAAGAGCAGTGCCTTGCTGTGAAATGACAAATTGTGTGAGAGAACACAGTGTAGAGTGAGGAGCAGGCTGTTGCATTTCCTTGGTGGTCTCACTGCAGCTCTGAGACTTCAAAAGACAGCAGCGTTGTGTCGGCTTGCCGTGGCCGATAGCTTGTGTGGTTAAGACTCCCTTCAGTAAATCAGTCGTGACTGACTTATTGCTTGGGAATGGAGCCAGGGAGTACAAGGCGATAAACAAGCGGGAAATGGCTTTGTTTAAAGCGCTCTGATGAATGGTCAAGAAAGATGTATGTTCAATTAGGAAAGAATTTTATCATGCGGTTTCCCCAGTTTAAAGTTGTAATTTGAAATGCAAAGTGAGACGGAGTTCTCATCTCTATTCTGTCATGAGGGCAGGGAAAAATAGTTGCGAGGATTTGACATGCAAATTGTGAATAGTAATCTAACCATTGACTCAGCCCCAGTGTGCTAGCGAGTGGGGGGCTGTAATTTTCGGAGGCGAAGGTTCGCTTTTTTAATGTATGCTTTTGAAGTGTTGACATTCCTGAAGATAACGTGGGGAATGAGCCGTGCTTAGGAGAAAGAGTAACATCTGTGCTGAGAGCCTAAAGGGTTTGTTTTTCTTTTGGCAACTGTAAATTCCATGTGCTGGTGGCGAATTATATTGCAATTTAAGCTGTGCCATGCTTATAATGGGTGAGAGACTCACTTAAAAAAGAAAGTGAGTGATGTTATTTGGATTTTCGATTTTTGTGTATTGATTTGAAATTGCAGAATCAGTTTGCAATGGTTTGGGGGGAAAAAACAATTTATATTTTTCTAAATTGCCTCTAAATTGCCCCTGGAGTATTTTTGACTGTTCCCACGCTATGCCATGGATTTGTACTGTTGCCTTATAAGTGATGTATGGTTTGGAAATAGTGACCTGTTGACTGTGATACATGGTGAAAAATGTTGTTGACACAATAACAGCCCACAAGCAATATAGAGTGTGGGTTGCTCTTGCAGGGAAATCGTGCAGGGAGCTGCACTAAACATGGCATTTTTTAAATGCACTGAAATAAGTGGTTATATTCTGGCAAGGGTACAACAGAATGAAAAATCTGTGTGTGATAAGATAGCACAAAGATTTAGTGGGTTGCAGGTTCTTTTGAAAGATCGCACATTGCATTGGAGTGAGCTTGTGAAGCCAAACTACAAGGTTACAAGAAAAAAAAACGTATGCTTTTAAATGGGACATTAATCAGTTCAAAACAGGCTAAAAGACGCTTTGACATTTTGCAAAATTACATGGAGTAGAATCTGATGACAAGAAAAGTGTCTCTTTTGAAAATAAGAGTCTTGCTGTGTGTGCAAAGCTTGTGCCTTGAAGCTGTCTTGGGCAAGGTGCGCGGAAAAAAAAAACTGTTGGAGGAAGGCAGACAAAAAGCAGAATACTGCACTCCTGTTTAATGAAATGGTGCTTCAGCTATGAGAGCTTTTCTGAGTTGCTGGAACAGTGCAGGAAAGAGTTAATCTGAATGAACTGTCTGAAACGAGTGCCTTTCCATTGAAGCCGCCACAGTGTAAGAGTTATAGGCAAAGAGATAAGCTTGCTGCGCGAAAGATAAACATTGACATTCCTGCATTCCATCCCCTGTGAGAGACACAGGTCAGTGTGAGCAAAAAACTGAGGAGAGGGGGTGCAAAGACAGAAATGCTGATCAGAAGTAAAGAATTTGCCCAGTAACACTGGAAGGAAAACAAAGGCTGCATGCAGGATGGCAGATGGGCACATCAAATCTGAACATTTGGGGAACCTGTGCATCTGTGAATGGGCTAAGAAAAGCCAGCTGCATATTTCAAGAGACTCCGTGCAAACTGCATTCCCATGCACCATGTGATGTGATGTGAAGCGACATTGCTGTGCAAGCGGCATCCCACTGCTCCATGTGATGTGAACTGAAGTAAAGCGCTGTGCACTGGAGAAGAAACCTCTAGGCGCTTTGAGAAATGAAAATACACAGCTGGTTAAAAATGCAAGCTACATTGCCAGGGCTGGAGTAACTGACAAAGACATTATGGCATTCCAGATGGAAGCAAAACTGACAAAAGCGCTTAGCCGTTTTGCAAGAGACAACATGCAGAGCGGGGCTTTGGAGTACAACATGAACACTGCACATTAGCCATGATCCAGAAGCCTCACGGCTTAGTGCAAGAATGAATGATTTGTTGAAGCAACAAAAGAAACTGACTTAGACTATCGCGCTCAAAGGGGTGGGCCAAGAAATCAGCAAACACCCTTTGAGAAAATGATAAGTGAAAAAAAACAGAGGCTTGAAAGACACTAGCTGTATGGAGAAAAATAAACAAAGCTGCTTGTGCAACTGCAGGCGATATTGGACTGAAACACTTTACCTTTGAAAAATGGAGTGATGCCAGCAGGGCAAACTAAATCAAGATCATGAGACACTGGAAGCAAGTTGGCGCCTGGCATTCGTGATCGCTTTGGTGAAAAAAGAAAAGCATTGTGCGACCTGGGTACTTATTATATGGCTTTTGTAAAAGCACAGATCAGTCTGAGGTACCATTGACCAACTATGATCGCATTGCACAAATGAGTTTGTGATTAGGCAGTTACACCCCGTATGGTTGAGTGTAAATAAGCCCCCAATAACATGCAGAAGGGTGATAAATAATTGCAGTAGCAATGATAAAGTGTGTAGTTACCTGGTGAGACTTCTGAAGATGGGGGTGGTGTTCAGGGAAGGGGTGGATAACGCTGATATTGAAGTTTTGATGACATCCTAATGTGAAGAATAACGACATTGTACTTTTGATGGCATCCTAACATTTCTGTTTGTATTTTGCCTAGGCAAAAAAGCAAGACAATAACAGAAGTAAATGTGTTCAATTTGCGGGTGACACTGATCAGTCAAGCAGACGCATTCTCAGAGAAAGCGAATTACTGCGAAACGTCCTGCACCGCACTCAATGCTGCTAACATGCATGACGTATGAGGACATTTGTTCTGCAACCTGCGAAAGGTGTCCAACAGAGTAATAACTTTTGCTAAACTGGCACGGTGCAGACTTGGCTAGTTATCAAATATTTGATGCTACACATTCAAATGATTCAGTTGCTGGAAATAACTTAATTGACATGTTTTGCCTTTCTTGTTTAAAGGACTATGGACAATGAGTTGTGGACTGTAACATCATGCACCACAAACAGCTGTGTGACACAGCACTTGAATGCTAACACATTGAAAAATGGTTTTTAAATGCACTTTTTGAGATGAATCTGAAAAAACGAAATGGTTTTGCTCTTCCAACTGAATTGCTTTAACCAGAGATGCTTTGTTTTTTTTGAAAAAAAAAAAAACTTCTACGTTGCACGTAGGCAGGAAAATGATTTATGAATTGTTGGGGCAGCAGAAATATGCAAGCAGGAGTGTAATTTATTTTGAGATAAAATTAGTGCGCACATCAAAGTCACCTGTGCGTAGGTTAAGATTCTTAATTTGAAGTAATGCTGCCAAGTGTGTGAGCTCTAATTTGAGATGGTAACCTTTGAAACACTGGATACTTTTACAGCCAGCTTTAAGGCGGGTAAATGAAACCATGACTGACTAGTTATTTGATTTTATGACACAGAGTGTGACACGGTTTTTGTTAAATCAACCAGTTTCATGTTTTTGTGGGGACAGCTGTCTCCAGCACACTAATGCAAAGAGTCATCTTTTTGATTGTAGACATTTGGAATAATTCTTTGGAAAAGCGCTACAAATGAGTATCCACATGGAATTGCTAGCGTACTGGCCTGGCACATTGTCAGACATCTTTTGTCACTGACTCATATGACTGGTGTCTATGAAGTCATAGGCCCAAATGTTTCAGTGAATGGATACAATGATTTGTTTCATTTGTTTAATGTTGTTTTTATGACCAAGAACTGCAGCGAGTGTTCTCGCCAAGATTTTATGGACTATAACTTGACTAAATGCATTTTACACAATGGTGTGATGAAACAGCCACTGCCGGATGGTAGTATGGTGTTTGTGGCTAAAACTAATATTGTATATGGTAGATATCCTACTTGAAGAAGGGTATTCTCCAAGTCACAATAGGTAGACACTGTGAACATGTTAGATTTTCCAGTAGTAAGGCTACATTTAAATTGTAGGCTGGTAATGCACACCTCCATTATTACAGTGATACACTTAGACATAGATTTATCATGAGGCAATGTTTCCTTAGTACTACCAAGCTGCTACAAATGGAGTCCATTTCTATGGCCCATCACTAGAGTGCGCGTAGCTAGGGAGCTAGATTCATTAATTGCAGGAGCTTTATATGCGTGTGACATCGAAACTGTGCACAATAAGCTAGCCACTATGGGTTCTGATGCCAGCTCTGCTATATAAATTCTGGCCTAGTGGGGCCTATTGATACGCCCAACACTGCTACAAGTATTGGCAACCACTGAAGATGGCAGAATTTTAGGTATGAAGACATTTTTTCTGCCATAGGGCAGGTCAACAAGACTGCTAAATACACACGATGCATTGTATGGCAAACATTGTTTAATCAGCAGGTGTTGGCTTTTTACTGAGTGGGGGCGACCATCCTCCACACACTGGCACGCAGAGCTACAGTTACCAGCATACATATGGATTAAATTGCTTGCTTTTGATTGCATGAATAACACATGCCATGCTTGATGTAAATTAGTAGAATTGTTTTTATTTAGATAACCTGGTGCCCAAGGGTTCACCTTGTTCACGAAATTAGGTGGTTTCTGGTTGGGTTCCACATACATGGGGGAAGTGGCTAGTCACACAGCCCATAGTCACGTTTGAATGCCCTGGAATCAGGGGGAGGGTAGGCCCTGAGAGTGAAAGGCTGCCAGGTTTTAGAATTGGTAGCCATACATAAATACAATAGTGCATTGTAGATTAGACTACACTGGATTGCCTTGACATTCTAACTGCATGCTGCTTTTTAACTGACAATCAGTTATACAATAATTATTTAGGTATTGTTGTGTAGGCCAGGTTTTGGCTAGAGTAAATGTCCATGTTCACTTTGTGTAGGTATTTTTGTGTAGGCCAGGTTTTGGCAAGGGTATATGTCACTGTTCACTTTGTGTACATTTTTGTTTAGGTAGTGTTTTTTACTAACCTTGCATGCCACGCTAACTAACCGCTAGAAGGTAGTTTGCTTAAACCTCTTGCAAAGCCCCAAGGTCTTTATCACTGCACTAAATACTATATTGATGTGTATTAGTCAGCATTTGTCGCACACACGTTGAATAGGGGTGGAATGTAGTGATACACAAAATTGCAACCTTGCCAATCAGGGCTTTAGATGACAGCATTAGCCGCTGAAAGCCAATAGTGTATTCAAAGTATGTGCCAAAATGCTGACAGTAGTCTGTTGTAGCACTTCCATTATGCAGTAGTGAGCTACAAGGAATATGCAGGCCTAGTATGAGTGATAGGTCACATTATGCATTGTTGATAGACAGGCAGGGAGAGGGCCCTAGCTCTGTAGCTAATGGACATTTTTGGAGTGTTTGGAACATTATGGCACCTATATAGCGCTTAGATAGCCAGTCTTAAGCGCTGTGAACACTAAGCTATGAGTGCATGCCTTTTAGAGCTTGCAGATGGGGTTAATACATCCCTGCTTCCCTTAAGAATATTCTGCCTCACTAACGGTAGCCCTGCATGGCCCCAAGCTAATCTCCTTTTCTCTGGGAAGGCACTGATAAGACATTCCTGAGCTTTCGCGCAGATGGGAGCCAGGGAGGGGCTCAGAAGAAGGAGCAGTGGAAATTAACAGAGTTGGGTTTTTTCCATGAGCCAGCCTATATTTTGCACAGGGAAAGTTCTGGAACTGTGCGTCATGGACGGGCAGCACGAGTTTATAAAATATGCATGCTCACATGACTCGGGTGGGAGATCGTCCTGTGGACTTGGTTCGAGCAAGATCAAGTGCCCGGAATTTGGAGCTCTGGCGGCACTCAGCAGCGCTGTCCTCTGAGCGGGGCTTGTTACAGCTAGCTTATGAGGGCCAGGGTCTCCCAGTGCTGATTGAAGGGACGTAAGACTGTGTTTCTCTATGTTTCTCTATGTTTATCTAAGTTCTATGTTTCTCTATATTTTGCATTTCTCTAAGTTTTGTGCTTTGTAATCTTCTCTAACTTGAATCCCAAATGTATATGAAATTCACTGTTTAGAATAAATACTAAAACTTATTGAAGGTGTCATTTGTCACTAGCATGAGATCACTGCTCAGCACAATAGAACCTGTATTTTGGGCTGAATTGGGTATTTTTTGCTCTCAAAGGGCTGGCCCCGAGGAAGATTTTGCCCATATCAAGACAGGTTGTTGCCATTTCTTTGCCTTCAAGTCAATGTTTGATATGAAGAACACCTCTTCGTCCTCTTCCTCTTCTTCGGCGATGTCCAGAACTTGGAACGCATCTTCCACTATGGCTACACTTTTCTGCCTGCGCGTCGCTGGATTGGTTGCTCTGCTCGGCCCCCTGGGCATTGCAGTCGGGGCAGCAGCCCGGCACATTCTGGCAAATTGACCTGCAGCCCCACAGCACCCACAGACTCTCCCTTTTGCCAGACAGTCACTAGTTTGCGGGAGATCATAGCTGCATTTTGAACAAGGTTGTGACAGGTCTGACATCTTCTGGGGCCAAAATGGTCATGACTGGTTGGCATTCGCTGTCCGTCTAACTGCGCATATCTCCTCACTCTTTACTACTTGACTGCGGCATCCATTCTTGCAGTGCGGCTTTCAGAAAGCTTATGGTACCTTCCCATATCCAGGATTCGTGTTAGAGAGCAGCCCAGGTTCTCGGAGTACCTGACGACGTAATTTCTCAGAGCTACAGCCTTGTTTCAGTCTGTTGCAGATCATTCCCTCTTCGTTCTCCCAGCGGCACGTGCTGGCTAGCTGACGTAGCCTTCGCAGAACTGATCAAGGGACTCTTCATCACATTGCTTTTCCCTACACATTACAAAACGCTCAAAATCTTGGTTAGCAAGTGGCAGAAAATGTTCCTTGAGTGCGTCTTTCACGGCTTGGTATGAGTCTGCAGTGAGAGTGAGAGATTTGTATATGCAGTGTACATCAGTTCCTGCAGCATACAGTAGCGTTGCCACCTTTGCCTCATCATCTGTTTCTCCCGTGGCCTGAAAATACATCTCTAGTTTCTTGAACCACAGCAGCCATTTTGGGCCTAGCTTCGATGGCGGGCCTGACATGTCGAACTCTGGCATGGGGGCCAGTGTGCCTTGTTGTCTGGGTATCTTCCTGACTTGTGGGGGATCAGCAGCCCCTCTGTAGGGTTACTCATGGCCACGGACGCACAGGCACCTAACACCTTGAGTGAAAGGCTGCAAGTCCGCCTAAGTGACAGTGCACCGGGGTGCAGCACACACACAAGCACGTTCAGCAGGTTTGTAGTGGGTCTAGGCGAAAAACACAGCATGAAGTGCCACACCTCCTTGGTCCTCTTGTCAGATGAAAAGGAAAAATAAATGTATCTGTACTAGAGAGTTCATCTATCTTGCTCTTCTCAGCATGTAATCTGCATATGTAATGCCCACAAGAGAAAAACTACGTAACGTTGAGATTGTGGCTTGTAAATAAACAATATATCTTTTTTGAAGAGATTGCAGGCCCCGCGGACATTTCCTGGTGGCCGCTGGTGTTCTTTTCTAAAGTATAGCCCTGGTAGGCTAAAAAAATTGGCAGGATGGCGCACGAGCACCCCACCTGTGGGCCCGCAACCATCAACGGCTCAAAATGGCGGTTGGGAAACTTCCTGCACCGGTAGCGCTCTTGGTAGGCGTCGGTACAGTAATCTGGATGATGATTCCGGCATCGGATTATGGACTCCCTACCCAGTCGCGTCCTGGTCGCCAGTGTGAGGTTTCTCAATATGCCCCAGGGCCCCCCATTAACAGCCTTGGCCTCCCGTACCTGTAATGAATACGCCCGACACAGGTCTGCTTCGAATGGGTGCCCGGGGCGCTCTGATAAGCTACGGCCCGCTCACTTTATTAGTGCGCATGCGTGACGGCGAACAGAGCCATCACGCGCACTTGACTCTGTCACAGGGGAGAGAGAAACATCCATCCATGTGCAATCTCTGCCCCATTCTGAACAGGGAAAGCAGATTCCCCCTTCCTCCACCTACTTAGTATAATAGTCCTGATTCCATGCAGCAGGGATCTGCAACCAGCGGCTCTCAGGATGGTTTGGACTACGTCTCCCATGATTCCTCACCATTAACTATGTTGGATGGGGCTGATGGGTGTTGTAGTGGAAACATCTGGAGATCCAAAGGCTGCAGACCCCTGCCCTACAGCCACAGAGGGCGGGAAGCAGCCATTTATGTTCTTATGTGAGCCACAGTTGCTTGTAGGCATTGTCCAAATGTGCCCAAAGCAGCCGAGTCACTGTGTCTGGTCGCACAGTGACTGGTGTGTAGTTCAGCAGAGTGCAATGGCTGTGTGCTTTAGGAATAATATTATGATATAACTTGTTCTCAAGAACACGCCTGCCCTTTTAATTTTGCACTTTCTTACTGATCATACACATAAATAATCCCTTATGCAAGGCTCAACCTCAAAGGGGTTAACTAGCACCTACAAAGGAACTTACACTGTGCTTGCTGGCCTGTTACACAGTTGAGGCCCGCATGACTGCTACTTTTAAAGAATGCCCGCTGTTTATAGTAAAACAAACCCATTTGAAGAATGGTGCTCTGTTTTTCAAAGACAGCCTTCTGCACCCAACCCTGGGGCTATTCCAGAGCCTTTGCAAAGGAAACTTTGCTGAATGTAAATACAGACGGCGAGAATTTCATTTTCAAAACACCCGTCTGCAGATGTGATAGTGTTGGGCCTGAGGCTCTCTCGGGCCCGGGGTGTCAAAGCAGGTTGTCCATTTGTCAGTAACACAAATGAGCTTCCCTTTTCACAGAACAAAAGCCTTTTAAGGAAAAGGTTCCGTCAAATATAATCTGGGGAAGATGGAGAAAGCACTCGAGGTCCACAGAGTTCAAATCCTGCAGAATTCTTGGCTGTAATCTTCGTTATTATTTCACGGTTATTGCCTACACTGGAGATCATGGTGTTGGATGCTTCGTTTCTGTAATGCTGCTGTTTTGTGTTAGTTGTTAGCGCTGATTTATCGGATAGTGTCATTTGGCTGTTTTGTGGTGGCTCCATTTTAGGGCCCCTTTCTGGGTGTTGGAAGACTCCAGGTTCAGTGGTACCGAATTGACTCTCGAGATGTCCCTCATTGACCTCTTTACAGTGTCGGACGAATTTAGGATTAGAGGTAAAGCTGCCTGACGCTGAAAAGGTCCCTCATTGTCCTCCTCTAGTTGTTGGAAGACTCTGTGTACAATGGTATTGCTGCTGGTGTTACTCTCGAGATGTTCCTCTTTGACCTCTTTACAGCGTGGGGCGACTTTGGGATTAGAGGTACTGCTGCCAGACAAAAGCGCTGACTCTAGAGATGGAGAGATGAGGCTTTGGATATGCAATGTGATAGGACTGATGTGTGTTCCACACAAGTAACAAAGCGAAAGAAACAATTCCCATCAGAGCAGCAGTGTGGTTGGGTGCAGTGCAGTGGTACAGTAAATTACTGTAATAAGGACAATGTGAGCTATCTTCGTAGCCTGCGGATGGGCGAAGGATTACAGTTGCCGAGTCGACGTTTGAAACTCTTACAATATGAGTAGGGAACTGTGAGAGACAAGACAGCAGAGTGAAATTGCACAATCGCCCTGACAGGAAATGGAGGGAAGTGTAGCGATTAGAGTGATCACCTGGAAATTATGCCAAGTAACTCAATACATATCAGAGAACAAAGGTCACTAGGGGAGGAATGAACAGCAGTACGTATGCCTCAAGAGTGTGTCCAGGTGAGAGAAGACTTAGAGCCTCATTGCGAGTTTGGTGGTATCTAGGCGGTAAACCTGGCCAGATACCACCAAACTGTATCACGGTTACTGCCACTTGGTTTGGCTGTATTACCACCGAATTACACGTGGAGGTCGCAGCGTAAATCCCAATTTTTTAGGACTTAATGGGGCATTTTCAGCAGAATTACGGCTGCGGTAAGCTGGCAGATTTACATTCAGCTCCTGGCTGGAGCCGAATCCTCCAACATTGCGCCACCTTGGGTGGTGTGGAAATGCGGCAGTATATGGTAATACCGCCACATTTCACCCGCATGGCCCAGCCTGTAATGAGGCCCTAATATATCCCATACGTATGCCACGAGAGTCTGTCCAGATGTATATCCACCAGCTCCATCAAAGAAGAGCAACTCAGGTGCAATGTGGTTTTTGGTCTTCGGTGTAGCCCTGGGTTTATATGGGCCCTTGCCCACTGAGGTAGCCATCGCAACTAGGCCAGGATGGGACCACTCCACACACATCCTCCCCACAGTCCAGCTGCCAGGAAATGGGGCTAGGCAACTTGCAAAAGAAATATGTCATCTCCCTATACCACACAAACAGTAAATGGGTTACCACCTGAATTTCTTAATTTTCGTTTTGCACCAATGACATCAGACACCAGGGTGGATATTTTAGGCACCAACGACGACCTCTATTTGATTAACAATAGTAACCTTAAACACAAATTCTTATCACCTTTTTGTACTCTTGACTATTTCCCTGCCCTGGCATGATCCTCCTCCTGGGGATCTGCTGCGTCACCCTGCCCTTCCTTAAAAGTGTCATGGGGGCTGTCAGGGTGAACCAATAGGACTGAGCCCTCCTTCCTGTCAGGCCCCAATCAGAGGTCGGGCCCGAGGTTGGCCCCTGTGGACGGCTCATTTCACAGGAAGGCATTTACGCAGGCCGAAACCTTAACTAACCCTCCAATGAAGTTCTTCCTCTAGCCACCCTGCTACTAATCCTAGCTACATACCCTCAGCTGGATCCTAACTTTTATGAAACTGTAACAAATACACCCACCCTGTGTAGTCAACCATATAAACCTATATAGGTATGTATATAAATAAATATATATATTACATGAAGGGGTGTGGCTGCTGCAGTCCACCACATCCAATGGTTCTCCTATACCTTGTTGGTCTTTTTGTAGGGTCGGGCCTCCCTCATTCAGCTCTTCCCTGCTGCTCCAGAGAGAATGGCCCACCCCAGGTGGCACAGCTCACCACCATGAACATCAAGTTCTTTCTCTTTCACATTGTGCACAACTACAAGGTGGGGTGCTACACACTGCATCCCTTCCATGTTCTAGGCCAGGCTCCTGACATTGGTCCCCTTCCAGAGAGCATGGGGACGGGGCTTACCCACTCATCATTGCGCCTGAGCGGCGCTGAAAGGCGGGCCCACTCAGTCTTTGCCAGTGCACATGCAGCGCTAATACCTCCCCACGCTGGGGACCGCAAAATCCTCTTCACCTGGGCCGCTGCGAGGACATGACCCGGGACTTCTGCCTTTGCTGGTCCGCCCCACCTGACCCCGGCATGCAGGCAGCACTCGCACTACTGGCATCACTCTTCAGGCTCACAAGCTGTAATGCCAACACATCCTGGGAACACAGAAAGCCTGGGCCCACCCCGACTGGCCCCAGGGCATGCTGTCTGCTCTCACGCCTGCACCACTTGGTTCCAGGCCTCCCTGCTCACACAATCCGGGTTGGGCAGCCCTGTTTTCAACTGGGTCGCCATCCATGCAGAGCTCAGGGCTTGCTTATCTTCTCACCCACCCCACCTGGCCCCAGGGTCTATGATGCTGCATGGGTCACTTTGGTTCCTGGACCGCCTCGCACATGAGGCATGGGCTGTGATCTTCTTAGAGTACAGGGTCTGGCCCCTAGGCAGGCCAACATATCCTCTGAAACTTCAAATGATTTTATCTTTGAGACTTCTCCAGTTCCCCAAGGCTACGAGAGCATTGGGGAACATTGGAGAATGTAGCCTTGGAGAACGTAGCCTTGAAGACCCTTCCAATGTTCACATTTCCTTATGATATCTAATCTCCCTAAATGGCCAATGTTCTTTTCTTTTAGTTAATTGGAAATGTTCTTTTCCAAAAATAAAACTTAACATAATATAACTTCAATGGGCCATGCCACAACGGTTCAACTGTGAAATCACCCTACAAAACTGCAGGTAACTAAGCCAGGCATCTCTCTACCTCGTCCAAGTACTTGTTTTTATTGGGACAAGGAAGAGTAGGGCTAGGAGTAGATATGATTAACAATAAGTAGCACATGCATTAAACACCACAAGCACACACCATTACCTCAATGTCACTCTTCCTCATCCCAGTACTCACCTATGGGGCACCTTGCCTCATCGGTAAGTACTGAGACGAGGAAGAGGGTATCAGGTAATAATGTCCCCATACATAATGTCCCCATACATAATGTCGCCGGGAAAAGCCATTGGCCCCTGCTCCCCTTGTAAAAAAGAAATCAGGGGTTGCGGGGGGGTGTAATAATGTAATAATGTCTCCGCAAAAATCAGCACCTTTTTTGTCAGGAGACACTTTTACGGGGACATTATTACATGGAACCAGGAAGAGTGGGATTAGGAGTTATGAAGACTACAGTAACTAAGCCAGGCATTACATCCACGTCCCTCTACCTCGTCTAAGTACTTGTGTATGAGGCAACGTGCCTCATACACAAGTACTGTGATGAGGAAGAGTAGGACTAGGTGTAATGAAGATTATCAGTAAGTAATCAGAGCATTTACCATACATTCACACATGCACACCCTGTCACCCATACATCATGCACTCACTCAGATGAGGTGCAGGTGCAAGTGGATCTGGGTCACCTGGCCTAAGCCCCGCCCACCTGGTGCCTTCCTGGTTGCTGCTCTTTTGACCTAAGCCCCGCCCAACTGGTGCCTTCCTGGTTGCCGCTCTTTTTCCCTGCTTAAGCAGCCTTCCAGCCTCGTTTCCTTTGCAGATGGGGATCAGGTGCAAGCATGCACCAACATGTGTTCACTCCCTCTATCCCCACAGGCCATCCCCACCTCTGTTCCCCTGTGATGTTCCGCTGTGTCCCTCCCCTTCTCGCCTACATGAGTTGCCTGTTTTGCTTGATTCTTCTACCCTGCTTCCCCTCACACCCTCTGGCCCTCTCCCCCCTACATCCTACCTCTGCAGGAGTCTGTCCTGATACATTCTGGTTTCACCATCAACGCCTTTTGCCAATGCCTGGATTTGACTTTTATGGACTTCATTGACTCACGGTGCGTCACCCTCTCTCAACTCTCATGCTGGACCTCCCCTGCATCTTGTACTCATGGTGGCCCTGAATCATGCTGTTCCCATTTTCATCTTGAATCCTGGCTTGTATTTGCTGTTCTGTCGCAACATTATTTATTACTACTGACATCTTCAATTGTATTCGCTCTCTCCTCTGGCTTCTCCACTTTTTCACTGCTCACTCTCTGTTCTCTCTTCCTCTCCCTTTCTCCCTTTCCTATCTCCCCCTCCTCCCCTTACTTTCTTCTATGCACTTGCTCTATCAGAATTGGCCTTGACCAAGTATGATAGCAACCTTGTTTTTCTCCTCCTTCTCCCCTGCTTGTTTTCTCCCCCACCCCCTCCAGCACTATCTGAAATGTCATCCGGCCTAGTATGTTAGTCGCTTGTTTTGTTCCTCCCCTCCCTTTCTGCATCCTTCTCCCTCACCTTTTGTTAATCCCCGGCTCTACCAGAAATGTCATCAGGCTTAGTACGGTAGTACGGTATTCGCCTGTCTGTTTCCATTTCCTTCCCACTCTCCCCCCTCCCCTCCTTAGCTATGTCTTAGCTCTTGCACTATCTGAAATGTCGGTCGCCGGGCCGAGTATGATAGTTCATGGCCTGTAAGAATGTCATTATATTTTTCCTTGTTCCCTCCCTTGCCTTGAAGCGCTTTGAAACACAGGCCTCATTACGAGTTTGGAGGCAGCCACGGAGCTATAAACTCCATGGCTGCCTTCAAACTGGGCTCCTTTACCTGGTTCCTGCAATGAGGAATAACTGGGTCATTCCGACATAGGAGGACCCGGTAATTCCTCCTTGCAGGAACCATTCCCCATTCCCATTCGAGCCCCGATAGGGCTCAATGGGAATGGGGATAGAGGCAACAAAGGGCACATTACATGTGTCCCGTTGTTACCTCCCTCTTCCCTTCGCGGGACCTGGAAAGGACGCCTGGTTTTGCCAGGCATCCGATCCGGGTCCCGCAAAGGGAAGCTTGTAATTGGCGCTCCCGTAATGAAGGGGGCCGGTCCCGTACCGGCCCCCTTCATTCCGGGAGCGCCAGGGTCCTAATGAGGCCCATTGTGTATAGGCGCTATGTAAATAAACTATCATGTCATATCATATCACTCACTCATTCACATATATACACTTACATTTACACAAAATAAATGTTCTTACTTTTGAATCCATTAATCCAGGACAGGGAACGAGGCCTCCAGTGCAGCAGGAACGCTTGTTCATGTCATGGAGCTGGAGGCCTCCATTTCATGGTGAGTGGTGAACCCCTATGACTTCAAAAATAAATAGTGTCTTTTTGTAGTCACTCTGCCTTCATAAAGAAATTATTTCCATTACAGGACCAATTAATATAATTGAAATAATGTCCTTATGGAGACAGAAGGACATCAAAAAGAAACAATGACCCTCATTCCGAGGTTGGTGCTAGTCATGGCGCTTTTAGCGCCATGACTAGCACCAATAGCAGTACCGCCACCGACGTGGTGGTATGGGGACTTACCGGTCCATTCCGCCCTTTGCGGGACCAGTAAGTACCCATTTGAAATGCCATTCCCCATTCCCATTTGAACCCCCATAGGGATCAATGGGAAGGGGGAAGGCGGCAATAACGGTACCACAAATTGCGGTACTGTTATTGACCCCGGTATCCCTTTGCGGGTCCCGTCCTTAACACCTGCTAAAACCAGGCGTTAAGGAAGGACCCGCAAAGGGACCTCGGAATAGGGTGCAAATGGATTACCGGCACCGGTGTCATTACCGGTGCCCGGTATCCCTTTGCGCCCGGTTGTAATGACCCCCAATTTCTTTTTGAAGTGATAAAGCTCCCCGACCCAGTGACATGGAAGTCTCCATGTCATTGGGGGTTAGGGTTACGGCTATGAATTCAAAAAGAAATAAAGTGCTTCTGCCTTCATAAAGAAATTATTTCTGTTACAGGAATGTATCGGAAATAATTTCTTTATGAAGTCAGAGTGATGTCAAAAAGAAAACTTTTCTTTTTGAAGTCTGAGGGCCCCCCAAATCATATGGCTGTGGAGGCCTCCGCTATGCCATTGGAAGAAATCTGAAAAATACCTTTGTGCAATGCAAGCATTCACAGAAAAAGCATAATTTGTTTGCTAAAAGGATACTTCCCAATTGTAACTAGGTTTTCCATCTTATACCTGCTACGATCCTCAGATGCTAGGAAAATAAATATGCATGTGTAATGCTCCTCACCATGAGCATAGACAGACACAAAACACAACAGAGTTTGAACAGGAAGATACCATTTCTCATCTCTCTCTGTGCTGTTCAGTGCACTCGGCTCAAAGACAAAAGTCTGAATGGCCTGCAGTTTCCTGTATGCGGAGAAAAATCAAAAGATGTGTTTTGGTGTCTGTCAAGTCTCCTGCCCTTTACAGTGACCTCTGCTCTCAGCTGTTGGTAAGTATAAAAAGATAAAAGGTGTCATATTTAGAAGATTTTTATGTGTAAAAGGGCCTGGCACCGCACTTATCTGGAGGCCTGCATCCGTCCCTTCAAAATGAACTTGTGTCAGTTGTTGCTGCTCTCGTCAGAGAGGGTATTGCTGAAAGCCTTAAAGGAAGCCCATTTTCTATTCTTGCTGATGACACTAAAGATCTCAGCAAAACCGAACAGCTGTCTGTTGTTGTGAAACACTTCCATAATAACTCTGTCCATGAAAGATTCCTGAAATTCTATGAAGCAGATAGCTTTGATGCAGAATCTTTAACATGTTATATATTTAATGTCCTGTCATCATTGGGCATTGATAAAAATGAATGTGTTGGCCAAGGGTATGATTGGGCCTCTGTGATGAGTGGTCGGGTTAATGGTGTACAACCACGGGTTCAAAAAGAGGTCCCCTCTGTACTTTATGTTCATTGTATGAATCACTGCCTTGATATAGTAATTGTTGACACGGTTAAGAACGTACATGCAGCAACTGAGGTTGTTTGTGAAATTGGAGAAATGCTAGTGTTTTGCAGTACATCTGCCGTTCACTCAGTGTTCATAAGTGTTCAAGCAAAAATGCCAAAACAGGTCATACGGTTAAAACACTTAAGTGAGACAAGTGGACATACTGATATTATGCCTGTAAAGCTGCCCTTCTAACCCTCAAGCCTCTTCTGGAAACCCTCAAAGTATTGGCAGAATGGAGACATACAGAGAGAGCAATAGAGGCAAATGGCATTCGGCAGTTCATTGACTTCAGCTTCATTCTAGCACTTGTGCGTTATGAAAACATATTAAAAAGGTCCCAGAATCTATCACATATGTTACAGCAAGCAGACCTTGACTTGGCCTTGTACGGACAGTCATACAAGAACTTGTGGAAATGCGTAATCAAGACTTGGCTGCAGCAATTCCAAATTTCTGGGATGAAGCAGTCCACCTGAGCAGTAAGTGTGGTATAGCAGTACCTATAAATGACAAACCTGAATTGGCTCGCAAAAAGCGTTATTGTCAACTGCCTTTTCACTTAAGAAATAGTGCCATACGTGAGACTGTGGGGCAGCGACCAAAACTGCGCACAAAAGACAATTTCACTAAATATTTTGTGCATGTAGTTCTTGAGCGAATAATCTCAAAACTAAAATCCTACTTTTCAAAAGATTCTTTGCCTGTCATGGAGGATATACCAGCAATGGCCAATGGCCAATGGCCACATTCTATTCCTGTGACCAGAAGAACTTGCAAACAGAACTAAAGCAGACCGTGGTAAACCTGGCAAGAAAGAAGGCATCTGAAGCCATTAAGGTGAACACAATTCTGAAGTTCACAAACTTTCTGCAGCCTTATGCTGTTCCATTCTTTGAACTGTACCGACTGTCTGAAATTGATTGTGTTTTGCCAATGAGTAGCACTTCATGTGAAAGAAGCTTTTTTGCACTAAAGTTAATAAAGTCTTATTGCACACAACAATGACCGAGGAAAGACTATCAAATCTTGCCACACTGACAATTGAGTCCAGACCTGCTGCCCAAATAAACATGGATATTGTAATTGACAGGTTTGCATCAATCCACAGAAATTCACGTTTAAATCTTTATTAACGTAAATGGCTTTCTGTAATTTGCGATCACAAACACCACGTTAAGCTTCATTCCTACCTTTCAGATCATTGGATTTCAAGTTAGGTTACATGTTGCAAATTGAGTGAAGAAAAACTGTGGAAAATAAATAGATTTGTAAAAGAATCTAGTCTTTAAATCCGGCCAGTTCTGTGTTTGCATGTCCTCAGGAGAGGCACTTTGTGCAGTGATGCAAAAGCTTACACATTGGTTACTTAGCAGGTCCATGAAGGCACTATTGGAGGGCATTTGAGAATCAACGTTGTACATGATGGCAGCATTTGATGCAAGGCTAGACCTTTTACGTGATGACTTACCAGGTATTTTAGGAGGCATTTGAATGTACACTTACAATATGATGGCAGCACCTGGAAATGGCCTGTTAGGCTATGCCTAACATATTGTGACTTTCAGCCTGTGTTGGGACTTTTGAGTTTGGACTTGTTTGGCTCAATCTTACATATGGTGACTCTACCGACAATCTAATACTATTAGTGGGGCTTGTGTGCTGCTGACTGCATCACCCCTCTGCAATGCCGGTCCCCTTTACTTATGTGCATGGGATCTGGTACAGCAGGCTCCTTTTTTAAAAAATGTTTCCTATCATGAGTGGGGGACACCCCCTCCACCCCTGTTGCCATTACAGCCAACAAGAGTGTGGGGGACACCCCTACAACCCCAGATTCCTTTGTTCGATATAATGGTAACAGTATGGTAGAATTGTTTGACATTTTTGGCTGTACGTACAGCAGAAATTGGAGAAATTCTACCGTTCGGTTTATTTTTCGATGTTTCATATGGATACTGTAGGGATGGGGGAAACCATTAATGAACTGTTGATTGCCAATGCTTCAAGTACTTCGGGTAGGGTTTTTCTTCCCAACCTTTGAAAAAGGGTATTTTGGACCTGTGCAGCTAATTCTAATGGGGTGTTTCATTATTCAGTGGATGGATTTCTTTGAACTTTAATCTATAGAAAGTTTCTGTTTGTCCTACTCTTTCTAGTAAATATGTTTTTATCTGAGATAATGAGGTAGTTCCTAGGGGATTTATAGTCTGATACAATGCTTGAAGATCACCTTTTAATAGTGGGGCAAGATTACACATTTTTACTACCTCATCCCATAGCAGCTGTGGACGAAATATCAAGGACGAAATATCAAGTGAATCTTCGTGGAAGAAACTGAGCACCGGTGACAAGCAACGGTGACAAGCCCCTGGCCTTGCTTTCCCGACCCGAACATGGTGACCGAATGGCGAATCCCTGGCTGGAGAGGACCCAGTGCGACTCAACACGATTGAGCCAGCCGAATTGACAGGGTGATCCGGAGCACAGCAACAGGAGGTGTGTGGCGGCAGCAGGAGAGGGGATAGAGCGGGAGAACCTAACAGAGAATGGTACATTACCCCTCCCTCACCCTGGCGCCCTCACCAGCATAGAGCCGCTCCAGCGGTCCGTAAAACACGTGGCTCCTCAGCGGTCACAACAGCGGTCTGCCCCTGACCGCTTGAAGGAGAGCGAGTGAGGCACCAAAACGCAAAGAGTGAAGTGTCAGAGGGGTCGAGCAGTGGCCGCGCAAGACCTCCAGCCCCCGGTTCATTGAGCAGAGGGGGTGCGGGGCGGCTGGGGGACCCCCCTCTATCCATAGCATCTCCCACCAGACAGAAGAAGGGGATCCCCCTCACCAGATCGAACGCCGTATCAGCGTCCACAATAATTATTAGTGCCAGAGCGGGCAGCGGCACCGCGGCCGCAAAGACACCAACTGCATCCATTAAAAGGACACTTCAGACACAAGGCGTGTGGTACACCTGGGCGGCATCAACAACGCTGCATACCTTAGGGCCACGGTCTCGGGTCCCGGGGAGCTACTGTGAAAACTCAACGGCTCACACACACCAAAGTGAGCAAGTGTGGGACAAATACCTATCAGCTAGGCTCCTTGCTCCTGGACTCATCAAGCCGCGACACGCACCCAAGTGGGGCAGTCTGAATAAATGGAGCGGAGCACTCCCCGCCTGCTAGTGAACTAAAAGGAGAGGGTGAAGGTTAGCAGGCAAACTCTGACCTGCATAAAGTGACAGGCTCGAACAACGTGCAAGCCAATGGCATTGGGGGCGCTCATACAGTAGCAGCAATACACTAGCGCCAACTGATATTAGGCTGGATCCAAACACCTTAGCGCTACTTCAAACGTTTCACTGTGCCAACACTGCCTTGTAGTCGAATGAAGTTCAGAGCTCCACAGAGATTCCAGGCAACAACCTTGATAGCGCCACCAAATCAGACATTCGGCTTCTGCTTGGTGAGATTAGGTCAATCAAGTCAAGCCTAACAGAGACCGTCTCAGATCTGCAGACCAAGATGGCCAAAGTTGAAGATCGACTGGATGCTGTGGAGAGCAACCAGCAATCAGGGGATATAGCAATGATGCAATATGAAGCCCGGCTTCAAGATCTAGAACAAAAGGAGAGAGACGTTGAGGTGAAGCTTGACGACTTCGAAAACAGAGAGTGAAGATAAAATATTCGAATACTGGACCTGGCAGAAGAACGGGAAAACCCCAGTAGGCTTGGAAAATAAAGTCAAGGCCCTTATCCAGACACTCTATGAGGATTTGGATCCCCAAAGCTGGAACTCGATAGAGTGCACAGGACTGGGGGTCCCTCGTGGGGTCCCCGATCAGTCCTCGTAAAATGCCACTACTATGCCCAGAGACAAGACATCCTGCTAAAGGCGAGAGTAAAAGGCATGATAGAATTCGGAGGTGCAAATGTGAAACTCTACCAAGACCTCTCGGCCATGACTCTTGCCAAGAGAAGGGCATGCCGCCCCCTCACTACCTGGTTGCAGGAAAAGGGAACTCGCTACCAGTGGGGCCACCCCTTCTCACTGTCGTTTGAATATGGAAGAGAGGACTTTTGAATAACATCGATATAAGAAGCGGAGAGAGCCCAGCGACACCTCCGAGACCCAGCAGAGGACATGGACACTGATCCCCGCAGTACACCTACAGGTCCATTGACAGACCCAGCGCCGAAGCCCCCCAGAAGAGTAAAAGCACAAACAAAATGGAAGTACAAGCACTTGAACACTCCATGATGTCGAACACTGAATCTTTTCCTTTTCTACCCGGCTTTTTTCATCTTGGTTGTCGCCGACTGGTAGATTAACGGAAGTAGCGAGCCTCATGCTGGGAGTTCTCGCCTAAATGAAGGAGGGATGGTTCTGATTCACCCATGTTACTAAACACCGTACCCATCGCATGTGTACAGTTGTATGTTTACATTTTCACATGAAGCCTGAAGAGGGGCCTCATCAGAGTGGCCCTTCTTATTTTAGGGCGTCTCCTTAGACGATAGAGAATGCTAGGTTTAGCTTTTCTCGGGAAAGTGGAGGGGGGGACACTCGACTAGAAGACGGGGAATATTAGAACCACAACATTAAATCGTGCTCACATTCAGCATTTGCAACATGAAAATTCCAAAACACTACAAGGAGGGAGCCTCATACAGCTCTAAGAACGCCAAACATGGAGGCTTTACACAACATACTTACACACCACTATGGCAAGGCTTGAAGGAATAGCCTTTGGATCCCTGAATGTAAGGGGTTTCAACTCCCCTCATAAAAGATCCATGCTAGCACAACAGCTTAAACAATCCAAACTAGACATATTATTTGTACAGGAAACAAAATATACCCGAGGGGAGGAACGCAGGATCGTGGGAAGGGATATCGGGGATACAATATGGGCCATGGGCCTCCAACAAAGAGGTGGGGTGGGCATTTTGTTTAGGAAGTCCTTGGCATTCCAATTAGAACATATACACAGAGATGCTCAGGGTAGATGTGTAGCGCTTAAAGCAGAACTGGGGACTCGCAAATTACCCTCTGTTCAGCCTACGCCCCAAATCAAAGTCAATGAAGTTTTTTTGAACTTTTTTGTTCGATTTTTTAGAGGACTGGAAGGCGGGTACACTAATTTGTGGGGTGGGGGGATTTGAATGTGGTAGCAGAATGGGAACTGGATTGGAACCCAGCACGGGAAGCTACACAGCCGCCCAGCAACCTGCAAGGAAAGCGATTCTTCAGTCAGCTGAAAGAGCACCACTTAATTGACACATGGCGCACATCCCATCCCAAAGACAAAAGTTTCACCTTTTTCTCCCCCCCGCATAAGATATTCTCCAGAATTGACTGTCTTTTTCTGGGGGCAGAATGCGAAAGTGAGATTCTAGAGACATCCATAGAGGTAGTGGCTTGGACGTATCACAAGCTATGCACACTCAGATTGGACCTGGGGCCCCCCTTTAGAGCAGATAGACGGTGGATCTGCAATGACTTCTTGTGTAGAGACCCAGTGTTTAAGGAGACTCCCTCGGAAACCATCACAAACTACTTTGAAATAAATGACGTAGATGGGATGTCACTAAATACGATATGGGAAGCAGCGAAGGCCACGATAAGGGGTATCCTAATATCCAAGGAGGCTTCTAAGAAGAGACGCAGGCTACTTAGGGGGGCAGAACTCAAATCCACTATTTTGCGTCTAAAACGCGATCTCTGCCAACACCCCATCCAAGCAGAAGATATGCTGTCTCAGATTGTGGGGCTAAGAGAGGAGCTAAAAGACATATGGAATGGAAAGGCACTCATACAACTCAAATATCTTAAACAAAACTTTTTCGAGAAGGGAGATAAAGCCCACACAATGCTAGCGAACCGGTTACAAAAACAGAGAGCTGACAGGACTGTATACAAAATACACGATAAAAGCGGAGCTGCGCTTACAGACCCCTATGAGATAGTGAACCGTTTTTCGAGGTTCTACTCGCAGTTGTATACTGCGGAAGGAGATAGTACACCCTCAGCAATCAACGAATACTTGGCAGATCTCCCTCAGCCTCCCATAGTATTAGAACATCTGGAAATATTAAATGCACCAATTACCACCATAGAGGTTCAAGGAGCCATCTCTAATCTGAGGGCGGGCTCGGCACCCGGGCAGGATGGCTACACCCCGGCCTTTTACACAATGAACAGCGGGACCCTCTCCCCCTTCCTCGCCAAGTTGTTTAATTCAATATTAATGACAGGTCAAGCCCCCAAATCATTCACAGAGTCGATAATCATAGTAATTCCCAAGGAAGGGAAAAATCCCCTGGATTGTACATCATACCGCCCAATCTCCTTATTAATGTAGACACGAAAATTTACTCCAGCATTCTGCCATACCGCCTCGCCCTGGTCCTCCCCCAGCAGGTACATACAGACCAGGTTGGCTATGTTAGGGGCTAACAGGGAACAGATAATATCAGGAAAACCTTAGATCTAATGGCTGGCCTCCGGGAGGCTGATGGTGACCCCCTTCTATTGTCCCTAGACGCTGAGAAGGCATTGAATCGCGTTGAATGGCCTTTCTTGAGGGCAGTATTGAAATGGGTAGGGTTGGGTACAGCATGGACACAGGGAGCTGGCGCACAATACCACACAACGCAGGCCAAGGTTTCCATCAATGGCACCTCCTTCGCCCCCATCGCCATCACACAAGGTACTAGGCAGGGCTGTCCACTCTCCCCCCTGATTTATGCCCTGGTTATTGAGCCCTTCGCTCAAGCACTGAGATCAAGCCCCCTAATTCACGGTGTGACACGGGGTGAAACAATGAATACAAACTGCCAATGTTTGCCGATGACATCCTTCTGTACTTCACCCGACCGGCAGAATCTATCCCAGTCCTCTTCCAAGAATTATCAAAATTCAGAGCCCTATCCGGTTTCTGTGCAAACCTTCAATAGACTATAGCAGTCCCACTGAGAACAGATGGTTATCTCCCCCAGTCACTTGATGCGAGCTGGGGCTTTCAGATACAATCCCAATCTGTGAGATACTTAGGGGTAAACATCACTGTGTCCCAATCGGACCTCTTCTAAGCAAATTATGTTCCCTTATGGAAGGCTGTCAGAGATAACATTAATGAATAGTCCAAATTGTCCCTGTCGTGGGCTGCAAGATTCACCTCCATTAAGATGAACATCTTGCCCCGGTTTCTGTTCCTCTTCCAATCCCTCCCGATACTTGTACCGGAATCCTTTCTTGCTGAAATTAAACGAACGTTATTAGTATACTTGTGTGCTGGAAAAAAGCCCAGAGTTCTCTATTCCACTCTCATCCGACCTAAGGAATCTGGTGGCATGGCATTTCCGGACTTTCAGGAATACTACAAAGCCACCCAACTGCAGGCTCTAGCTGACCATCTAGGGGAAAATCCTGAGAAACAATGGGTAGCCATGGAAAACATTGCCTTTGCGCCAGTCACTCTGGGGGAATGGTTGTGGGTACCCTTGCCAGCCATGACGCGAAGAATTCGAGAACATCCGGTGTTGAAGGTATTATGGTCACTCTGGCGTCCTTCCCGAGCCATGCGAGGAGTCACTACTTGGCCTTCCCCACTGAGCTGTGTCTGGTAACCCCGCATACAAAATCTTATTTGTGATGTCCACCTCTTTCAGGATTGGTATGAAGCTGGGCTTGTGAGGGCGGGCTGAATGTGGAAGGAGGGGGTGTACATCTCCGTAGAGGACCTTCAGGAGGCCCTGCATGGGGTCAACATATCTCCCATGCAATACCTCCAATTGCGGAGTGCCCTTAAGGACCCCCGCTGGGGAGACTCCGTCCGACGACCCCTTACTACATTAATCCTTATCGTCCCCCAAACTACAAAGGGCCTCATTGCCCGTATGTATAAAGCATTGATCACCAGAGGCCACCCGATTCGCCCGTCATCCGAGGTGAAATGGGAGGCAGAATTAGATCTGACAGACCAAGCCGTGGTTTGGAAGGCCATACGAAGTGCAGTATGGGCATCATCTATGTCTACACAATACAAGATGCATAATGCGTGCACATTGGTCAGGTGGCACTACACTCCTAAAAGGTTGTCCCACAATGTTGGAGAGGCTGTGGGGAAATCAGCGATTACTGGCATCAGTGGTGGGGATGCAGTAAAGTGAAAACGTACTTGAAGGAGGTCCTGGGGTGGATCCAAGGGATAGACGGGATTCCCAGAGTACTTACACCAGCACTAATTCTGTTTGGGGTGGAATCCGATGAGGATGATTCCCATGTGACCCTCTCACACATGCCACGTAACCTATTATCAGCAGCCAGAGTATGCCTAACCATTAAATGGAAGTCTGCGACCCTCCCCACTTACAGAGAATGGCTCATTAAAGCACATGCAATCTACGAAAAGGAAAGCCTGGCAGCTGCAGTCATGGAATCTTGAAAGAATGTAGATTTAATCTGGTTACCCTTCAAGGAATATTATGCAGAATACTGGAGTCCCTTAAGTCAAACTGAGTAAGTCCATCATCAAGTACTTACCACCATGCTATTAGGTAAGCCTCATGCCGTGTACACTTCCACAATCCAGCTGGAAATTATGTAATGCAAACTGAATGACACTCCGCACTGATGGTTTTGTGTGATTCTGTTTGTTTCCCACTTGTTCAATGCAGTTTAATTTCTTACCCGACGAGTGATGGAGAGGGAGGAGGGGGGAGGGAGGGAGAGGGGAGAGGAGACACACAAGTTACAGAATTCCGATCTATTGCATTCGCTTTCTTTTATGTTATAAAAATGTGTCACTGACCTTTACTGTGAATTCAACATGTACTATGTCAGACTTGTTATAAAATCTTTTTTTTTTTTTAAAAGATTTTTTTTTTTAAAAGAAGGCCCATAGATCTTAGCCTTCCTGATATGGTTGTGAAACTCCATGGGGAACTATATAGCCCACACTTGATCTAACCCTTCCTGAAGGCTTTGGTCTGCCAGGATCTGGTGGTATACCAGGTGATCTAGGACAGTTTCTCGGATCTTCATGATGTGATCTGGTTTACCCTCAGATGTTGAACTTTGGGGACCCTCACCCTCAGCTTCTTGCCAATTGTATGACGTTTCATTGCTATCTGCTTTATCCTCCGTTTCCCCTTCAATATATGAGTCATCAGGTAATTGTGAAGTTAGGGGAGTAGGGTTAATATTAATAACCACATGGTTCTTCCCTTTTATTAAGCTAGGTTTTATAGCCAATAACCTTACCGAAGGTAGTTTATTGATAGGTGTGGCCTTGTTCTCAGGGAAGGGTTTGGGTTGTCTCTATTTCAGGGCTTTATAATCCCAGTCCTGACACCAAATGTGGCATGTCAGAAGAATGATACATACTCTGATAATTCATTTCACTGGATTGTTTGTTAAAGAAAAGCATAAATGTCTATCTTTCCCTATACTATGAGGCATCCCTACCTAACAAAACTAGGGTGCTCATCAGTCATCAGTGAAAGTCTTAAAAGAATCTGTCCACCATCCAAACTAACCCTATCTGACCCTACCACTAACCTAATAACTATTCCAGGTGTATGTGCTTCTTGCAAACTTCAGTTCAAATGTTTATCTTCAAAAAGTCTCTTATGGCTCCTTTTATCAATTCATACAGTTCATTCAGTACTTCTTTGGGCTTTTCTCTCTCTTCTCATTGGTTATAGATTTGTGTTCTTTTTTGGTTTTCCTTTCGACTTTCTTTATCAATAATACTGTTTTTCTTTTCCCCTGGTAGGGTTATCCAATGTTGGCAAGTCTCTCCTTTGATACTTTCTATGTTTCTTGGCCTCTCTTTACTGATTGATCAGAGTATGACCATTCCAATACTGATTCGCATTCCTTCTTCCGGGTATTAACAGGATATTTTCATCTCTCTCTCACTGGGATGTGTCATGACCACTGTGAGGGGGCACAAGTTGTGCCACAAGCAGGATCCCACCAGAACCCTGAGGGCCTTAAAACCACTACAAAAGGACTCCTGGAGCCAGCCCTAGCGCCTTTGGCACCAGGCTCATATGTAGGAAGGAAGGGCTGTTCAAACTAGTTCCCATTTATGAACATGGGCCTTTAAATCCAACATGGAAGCACCCACACAGTCTAGTTCTAAGAACCAAGCCATGCGGTCTAGTGTTTTGGGTGTGGCAGGCCTGGAACTACTTTCCCTGGTACTAATTTACCTGGGCTATATAAACCACACCCTTACTGCAGAACACGCTGCGTGTTATTCTACAACCAGCAGCGTGACACTCACCGTGTCCAGCTCCTGGTCTTCAGCATCTTCCTGTAATCTTGCAAGAACAAGAACAAGATTATTCTGTCTTACCTGAGAAAACACCATCCAGCCATCAGCATCTCAATGGGCTGCAATCTGTGGAAACCGAGAGAAGAAGAAATATCACTCACCTGTGAGTACTAGCTTAAGGACTTCTGGCGAACCGCTACCACAGCTGCTGTTCGAACATTGCGACCTGCAATAACGAGAAAGGGAAAAACAATATTAGAACGTGCACTTCCAAAACATTGAATTTCATCGAGCTACGCCACACTTTCATCCGGAGCACCACAGCAACATCTGGTTTGCTTTCAATATTAAACAACCGCACAGTGCTGTACTTAACTTAATGGATTCCGGGGGGCCTGTTTTTCATCGCGCTCTCATCCACTCAGAGCACCACAGCGGCCTGTGAGGAGAAGAAGAAGAAAACACAGGTTAGCTTTAAAAGACAATAAAGGCGCTGCGCTTCGCGCTTTCTCTTACCTAGAAACGTGCCTCTCCATCCGGCACACCAGCATCAAGACCTTCGCACTTGAAAAGAAGGAGATAAAGACATTAACGAATTCCCACCATAAACAGAACAAAGACTTACAACTAACAAACCTACCTGCCTACCAGCAGATTCGGGGTCACAGCAGGCCTGGGCCCAAGGAAGGCGTACTGCACCAGTGAAGCAACTCGGGCAGCTCGCCAACAAACGTCAAGCGGCCCTACACAAGAAACGCAGGACGGATACCTCACGCTACAAATAACTAGGATTCATTATTCAGCACTGGGCAGCTAAGCATCCAGGGTTCCAGATCTCAGAGCCTTCCAGACGCCCCCAGGGATATCAGGTGAGCGTAACAGATGAGTATGAGGATTTCAGTAGTGAGTCTCCCTCACTTGTCGAGACATCAATGTGGTATACTTTTCTCCTTTACTGGGATGAGTATGAGCATTCCAATAACGATGATCATTTGCTTTTCTAGACATCCACGTGATATACTCTTCTCCTGTACAGGAACGAGTATGAGCATTTCAATAATGATTCTTTTTTGCTTCACTGGCTTTTAATATGATACTTAGGGGTGTACCAAAATTCAGCTTCGAGTGAGTATTCGGCTGATTTCCGGCTGAAAGTGAAATATTCACCTTTGGGCGTCTACTTAATTAATTATCACTTAAAGCTGAATAGTTTCACCTTCAAAATACATTAAGTACTGCTTTCGCTGCATGCCTGGAATCATTCAGGCATTTCATGTTTATCCCTTAAAAGGGTATTTAAATAAATGCAACTGTCACTTTTTTAATTTAATACGGGCAAATCAGTGATTTTAAAGTGCAAACAAAGTCCCTGTCCGTCATGTGCTGGACAAACTTTCATATGGTGGTTTGCTTAGGAGGGGAGAGCTGAAGCAAAATTCTTAATGTTTTGAATGTATCTCTGGTCTCCTCTGTATTTTGCAATTGAAAACCATTGAGCTGGAACAATAGTTTATGAAGTTGCTATTGGAAAATAGTATTTACTTTAGGTGCTCATGAATTTGCTAAGGATACATGTGAGAAATCTGAAAATTACAGGTTCCAATACCATTACTTAAAAACCCACATAATATAATTAAGTGGATGAATGTAGCTGTTGCAGACATCCCAGTTCCAAATCCGGAGTTAAATAGTTCAGGATGTAGTGTGCCTGCAGCAAAGAACTGTATTCAGCCTGCAGGCCAAGGTTATAAAGCAAGTAGAATAGCTCAGTAGGAAAAACACAATAGACGTGAGGGTCATCCCTACTCTGTCCAGGACTAGGGGAGCATAAGGTACAACACAACAAAGTGTCATGGCAGGGAAAAAGAACCAGATTATTCTAGAGAAATGAATCACTAGATTTTCACCTCAATGTTGAAAATTCACTGAGTTTGTTTATACTTGTTTCACCTACATTTTTTAGTGAGTACGTTTGGCTATTCTGTATATATTTAAACCAGAAAAGTCATACTTTATCTATAAATGTGTCACTTCAAATAGTCTATTGAGTTAATTTACAATGACAGAAAATGTATTCACATGTTTTTAGACATAAAAACGTGTGCAAAAAACAAACAAGAATGTATAGACTCAACCTTGACTACTGTAGAAAAATCTGAAGACAAAAAAGAGATAGAAAAACAATTATGTTAATGCAATTCTGAAAAACAATTTAAGCAGTTGATAAAACAGAGAGAATACAAAAGTACCGATTTATCTTTGCCTCTCTATCTAACTAGACAACTCTAATGTCTTGTTTCAAATGTTGCCACATGAATTCAATCGGACAGTGCAATAGGAAAAATGCCTGTGGAAAGGCCCCAGTCTGTGGCAGAAATATTCCTCCCAAAGTTAGGGTTAGAAAAGAGGGATATTTGCGTAATAAAGAAAGGGAGATACACATTTACAATTTAGAAACATTGGGCCAAATGGATGTACAAGTGAAACAAATATGTAAAATATACCTGCACATGCCAATTAAAGAACTGAAAATCATCACCGTTGCTTCTCTGTAGGGTCAGCCCAGAGCCATGGAGGACTCTGCATTCCCAATATAATTTTGTCTGGTGTCTTCTACCATGCCCCAAAACACCACAAACATGCTCTCCCCAAAAACAAACAAGAAAAATACAATCTATTAATGAAAAGACATTGTTCAAATACCTCATCTCCATTCAGTACCACAAGTAGAAAGCATGGCGTCCGTATCCCGAAAATGTGTATTCAGTAGCACTTCAGCAGTAAGCAGGGTGTTCACTCATGTAATCACCCCTTTCGTGTTTCAGTGCCTTGCTCAAACCAGAAAACGAAACATGAGCAGGCCTAAAACGAACATTTGACCGTATAAGTAGACACATTCCAGTCTCCGTCACAGTGATTGCATACGTGTATACTATACATTTGGGCTAGTCTTAAGTTATTTGGGACCTTCCCAACAAACGACACCTATAAATACAAACTCTGCCATTATGGAATAGTTTATTTTCTCATAATGTATTCCTTTCATGGTTTACACAAACACCTTCCGTAGACAACAAAGAAAAGCAATGCAAGAAAGAATGAATTTACAAATGTTAAAGTGTGTGTTTAATTTACAAAGTGTTTTTTCTTGTTGACATAACTTTATTATTATTATTATATTATATAATTATTTATTTTTAAAAGGCAAGTATTTGGCCCTGTATTCGTCTTTGGCCAAATACTTAAATCTACTATTCAGTACACCCCTAATGATAGTCTCTTTATCTGCGCTGGGTTGAGTATGAGAATTTCAATAAGGACTCTCCTTCCCCCCTCCCGGGTCTCCCGTCTTCCCTGTTACCTGTGGCTGGTATGGATACTATCACCTGGTCATCTTTCTTCTTCATCAAGTTGGCTTCTGATGTTTCCTTCACGCCTCTTTCTCTGTGTTGCCGTATTTGAAGGCCCTCCGGTCTTTCAGTTACCAGTTTGTTCCATTTTATTCAAACAGTATCAGCATTGTTAATAGGACCACAAGTCCACCACGAGTTTCCTGTGGTCAAGCCACCACTCTCCTTCTCGTTCCTTTCCCAGCTTCTAGGACGCAGTGCGTATAAATACGCTTCTCTCCTTCTCATCGCTGTGAGATGCTGCATGTGTCTCTCTGGTTCCAGGCTCCTCCCAATTCATATGCTATGTAGCCGTGGGACTTCCACAGCATATTTCCATAGTCCTTTCTCTCTGTCTCCCATGGCTTCTCTTCACCTCCACAGGTCATCTTTCTCATCTCATTTAATGGGGATTTCTTGGTTAAAGGAATATTCACAGATTCCTGTTGACAATAGTACATTCTGATATTTTCTTCATATATATCTTTACAGGATATGTTTGAAGAGGTGATATTGGAATGGTTTCTAGGGAGTTCCTCACAGGAATGAGAGTCCTTGTCCCCAAAGGGGCAGTCTCTCCACATGAGTTACCACTTGCCTTGAACTCTAGGCAGGGTTTTGCGCAGCACGCTCACCTCCCTACTCTCACAGGGGGGGCTCCCCTTGGGGAGAAGTGACATATTCTCGCGGTGTCACAAAGCCAGCCCCAATAACCTCTTATTATCCACATGCAAATTGAATATTGATGCATACCACACACAGGATCATCCCCCTGCACCCTTACTGCCCACTTATCTTGATGGACCACACACAGGATCATCTCCTTGCACCCCCACCTGCCGACACATGCAGGGAAGTGAGGACCTTCTCCCCCACTCGCTCCCAGCCCAGCACGAGCATGCTTGAAAATCACCGAAAATTGCGAAATATATTATTTAACATCAGCGACGTGAAACCTGCAAGCTTTCATCCAGCTCCTAAGCCACAGAAGGGTGCTGCCTTTATCTGCAAGCATTGGATGCCATTTTCCCATTGTTTGTTACACAAGGCTCTTTGCCATTCCAAGATGGCCGCCTCGAGTGCCTGTACCTCCTCTACCCCTCTGAGATCGTATCTACAAGCCCTGATTGGCTCCCTCTGCTGCTAAGAGGCCAATCAGGACACCGAGTAAGCGTGAGCCGGCCTCCGTGAGAAGGCATCGTGAAAAGGCTCAGGTCCTGACTGAGCTGACCGAACTGCAGGCTGTGCCAGGCATTAAGCCCTATCACCATTAGTCCTGTTTACTGCCCACTTATCATGCCCCTCTGGCTCCTGGACCTATCCAGACTATCCACTGGACCTGGCCCTCGCAGCACACCAGACTTCATTGGTGCTCCGTCGACGTACTCCATCACATCGAGGTAACTTACATGTGAACACTAATTACCTGTTACTTGTAACTGTGATACCAGTTGGCCCATTGGCAGTAACACTTGATAACTGCTCCCAAATTATGCCGTATGTTATCTAAACCCAGCCACCTGCTGCATCACCCTTTGTCAGATATACCCATCATATGGCCCCACAGCTGCACATGAATATGCATTTACATGCTACTATTCTATACTTTGAAAGCTGCATTTAGCTATTTAAATGTGCACCGCCATGGAAAGTTGCATTTAGCCTGCCATTGAAAGCTGCACCTAGCCTGCCTGCCACTACACTGTATTTTGATAGTTGCATTTAACCTGCCACTACACTCTACTTTGATAGATGCTTTCAGCCTGCCACTATATTGTATCTTGATTGTCGCATTTAGCTATCTATCCGGTATCTAGTTTCTGATTGTTGCATACTCATCCTAGATTAGCTTTGCCACTTGATTTCCACACCCCACTTACGGCCAACAAATTGTACCTACCAGGCATCTAATCAGTACTGGTGAGAGTCATTCTTTACCCGTAGCGCGTCCTCCATAGGCACCATTCCAACACCTTCTAGTATGCCTTACATCACAACCACTCTGCCCCAGTTCTCCAAACCATGTAGCTTCCCTGCGAGAAATACCAGACTACGTGCCAGACTACCAAAACTATACGAGCCTCGAGCCAGGGACGCCATCCAGTCTAAACTGACTAACTGCTCCCCAACTATGCATACGACCACTCTCGACAACATTCCTTTGGAAAGATCCAAGCATAACCCAACTAATACCATGACCAAGCATAAGGTGCACAACACAGACTCCAATCCTACCCACACCAAAAGTACTGTCTCGCCCATAAGAGGCTCCCTAATCAATGCGCACTCTATAGTAGCCCATGCCACAGACATAGCATACCTCATTCTAGCAGAAGATCTAGACATCATAGCCATTACTGAGTCCTTGCTCCATGCAGCCGCAGGTCCAGCCCTCTCGCTAGCCATTCCTGATGACTACACCATCCTCCGAGCGGCTAGAACAGAATCTAGAGGTGGTGGCCTGGCCATAATTGCCAAAACACACCTCAACATTAGACTTGACTCCTCTAACCACCTCCCATCTTGCGAATCGCTCACAGCTAAGCTGCCTACCGCCAATTCCCAAACTATATCCATTCACTTATTCTACAGACCTCCTGGACCCCTAGGTTCTTTCGAGGAAGACCTCACCATCATCTTCACGAATAACCTAAAAAACACCTCCCAGTGCCTCCTCCTAGGGGACTTCAACTTAGGCCTAAAAGAGCCCAAAGACCCCCAGGCCACCCTCATCAACAATACACTGTCAGAACTAGGCTTTACCCAAAGAGTGTCCAACCCTACCCATAATAAAGGGAGAACCCTTGGCTGGGTAGCAGACCATAACTGTGTGGCCTCCATCACAGCAAACTCCCCTCAACCATGGTCTGACCCCCATCTCCTTTCCTTTGCCCTCGTAGCCTCAAGCCCCATCACCAATAAAGTGCTAGCCTCAGCCATCCCTACGAGAAGTAAGAAAAATATCACAGTGGAAAAACTAATCCCCCTCATCTTACCGACTCTAAACCAACTCATAGCTACCTCCAACCCCCATGACCTTGTAGAAGATTACAACAAAATCATGAGCTCGGCCCTTGACTCTATTGCACCGTTAAAATTAAGAAAATGCAAGCGGAAAAAACACCTGAACTCCTGGTTCTCTTCTCACCTTAAAGCCCTTAGATTCGAGAAACGCAAAAAGGAACAAGCCTGGAGACAATCACCCACAGACAATAACAAGCTGATTCTCAATAAAATAACCTCCACCTACAAAAAAGAAATCATAGCCGCTAAACAAGAGTCCTACAACCAGAGAATAACACAAGCCAATTCTAGAACCAAAGACTTATTCACTATCATTAATGAACTGGAAACACCTGTCTTAATCCCAGACACTTGAGTAAAAGACAAACAATGGTGCACCAGTGTCCACAATGCCTTGTCTAACAAAGTAGCAGGCCTTCAAATTAAAATTAACAACAAGAAAGAATCCATAACTAAATTGACTAACTCCTCTAACACTGCCCCGTTGCCCACACCCCAACACCCTATACTCAATCCACTTACCCGCTTCAGCTTTTCCAAAGTCTCCACCCTACAAGTGGAAAAAATCATTCTCAGCCTTAAACCATCAAACTGCAAAGGTGACCCTTGCCCTTCACAAATTATTAAAGATGTGGCAAGAGACCTCTCACCATTCATTACCAAACTCATTAACGCTTCCTTTTCCTCAGGCACCATCCCCAGCAACCTTAAAGAGTCCTGGGTCCTCCCTCTTCTCAAAAAACCCTCTCTTGACCCTTCTATACCCACCAACTACAGGCCTTTTACCACCGTCCCCTTCTTGCTCAAAATATTAGACAAGACAGCATACCAACAAATACAAAAATACCTCGAACAAAACCATCTCCTGGGTA
This sequence comes from Ambystoma mexicanum, assembly GCF_040938575.1. NCBI lineage: Eukaryota > Metazoa > Chordata > Amphibia > Caudata > Ambystomatidae > Ambystoma > Ambystoma mexicanum. The sequence goes on from NC_090935.1 coordinate 572,743,156, forward strand.
TCCGGCAATTAGGCTTTAGACCCCAACATGGGACAGAAACGGCCCTTATCGATCTGAAGGCTCAAATTGACACCCTGAGAGACAATGAGAAAACTGCTTTACTGCTCCTCCTAGAACTCTCGGCAGCATTCGATCTAGTAGATCACAAAATTCTATGCAACCACTTGGACTCAGCTGCCCACTTCTCCCAAGAAGCCATCGGCTGGATCGAGTCATTCCTAAGTAACAGATCTATGCGTGTCTTCTCCACCTCAGCCGCCGCCGACCCCATCCCAATCACATGCGAAGTCCCTCAGGGATCTTGTGTCTCCCCCACACTGTACAACGTGTTCACGAAGCCCGTGTTTGATGATCTCGATGGCCTGGGTATCACCTACACTAACTATGCCGATGATACCCAGATCCTCATCCCGTTGACGGGAGATTACAACCATGATTTGGCCTTGGTGAACAGGGTGTACCTCATCATCCAGGCATGGATGGCCTCTCGTAGTCTATGCCTGAATGATGACAAGACCGAACTCATCATCCTCGATTCCACCCCCAACGTGACCAAATTGGATCACAAATACACCAGCTTCATCATTGACCGGAACCCAATCATGGTAGCCAAAGAAGTGAAAACATTAGGAATATACATTGACTACTCCCTCTCCTTCCACAAACAGGTTAGCTCCATGGCATCCTCCACTGCCTACACATGTAAGCTAATAAGAGCAGCCAAACCCTTCCTATCCTCACAGAGCTGCATCACGCTAGCCGGAGCCCTTGTACTATCAAAATTGGACTACTGCAAAGCCCTCTGCGTAGCAGCCAACAAGCAGGTTACCAATAAAATCCAGACATTGCAAAACAATGCTCTCAGAGCAGCGCTCAGTATCCCTAAGAGAGAACATATTTCCAATATCAGGAGAACCCATAACTGGCATACCATTACAGACAAAGTCCTGCTAAAAGTAGCCTCCCTAACTTATAAATGCCTCAACAATGCTGCCCCCCACTACCTAGTCGACAGAATAGGTAGATCAACCCCTAACAGACCAACCAGAACCGCTAATGCACATTTGCTCACAGTTCCCAGGTTCAAAAGAACCAAAACGGGCGGCAATAGCTTTCAGATGAAAGCAGCCCAACACTGGAACTCCTTACCGCCTTCCATAAGAACACCTCAATCCGACACCCACTTTAGACATAACTACATCCAGTGGATAAAAAACAATGACCGTTAATTGACTGCATAACTTACCCTGCCACTGTAAACTATGTAAATATGTATACTTTTAAAATGTATGTCACTGCCTCTATTGTAACTGTTCCAACCAATGTACTCACTGAAACCACTGTACAGCACTGTACCTAAGCTGAGAATAATCTTGTTTGCTCCTGCGCCCTCTTACCCTCGGGTCTGGCGCGCAATATAAATGAATAAACATAAACATACCACATGGGGCTGTTTTGCACCACCCTCACTTATTTACACTGGCCCTCATTACGACCCTGGCGGATTTTTTCTGCCGTCGGCGGACTTTTCCGCCATGGCGCAAAGTCCCTTTACGCCATGGCGGATGGCGGACTTACCGCCCCATTCCGAGGTCGGCGGGGCGGTAAGTCCCCATTGACCCATTTACCCTTCCCCATTCCCATTTCGGCCCCATAGGGCTCAATGGGAGTGGGGAAGGAGTTAATTACGCCACCGTAAATTACGGTGGCGTAATTAACACCAAGGTCCCATAGCGCCATGGATTTCTACGCCCGCAAAAAGCGGGCGGAAAAATGACCATGGCGCTATGGGAACTCGTAGTTGGCGGTAAGGGGTCGGCGCAGCTAACGCTGGCGCAAACCCCTTACCGCCAGGGTCGTAATGAGGGCCACTGTCTTTTGGAGACATATGGACATTATCTGCAGAGAACTCAATGGTTAAATATTGGCCAGGTGAAGGACTAAGGAACTTTGGTGCAAGTTCAGCCATGGTTAATTTAGGGAGTGTTGGGCAGGTGGAACCCTGGAAAAAACGTACTAGGTCACCAGCAACTGGGAGACGCTTTCTTTCTCCTCTGGTCTTGGAATACTGCAGTCAGCAAAATGCTGCGAAAAGCAGACACTGCAACCTTCCATCTCTTTACAATTACCGTGGTTGAGGGCTCTGGTTCCAGAGGACAGACAGCAGCAGTGTCACAGATCTTCTCCTCTTTACCTCTCTGGTTGTTGGGCTTTGGAGCTGGTGCAGCTCGTCCACAGTCTGAAGTGGGCTGCGGTTCAGTAGGGCACACAGTTTCCTCAGCTGAGTCCCCAAAACAGCAATCAAGTCTGGGTGTAGGATAGGACACGACAAAGGGCAAAACACCAAGCAACAAGGTCTCATGGCCAGGAAAAGGTAAGAGCACATGTGGATGCATGTACATGGTACCTAAAAGAGTGCCTCGAAAGCACAGACTACTGTGTAAGGGGCAAGGTAGATGTACCAAACAAGGGCATCGCTCATCTTTTCAAGGGTTTGGGAACATAGCAAGGACGTCCCCAGTACGAAACCTAGGGTGAGAGTGCAGTAATTATAAATGTTTACCTCAAACAAAGCATATGACTTCAAAGCTCGTGAGAAAACAGTGAAAGTGGAATTAAAATGGCGCTATTTTGAACATGGGTATAACAATATTTTTTGATAATAAAAAGTGAATGAATTAAAGCATCACATGGCTGTTCATATAGTTCAATGTTCATTTAAAGCACACTATTTCTTATGTATGTATGTATACACATTTAGTGATCGCAGACCAAGGCCAGAAGGCATCTGGGCGCTAAGACGCCAAACCGTGAAGAAGGACCAAACATAATGCCACATCACATCAAAACAACAGTGTCTTAAGGGCCTTCCAAAAGCAGACGTTGTCGGGACCCCCACAGATATTTTGGTAAGGAATTACCGGAACTGCAAAAGAACTACCCCCTGCTCAAGCTTTACAAAAATGCAGAACTTGCAACAAATTTGCAGAGTCTGACCTTAAAGCGCGAGAAGGCACATAGTGAGTATGTTTTGGCAAACGAAAATCCGGCCTGATCAAAAGGAAAGTGTTACGCTCACCTGGTTCCCACAGGGGCATCGATCGGACCCGGACAGCTGCGATCTCCACCAACATGATGCGTAGTGAAGAGATGACAGTCTGGACTGGCACACCTAATCTTGTCTGCTGGACTCGTAGAAGTATTCTCCTGCAAGTGGAGAAAGGGATTTAGCCACCCGTGGACTTTAGTGATGGCCCCCCAACAGTTCTCGTTCTCCCCACTAATCACCTCTGATATTCCCTTTTGGTAACCTCACCTTATGTTTTTAAATGATGAGCTCTCCATCCTGCATGGCATGCAGGGGCGCGTAGCTACCAGTTACTTCACTGGGTTGAAGGTACTGGAGGAGTTTCGGAAGAATATTGACCCCAGTGTCTATAAATTTCAAAGAGTTCAATATGTCCGATGTTCACTCTTGTTCCATTCCCTCGTTAGGTTGCAGCTGGGTCCAAAAGAATATTGCCTGGAGGCAGCTGATGGCGTTCAGGTAAGAGTCTGTATTACCAAACACTGTCCGGTAAAAGTTGCATGAGTTTAGCTTGCTGTTTTCTCTCCCTTTATAGGTGCGGCATTGGAAGATGCAGCGAATTAAAGAATAATACCTCCGGTGGTAAAGCAGGTAAGCCTATGGTGGCAAAGAGATTGTCCTTGTTGGTTTTCTCGGCTCACCTTGTTATTCCTTTTCTTTTCCCCCGCTGTATTTCGACGAAGAAAATGATGGAGGCAGCGCCGAGTCGAAAGATGCGGTGGACTGGTGAGTATAACGCGGCGCTGCTGCTGGCGAAGCGACGCGTGCTGAAATAATGTCCTTTCAAGGCTCGGAGATGTGCTGGGTCCGGAATCAGGTAAGGAATCAAATAATGTCTGTGATCTAACCTCTTCTCCTTTCTTTGCCTTTTGTCTAGGAGCTCCGGATTCGAGGCGGGCGTGGCAGAAGACTGGATGACACAGTGAGCGTCACGCTGCTGGATGCAGAATAACGCAAAGCATGGGCTGCTGTTCGGGCATGGTTTAAATAGCCTGCAAAGTAGTCCCAGGTAAGAAGTTCCCCAGAACCACACCCGAGTGAAAAATAGTCCCTGTAATAAAATAGTCCCATCCAGGCCTCACGTTGGCTTGGACTCATTTGCATTTTATGATGAGCCTGGCGCCTAAGGCACCAGGACTGAATCCAAACAGCCCCCAGCCGGGGCTGTTGGGGTTTTAATGAGTATCTGGATTCCTGCTCCCGGGGCTGATGGACTCGATCCGGATGCCCGGGGGTAGGCATCATGACAGCACTCCCCCCCAAGGCCCCTCCTAAAGTTGTTCTTCCCCTTGGCCGTGGCTTGTCTGGGAAGTCCTGATGGAATGTTTTCACCAATCGAGGAGCATGAACGTGGTCACTAGGTTCCCATGACCTTTCTTGTGGTCCGTAACCCTTCCAGTCGATTAAATAAAAAAGTCTTGATTTAACCATTTTAGAGTCCAGGATGTTTTTTACCTCGAATTCAGGTTCTCCATCTATTAGGATGGGGTCAGGTGGTTTAGTTAATCTTGTCCCGGGTTGAACTGGTTTTAGAAGTGAAACATGAAAGACAGGATGAATCCGCATATTAGAGGGTAATTCTAATTTGACGGCCACCGGGTTGATAATGGCCTTAATGGTGTAAGGTCCCAAATATCTAGGATTAAAAGCCTGAGTTCCTTTCAGAGGAATATGTCTTGTAGCCAGCCAAACTTGGTCTCCGATACGATATGGTGGGGTCTCACTTCTATGTTGATCAGCATTTTTCTTGTATTTCTCTTTTGCTTGTTTCAAATGTTTTGTTGCCTCTTTAAAGGCTTGTGTAATAGTAGAATGCAGATGAGTTACTGCCGGCATTTCTAAATGCTGGGGCGAATCGAGTTCTGAGGTTCGAGGATGATGTCCATATATGGTATAAAAGGGGTTTTATCCGGTTCCTGAATGTACAGAGTTATTGTATGCGTATTCAGAAATCCATAAAATGTCCTTCCAATTACCTTCGGTTTGGTGGAGCATACAACGTAGGTATTGTTCAAGAGTCTGGTTGGTTCTCCCCGTCTGACCATCGGTTTGGGGATGGTGACTGGTTGATAACCTTACGTCGATTTGTGCCAATTGACAACACTTCTGCCAAAATTGTGAAATGAACTGACTACCTCGGTCAGAGATCAATACGGAAGGAAATCCATATATTCGAACAACATTTTCGAGAAATTCCTTGGCCAAGATTGAAGCAGAAGGTAATCCTTTTAAAGGAATAAAGTGGGCCATCTTGGAAAAAAGATCCACAATAACTAGAATGGTGTTGAATCCATTACAAATCGCGGTAGATCTGTTATAAAGTCTAAAGACAAAGGCCCTCATTACGACCCTGGCGGAAAGTGACTGACCGGACCGCCACAGCGTAAATAGCGTTTCCGCCATTGCACGATGGAGCAAAGTGCGGCCCATTCCGACCCATCGGGCACGAGCACCATGGCATGGCGGAAGTGCAAAGTCCGCGATGGCGGAAATGACCCCAAAACGGCCCACACCGCCGCCGTACGGCGCCCTAGGTGCAATACCGCCACCCATTTTAGCGGACACCGCAGTGAGCGCCAACCGGAAAGTACGGTGACCGTAAATATACGGAAACGGAAGTAAAAACATGGGCCCGGAACGGGAAACAACACGCCGTACACCTATAAAACCACAAAATCCACACAACCACTAAAAACACTACCCTGAGACACATCCCAACCCGTCATCCACCCTAGTGAAACCAAGAAAAATGGGAAAAGTAGCGAAGAAAGCGTGCGACCGCAAGCAGCAGGTCCACTTCTCCCGTGAGGAACTCACCATGCTTACAGAGACCCTCCAGGAGAATGCCGCCGCCGTCTTCTCCACGCAAATGACCAGGACGGCACTTGCGAACAAGAAGGCCATATGGGCCCTGGTGGCACAGCGGGTAAGTGCGGTGGGGACCGCACCCCGCAACCCACAGCAATGCAGAAAGCGATGGGACGACCTGCGGATACGCGTCCGTAGCATACTTTCTGCCAACCGCAACATTGCCACAGCCACCGGGGGAGGATCGGAATCACCCATCAAGTTGACCCCCTGGGAAGAAATCTGTGCCTCCACCATTGGAATGGAGAGCATAGAGGGAGTCGGAGGGATGGAGAAAGGAGTGCAGACATCCGGAGAATCAGGTAGGTGGCCCAAATAAAACCATGCCAAATCCACAATGTCCAATCATGTGAATCACATGTGTCCACATAGCGCAACAGCAACACATGGCCAGGAGAACGTCCACACACATTGGCCTGATAGCGCACTTTAAAACTCACAATAAATACATAAATAATTAAAAACCCCAAAAACACCCACTACACGTGCAGCAGGCACACCCTAACTGCAGGCTGCCAAACAACTGCACCCTCACTCCACACACAAATGAAAGCACCTCCAAGGCCCCGACCCAAATCACCCTCAGGTACCACCCCAATGCATGTGATACATTGCCATTCCAATTCCCACAGACCCATTAATAACGCTCGCCCTCCTTTACTCCACCACAGGGTCCAATCCAAACGACGAGCTTCAGGACACCCCTACCAGCACACCTGCAAAGAGGGCCAAGACCGACGGCCAAAGACCCTCCACCTCAGCTGCACGCATCAAGACACGGCAGCAGCACAAATCAAGTGGCAGCACAGAGGAGGGAACATCAACAGGCACCCCAGCAGCCAGCATGCCCACAACAGCAGCACCACAGGTCCCCCCAATGGATGCCACAGAAGGCACTGCCTCTATTGGCAGCAGCACCATAGGTGACACCCCATTAATGGCAGCATGCTCCGACACAGAAGACGGGGATGTCGAAGTCAGATCCATCCATGACCTGTCCCAATCCCCCTGTCTGTTCCATCCCGTACACCATGAGGATACCACGCAGGGGCACCCACAAGACGACGACTGGCCATCCCCCACAAGCCCTGTGGCAGGGCAACATGAGGCGAACAGCCACTCTGTGATACCACCGCAAATGGCCATGGCCCAGCAGAGGCAACAGTCCCTCGACCAGTTAATCGTGCAACAGCAGCAACTGGCCACGCTCCTCAAGGACCATGCCGATGAATGTGGGGGCACTAAGGCAGACATAGAAACATCAACTGAGACACTTAGGGCAGAAATGGAGAGAAGTACAGAGACACTAAGGGCACAAATGGAGAGTAGCACCGAGTGCCTGAGAGTACAAATGGAGAGTAGCACCGAGAGCCTGAGAGTCCAAATGGAGAGAAGCACCGAGAGCCTGAGGGGGGAACTGCATGCGACGTCCAAAGACGTATGTGCCGAACTTGCCGCAGTGCGCCGTGTGCTCACTGAGCTCTCACAAACCCTTAGGGACATGCATGGACGTGAGCAGGCAGAGACATCATCCGTTGCAAGTTCCGTCCAGGGCAGCCCCCAACGTAGATCTGGGAGGAACCTGCGCTCCACAGGCAGGGGTGCCCCTGATACCCGCAGAGGGGGCTTGCAATAGCGACTGCCCACTGACAATGAGCATCTTTGGACACTGGTGTTCGGGGGGGAGGTAGGAGGGTGGAGGGGGTGTGTTGGGCTCACTTGGGTGGCGGGTCGATAGGGTGTTCAACATGATATCACATATGCCATAAACAATGCACGATCAACCAATGAGATGTGTGGACAATGATCTTTGTGTACTAGGCCATCATAGGCGTACAGTCCATATTGTGCATGTACCAGACACACACAGTGCCATGAGTCCCGTGTCCATGTATCAGCCACCAGGCGTGAGTGCTAGAAGCATGCATCAATGAGATGCTGACGAATGTCACGGCCCTCCTGTGCCTCGCGGACTCCTTGAGGTGCTGCCACATCCCCACCCTCATCATGACCATCTTCAGGTGCTTGCAGTTCAGCGTCAGGGGGCATGGGCACATTTCTACGTACGCACATGTTGTGTAGCATGACACATGCCATCACCATCTTTGCAACCTTCTCATGGCGGTACAGGAGTGCCCCGCCAGACCTGCTGAGGCACCGGAAACGAGTCTTCAGTAGGCCGAATGCCTGTTCAATGACTACACGGGTACGTGAGTGGGCATGGTTGTAGTCCTCCTCATGCTGGTCCCGTGGGTTCCGGACTGGTGTGAGGAGCCATCTCTTCAGTGGATATCCGGCATCACCTGTATGTGGACGATAAACGAATTATATGGAATGCCATTGCTACGTACGCACCCCCCCCCTTCCTGCTGCCAGGTCATTGCCGCATCACATACCCCACATCATCATGCATGAAATGAGACTCACCGAGTAGCCAGGATCTGTACCCTGCGTGTCGCTCCATGTAGCGTGGTATTGTTGAGTTCCTCAAGACCATAGAATCATGGGTTGATCCAGGGAATCGGGCACAACAATGTGTAATGATCCTGTTGGAGTCACACACCATTTGTACATTCAGAGAATGAAATTGTTTTCGGTTGCGGTACTGGGCCTCCATGGCATGTGGGACGACCAATTCCACATGGGTGCAGTCGATGGCACCAAGGCAACCCGGTATGCCGCCAAGTGCATGGAATCCGACTTTTGTGTTGGTAATTTCCTGCTCCGAGCGTGGTAGAGAGATGTAGTCGTCTGCGTGCTGCAGGAGGGCATCGAGCACTTGCAAAAGTGTCCGTGAGAACAGTGGCTGAGAAATGCAACTGTCCGACTGTGTGCTGGTAGGTGCCTGTGGCCAGGAAGTGGAGTACAGACACCACCTTCAGTAGGGGTGGGATGGCGGTTGGGCTATCTATCATGCTGACAAGGTCAGCCTGTGTCATGTCCACAATGGCGGCTATGGTGTCCCGGTCCAAACGGTAGAGGGTGTGGATCTGCTCATCAGTGAGGTTGAACGGATGTGCTCGGAGGCGTGGGATTGCGGGCTGCCTGCGTGGTGGTAGTGGCTGTGCTGGCGGCCCTTGCTGGCCCTGCCTTGCCCTCCTCCTCCTCCTGCGTCTCCTCCGTGCGGCCGGTTGTAGTTGGTGTTCGTCTTCTTCTTGGAGTTGGAGTACTTGCAGTGCTATCAGGTCCCCCAGGGCCAACATCGCGAGTCCTGCCGGTAGCATTTCGGAGTGGGTGTGGTTGTGGGAGGAGACTGGGTGTGCAATTTATGTGTTTTCAGGCTGTATGGCCTCCACCTGTGGTGATTCATTCCACCTGTGCAAGCTGCTCTCCCCTTTGGCCGAGCACGTCCCGCACACAACGCTGCAATTCGAGGAATGGCATCTTGCTATTACAATCATGTATTTATACCCGATGGCCGTGTAACATTGGTTGATATGTTCATTCGGCTATGGTCCCATTGTTTCACATACAATCTTTGCAGTCGCGAACAGACTTGTGAAGGGTCAGTGGAACGTAGTACTCGAGTAACGGTGGACCCTCATGCATCACTGTACCGAGTTGCAACGACGGGCGGGGCGTCCCATTTGTGAGTGAAGGCAGTTGCCATTTTCACACACAGCCGCACTAGATGTATTAATTTGTGATTTCAAGCGGCCACAGATGCCTTTTCGACGTGATGTTGCAAATGAGGAATTCGAAGGGCGGCGCTTTCGGTTATCAGCTAGCGGCGAGGAGATGCCCACAGGTCTGACTGCAAATATAACGTTCTATTGTTCAATGTCCTTGGGACAGGGGCCATGGCGAGGATGCAATGATTGATATGAATAGTTTGGGATGCGCAATAGCGAAGTGGACGATGAGGCCGGACATTCCCAAATACATGTTACTTCACAACACTGGAATTACGGGCTGGGGCACAGTGGATTTTGCAGGCTGCATAACGCACAGACTCAATGGAATTCTCACATGTTATGTGAATATGGAAACAGGCGTTATCATTACGGGATGAGGGAATGATGAATGGATGCATGGACAGATGATTTGATACAGTGTTTGCCATGTACAGGGCTTCTTGGAATCTGTCCGCCTCCCCTGCGCTATGTGATGCAGGGCTGCCATAGTGGGACCATCGTCTATCTGGCCTTGTTGAGCCCTCCCTGTCTCGACGCGCCTTCAGACACTTGTGTCCATGCACGTTACCAATCCCATCTGATGGATTCTGTTTTCACAGACGCATGCACAGGTACACTCGTTTGTGATGGTGTTTTCACCTCGATATAGATAGTTATGAGTCGCAAGTGGTTTTGGGGTGGTGATGATCCTTTGGAGTGGGCTAGCATGCATATGGCTGTGGATTTAGTGTGATCATTGAAGTGAGTTGTTCGAATGTAGTTCTGATGGCCATTCTATTCTTTTTCTTTTCTTTTGGTTGACAGGTATCTCCTCCCCTTTTGCCACTGCCATCTGTATGCCACTCCTGCAGATGGCTTTTACTCCCGACACCTGCTGCTTCGTGTTAATCAGTGGAGCAGCATTACGATCTTATGGGACGATCGCCAATGGGCCACATGCCCTTACGCAGTACTAGTGGCTCGGAGCAACATTTCGGCCTTTCAGCTGGACTAGTGCCTCCCTATTGGGACGGCCCTGCGGTTCTAGGCGCTTCCATGTTGCCTTTTCGTACGAGAATGTAGCCCCTGTGTACCATGAAGGAACAGGGCGTCACACAAGAAGTAGCTGGTCATTTCTTGCGGATGCAGCCCACAATGGTGAAATGTGTTTTGGAGTTCATGGCCTAATGGCTGTATGGGCTTGGTGAATTTGTTGTGCATTAAATTTCTATTCTGATATGGGCCGTGTAGCGTTCTTCTTTGCAAGTGATGTGGCATATTCCTATTTGGGGAGCGATGTATTGTGAGGAGATCTGCATTGGGTTCCAGCTTCGGAGTATAGTTGCGTGGTACTGTGCTGGGCGCGTTTGCCTACGAAGCCCAGTGAGGTCAGGGATGAGGGCTGCCAATATGACTGTTTGAATGATGTCATGCTCAGGGGCGGGGGATTAGGTTTTGTGTAACAGATGCCGGTCAGCCAGGTGGACTGGTGGAATGATGTGATTTTCGGAATATTGCTGGTCACAGGTGCCTGTGTTTGCGTGCGTTTCTTGGTGGGGGACTGAGGTCATGTCCATTGGAATGGCTTCTGTATTCGTGCCATCTGTGCCCTGCAGCTCCCATTGGCCCCTCTTGAGATTCTTTTGTTCGTTGGCATGCATGGGTGACTTGTACATTTCACTGGTTGCATTGTGACTTCATTGCACCTACGGGGAGTTGTACTATGTGGCCAGGGAGCGGTGTACAGGCACTCAGTGGGGCCGTTTACGGTTGATTCGCGATGCCGTACTTCTCACCATGGCGGAATGGTACTTTCCGCCGTGCTTGATGGCGTTAGGTACATGTCCGCTAGGGTCGGAATTCGCGTACCCTTGCGCCATGGTGGTATTTACGGTTTGGCATGGCGCGCGCGCGTACTTGGTGCAGTTAGCGTTGGCGTTCACTACGGTGTCGCTAATGGCATCGTACTTTGCGGTGACGGGTCATAGTCGCACCGAGCGCTATTCGATGGCGGTATTGCATTTCCGCCATCGTTTTTCGATTTCCGCCAGGGTCGTAATGAGGGCCAAAGTGTGCCATGGTGTGGGTGGAATACCTAAAGGTTGTAAAAGACCAGCTGGTTTCTTCTTTTGGCTTTTGTTCTGGGCGCAGATGCCACAAGAGAGTACAAATGACTTTACATCTTTTCGCCAGGTGGGCCACCAGAATTGTCTTTTAATTTTAGCTTCAGTTTTTGCAATACCTGGCTGCCCTTCCATCAGAGCTTCATGGTAATTGGAGATGACTTGTTCTTATAGTTCCTTGTGTGGTAGAAATAGACGCCCTTGATAGTAAGGTAGGTCATTGACAACTGAATAATCTTGGCCCTTTTTAACCCAGTCCTGCAGGGCTGCTGAATCGAAAAGTTGTTGGATCTTTAAATGAATATCTTCTAAGGTCTGTAGAGTAGTTATCCCAAGAATTCTTTGTTCAGGGATTATAGGCACCGGTTCCGGGTTTGATTATGCTTCTCCCATCCCTATTCGGGATAAAGCGTCTGCCTTACCATTCTTACAACCTGGTCGGTAAGTGATCACGAAATTGAATTCGGCAAGGAATAAGGCCCATCGAAGTTGACGCAATGATTGGGCCTTGGCTGTTTTTAAATACTGCAAGTTCCTGTGATCGGTGATTACAGTAATGGTATGCCTGGCACCGAGAAGATAATGCCGCCAAACCTTGAAGGCGGATTTGATGGCTGACAACTCTTTATCGGTAACTGCATAGTTTAATTCGGGGGCCGAGAATTTTCTGGACCAAAATGCTACTAGATGAAGTTGACCGGTTTCTGGATCATGGCTAAACTGGATGCATCGGTTTCAACTATGTATGGGAGCTCGGGGCGTTGATGCTTTAAGACAGGTGCCGACGTGAATTTCAATTTCAGTTCTTGGAAGTCTTTTTCAGCCTCTTGGGTCCACAAGAAGCGTTTGTTTTTTCGCAAAAGTGCTGTGATGGGGTGTACAATATATGAGAAGTCAGGAATAAATCTGCGGTGGAAATTAGCAAATCCAAGCATGCTTTGCTGCAACTGAACTGGGTGATGGCCACTTGAGAATTGCATCCACCTTTCGAGAGTCCATTCGGACTCCTTTTGGAGTCAGGATAAATCCAAGGAATTCAACTTCTGTAGCATGAAAAACACATTTTTCCAATTTTGCATATAACTTGTACTGCCGTAGTTTCTCAAGGACTGCACAAACGTGCTTAACATGGTCTGATTCTGAGGAGGAGTACACTAGAATATTGTCTATGTATACGACAACACAGACGTCAATGAGTTCACGAAGGAGATCGTTCATAAAATACTGGAAGGCTGCTGGTGCATTGCACAACCCGAAGGGCATCACCTGATATTCGAATAATCCGTACTTGGTGCGAAAAGCAGTCTTCCATTCGTCGCCCTTCATTACACGTACCAGATGATATGCCCCTCGAAGATTTAATTTAGCGTAGATGCAAGCATACTTTACTTGGTCTAGTAGTTCGGGGATTAGAGGCAATGGATATCGGTTCTTCACCGTGATCTGGTTTAATGCGCGGTAGTCTATACACGTTCTGAGGTCACCTTCCTTTTTGGGCACGAAGAATAAAGCTGAAGATGCAGGGGACTTAGATGGACGAATGAAGCCATTAGCAAGGTATTGGTCCAAGTATTGTCGTAGGTGATGGTTTTCGGGTTCCGTAAGAGCATAGATTCTACTGCATGGAGGTTGTGCACCGGGTATGAGGTCGATTTGACAATCGTATGATCTATGAGGTGGTAAGGTGTTTGCCTGTTCTTTTTGGAAAACATCCTGGAATTCTTGATATTCCTGAAGTAACTGCATGACTGGATTAGCGACTGTGGCCCGGCTTTTGTTCAAGGTTTTTTCCGGGTAACAGGTGTGTGCACACTCCGGGAAGGTTACTCTCTTCTCTCGCCAATCAATACAAGGATTATGTGTTTCCAACCAAGGTATCCCCAGTATTATTTGGAACTGCGGGGATTTGATTAAGTCAAACACAATAGTCTCTCAATGCCCATCTTGACCCAACAGTGTCATCTCTGTGGTGGAATGAGTTACAGGCCCAGAGGCAATTTCAGTTCCATCGACTGTGGTGATAACATCCGAAGTGGTCTTTTTGCAGATAGGTAGATTCATCCTAGAAGCCAATTCGTGGTCCACATAGTTTCCTACGGCCCCGCTATCAATGTATGCCCTAACTGCGTGCATACGTGATGGCTGCCTTGGATCAATAAGGACCATTGGTATGATTAGGTGCGAGGTCTGAGTGTCCTTCTTTAAGCTCGGCAAGCGGACCTCTACGCTTGTCGGGCGTGGTCGTTTCCTGAATCAGGCTCTGTTTGATTTCTATCAGCAACTCCGGCTACTTTCTTGGATGGTTTTATAGGGCAATCCTGTAGAAAATGTCCTGAGACCCCACAGTACAGATACAACTGCATCTGTCGTCTCCTTTCTCTTTCTTTTTGAGTTAAGGGTCACTTAACGCCCCCGATCTGCATTGGTTCTGATGCATCTGTTCCTTTGGGAGTAACATTGTGTTTAACCAATACCCGATTCTCGAACTTAGCTTGATTAGCTTTTCTATTCTGAAGTCGGTGGTCTAGCTGGACCACTAAGTCTATATATTCTGCGCAATCCTGAGGTGGGTTCACAACTTGGGCCAAAACATCTTTGAGTTCACCCCGAAGTCCACGATGAAATAATGTAATTCGCTTTACCTCTGGCCATCCGGTTTCCACCACCAACCTATTGAAGGTTGCGATATAAATTAGAAGGTCCTGGTTTCCTTGTCGTAGGGATAGAAGTTCGTTATCCAGGGCCTGTCCCTGTGAATGTCTGGCGAATAATCTTTCCATGCTCAATTGAAAACCCTGAAAATCCCGAAGAAGAGGGTCATCCTGGTTGACTAATGGAATTGACCAATCTGCTGCGCTGCCACTAAGGTATGACAGTACAAAGGCTACTTTGGCTTGGTCGTTTGGAAAAGCTCCTGGTCTGCATAAAAAGTGCAAGCGGCATTGGTTCATGAACACGGCGAACCTTTTCGGGTCCCCAGCAAAGCGTTTGGGTGGAGCTAAAGGAATGCTCCCTGGTAGAACCACTTGCACAGGGCTGCTCGATGAAACGGGGGTTGAATTCCCCCGAAGTCCAGGTAGTGGTGTTTGCCCAGCTTGGTTTTGCAGCAGTTGTCTGGCAAGATCATCAGTGCGCTCCTTTGACACAATCAGTTCTCGCCTGAGGGCATTAGTTTCTTGGCACGCGGAGTGGACTTCTGCCCTAAGTTCTCCTAACAATTGGGCTAGTTGGTCGGTTTCTGAGGTATCCATTATGCCCGGGTGGGGATTTGTAGATAGGCTTTGCGATCTGTTACGCTCACCTGGTTCCCACAGGGGCATCGATCGGACCCGGACAGCTGCTCTCCACCAACATGATGCGTAGTGAAGAGATGACAGTCTAGACTGGCCCGCCTAATCTTGTCTGCTGGACTCGTAGAAGTATTCTCCTGCAAGTGGATAAAGGGATTTAGCCACCCGTGGACTTTAGTGATGGCCCTACAACAGTTCTCGTTCTCCCCACTAATCACCTCCGATATCCCCTTTTGGTAACCTCACCTTATGTTTTTAAATGATGAGCTCTCCATCCTGCATGGCATGCAGGGGCGCGTAGATACCAGTTGCTTCACTGGATTGAAGGTACTGGAGGAGTTCCGGAGGAATATTGACTCCAGTGTCTATAAAGTTCAAAGAGTTCAATATGTCCGATGTTCACTCTTGTTCCATTCCCTCGTTAGGTTGCAGCTGGGTCCAAAAGAATATTTCCTGGAGGCAGCTGATGGCGTTCAGGTAAGAGTCTGTATTACCAAACACTGTCCGGTAAAAGTTGCATGAGTTTAACTTGCTGTTTTCTCTCCCTTTATAGGTGCGGCATAGGAAGATGCGGCGAATTAAAGAATAATACCTTCGGTGGTAAAGTAGGCAAGCATGTGGTGGCAAAGAGATTGTCCTTGTTGGTTTTCTCGGCTCACCTTGTTATTCCTTTTGTTTTCCCCCGCTGGGTTTCGACGAAGAAAATGATGGAGGCAGCGCCGACTCGAAAGATGCGGTGGACTGGTGAGTATAACGCGGCGCTGCTGCTGGCGAAGTAACGCGTACTGAAATAATGTCCTTTCCAGGCTTGGAGATGTGCTGGGTCCGGAATCAGGTAAGGAATCAAATAATGTCTGTGATCTAACCTCTTCTCCTTTCTTTGCCTTTTGTCTAGGAGCTCCGGATTCGAGGCGGGCGTGGCAGAAGACTGGATGCTGACTTGCAGACACGGTGAGCGTCACGCTGCTGGATGCAGAATAACGCAAAGCATGGGCTGCTGTTCGGGCGTGGTTTAAATAGCCTGCAAAGTAGTCCCAGGTAAGAAGTTCCCCAGAACCACACCCGAGTGAAAAATAGTCCCTGTAATAAAATAGTCCCATCCAGGCCTCACGTTGGCTTGGACTCATTTGCAGCATGGTCTGCATAAGGTAAGTAAAGTCTATGAGCCTGGCGCCTATGGCGCCAGGACTGATTTCTATGATGAGCCTGGCGCCTAAGGCACCAGGACTGAATCCAAACAGCCCCCAGCCGGGGCTGTTGGGGTTTTAATGAGTATCTGGATGCCTGCTCCCGGGGCTGAGGGACTCGATCCGGATGCCCGGTGGTAGGCATCATGACAGAAAGCCTGATAGGCAATACACAGTGCCTTAAACTTTATACAGCTTCTTGCAGGTAGCCAATAGAGTTTAGCCAATAGCAGCGAGGCAGAAGACCGTCTAGACACATTTAATGCCATTCGTGATGCAGAGTTCAGTAGTCTCTGATGCCATTGGATGAAGAAATCTATCTGTCCCAGGGAGATACCATTACAGTTGTACAGTGCCCCCATTATGGAGGCTGTGACTACTGGAGCATGAAATTGCAGTGGAACGAAAGGAAGAACCTTCCTAAGAAGTCTCAGTTTAAAAAAAAAAGTCTTCCAGATTGCTGCCATATGCCCTTCTCTAGAGCCAGAAGTGAGGAGTTTGACACCTAGGCTCTTGACAGATGGGCTAGGCGTTGAGCAGGGCCCTAAAGATTCTGGCCAGAAATCAGCATGCCAAAGTGAACAGGTCTCAGGCAGACCGACCACTAAGATCTCAGTTTTAATCCCATTTAGACTCAACCAATTTTGGGCCATCCAGCAGCCAATCTCTTCCAGGCAGGATTTCAGCCTCGATGGTGGTTCTAACACGGGGGAGTTAAGCTTGAAGGTTAATTGTGTATCATCGGCACAGGTATAAAAACTTACACCAAACGACATATAAGGTCAGCCAGCGGACTCAGATAGAGATTAAAAAGTAATGGGGATAAACCCTGAAAGACCCCACATAAGGTGGAGATGGAATGGGCGCCGAAGGGTGGCAATGATGTACTTTGCTTCCGGTCTGACAAAAGAGAAGAAAACCATCATTCCATTAATCTGAAAACACAGCTGTTACTGCCCACAAAAATGGTCCGTTTGTCACCTGCTCTTAGGACATGCCTTGCTTGACTGCAGCTTCAGACTGTCCATACTGGCACAGCACGATATGGCCTGCCAGTAAGGGCCTTGGGTCACACAGACCACTGGCTCTGTGTTGCAGACATACTAGTTGTACCACCTGTATTTCACAGTGGGCAACAATGACAATATGTGTTGTATTGTATATGATAGTGTATCTATAGGTGTGCCTATGCTGTGCCACATTGCAGAGGACATCAGTGAGTACAAATGAGTTGGGTAATAATAGCACCTATCATTTACAGTGTCTAGAAGTAGATGGAATCCATCATAAATACTATATAACATGATATCATTATTAGTAGCAGTAGTAATAGTAGTGGTATTAGTAGCATTGATAGTAATATGAATTATTAACATTAGTATTATTAATAATAATTAAACTCAATATGTGAAAGATCCCTGCTTTCAAGTATTTATCATATTAAGTCAGAGAAAAGCTTAAAGGGGAGGTTCGCTCAAAAATGTTATTCTTTTAAAAGAAGGCCATAATAAAAAATACCATAGAAAGACAGGGGGCACGTAAGACAAAGGCACCCAAGCACTTGCACACTACAATTGGTGTGTAAAAGGTTGTAGGGTGTGGGTGTTTAGCCCAACACTCCACAGTACCAGTAGTAAATGTATGAACATATACAGTCACACTGCGCCAAACACTGTAAATTTCATGCACAGATGCATGTATTTTTATTCCATCCAAGGTCAGCCTGACACGTGTTTCGAGACTAGGCTCTTCTTCTGAGGCTGAGATAGTTAATGCCATGTAGTTTATGAGTTCACAAATAGCAATAGTGAACAATATAGGTTGGACAAGGCAAAAACACAATGTTCAACAAGGGGTGTCATGAAAGTAAAGATTCCCATATATCAAAGGAAGTTCGCATAATGCATCCATAAGCATGATAATAAATAGAATTGTTAGAACACAGTGGTACAGGACATACATATAAGAGAAAGACAGAAGGAAATAATATAAAGGAGCAATTAGTAAATCCATGTCATTATCATTCGATTGACAAAGTACAAGAAAATATATATATTGTATAGTCATTTGGGTGGTGGGTCACATCACCTATGTCTCTTAAGTAAAGTCAGGTATTATTACCTTAAGTTATTCTTTGGTTCTCTTAGACCACTAGATAAAATAAATCAGAAAGTAGAAAGTGCTAGGAGTATTGAGATAAATAAAAAATGCTCACTAAGTTAAACATATAATTTAGTGAAACTTACTGCTACTCCGTCCTGCCACTTACCAATAGGCGTGTTGCCAAAAGATCAATTCAAAAACGTGCAGGAAAAATATTGGATATGATAGCCCATAACCATACAGTGCATGCTCTTTATCCATAGTGTATTATTAATTCACTATTAGTAAAAAAAACGTTGATTACCTGTATGTCACTGCGCTATTGCGTCTGCCCATCTGCCCAATTATAATTGCTGTTTTCAGATTGCGCAAGCCCATCATTTTCCATGGAAATCCAATCACACATTTATTTGCAATATGCATGTTTATCACAGTGAGGGTGAGGAAGCCAAAAATAAAAGCAAAAGGAGAAACCGAGCAAAACGACTTAATAAGTATTAATTGATAATACGATGTATTATCAATTATTATCAATTGTATTATCAATACAACAAGCCTGCCATCATTCTCTGCTCTTGTGGCAATTATCAAGCAAAAATCCCCTACTGGGAGCTTTTGCTCATTGCTGCCGGAGAGCAGAGAATGCTGGCAGGCTCGTTACATTGATAATTGCAGTTACTTTCTTTTTAAGTTCCCAGGGCTCCCCCGGCCAACAAGCACAGTGATCCCGATTTAACACAGGGACCACACAAACCATCTAGAATTTGATGGATTCAACCCTATAGATATTGACTTGCACATAAAATTCACTGTCTTTGAACTGTAGAGGATTACAAGACCTAGACCTAGTGCCCAGTTTTGAAAAAGACCTGAAAATGGTTGAAACACGTGTCAACCTAAGGGCACCTTCAGAAATAAAGGCAATTACAAACAACCATACAACACCTTGTCTCTTTGCAAGCTGAGTGCTGATGAGCAACATAATATTAATTATACATATCAGTGTACCTACCTAGTTGATGCCATTCTCAAATAGAGCAGGAAGCACTGGCTGTGCTGGAGGCGCTGCTTTCACTTCCACCTGTATGTTTATGGACCTCCGCTCACAGGGATCAGTGATCACAATCCTCTCCTGCCATTCACGTATGGCTCAGCACTATGTCCGCCCATTAGACTGGGCAGATGATTACTCGATCTCCAAGAGCATGGGATCAAATTCCAATTCCAAGATGGTGTCAACAATGCAGTGGAATACTTACTGAGGCACCCGCCTAAGCAGGCCAACATAAGAAAAGCCACAGACGATGGAGCAGAAGAACATGTGTGCATGGCAACAGGAGTGTCGGATCGTAAAACCACCCCTCTACCGGAGCCTGGTCTATTGTCCACCACGAAAGTCATGAAGATGGTTCTGAAACAACTTCAAAATGGGAACGGAACATTTTGTAGAAGAGCACTGCCAATGTATGGCCCCAGCCCAAATGTTCCTACAAGTCCTATGGAGGGAGAAAGTAGAGTTATCAGCCAGTCCTGATCGGATAATGCCATGTGATTCGTGATTGGTAATACCTCCTGATCTCATACCACAGGTAGTCCAATTGGCTCACACAGGGCAAAAAGGGGCATACAAGGTAGGGGGAAAGGTCTCATTACCACACCTTGAAAAAGTAGGTGATTCCTTCATTGTCTTCTGCACGTGGTGCTAGTCCACAAATCCAGCACCCCGTCCTCTGCCCATCCAATTTCCCCAGAGGAGCTCGAGCCGATAGCAGGCATTCGGCACAGATTATATCACAGTACTGAACTCACAACACCTTGTGATAGTCTTTGATACATTTTTCAGGTAGCCCAAGGTGAAATTCATACCGTCCACAGCAGCAGAGACAGTAATACCTACGCTGGAAGATATCTTTGCAACACACGACATTCCTCGTAGTTGAGGTCAGACAACAGGCCACCTGTCCAGGGCAAAGATGTTGGTTACTTCCTGAAAAGCTACAGGATAACCCACATGGGAATAAAGACTTGCTGACCCCATGCAAATGTGGACATCGGAAGATTCATGTTAAGGCTAACGATGGTGTTCCCAATATTGCACAAGATGGGGAACGTCTCCAAAGTGCTCTCATGTTATTCTTTATGGACTATCGGACGACACACCACACAATCACAAGAGTGAAATAAGAAAGTACGGTCAACCATTCCGGAATATGATTTGCGACAGAGGGCCAAAGTCAGCACAGAGGAAACACACCAGAGACAGCAACAAGAAAGCACTAATAGGGGGTGCTGCTGCGTGGCGAGCTAAGATGGCAGACGGCATTTGAGCTTAAAGAAGAGTGGGAACGTTTTTTATAACTTTCTCCAGTGGAAACCGATCTCTGCTCACCTCCTGATGATATTTTGGTGGATTAATGCTTGGTGCACAGCTAGAAGTGGCAGCACGAGAACAGCAGTGGAACTGGCTCCGACGCTAGAGGCCACTGTGCTGTGAGACGAGCTGAGCCTTGTGGAACTGAGAAGCGAGAGAAGGAGTGCAGCGGCAACTGGTAGCGAAGAGCAGGCGAACCGGTGCTGACCTGTGAGTACGCTGGGGTAAGAACTGTCAGCAGTTGCAGTTGACCGGCTCGCTCGGCCGCTGCTGCCCGCAGGGGTTCAAGGGGATTGGATTGCACCCTCAGAGGAGGATGATATAAGGAGTGGCGCTGGTCAGGCAGTGGTGAGGCGATCGACAGCACTGCTGCAGTGATTGTGTGGAGGTGGATTGGGCCCAATGTGGTCGAGCGCACATCTAGCCGACTGCAACGGAGGAAGCCCGTGATCATGGCACACTCTGTGCTGGGGAAACAGTGCTGTGACAACAGCAGCATAACGTAGGAGTCGGCGGTCTCTGGAGCTGGCGGCCCAGCTGCCATTTTGGATAGTGCTTCTCTACCTGTGAGGAGTAATTAATCACCTGGCAGGTGCCATTTCCCTGGCAACTGACTTGATCCCCTGGAAGTAGACGTGAGTGGACATGGTATCTGTACAGGAGTTGATCATTGAGGCTGCCCTTGAGACACAGAGAGACATAGGGCACAGTGCATGATTTAGGAGAGGCTGGCCGACCCCATAGCAACACGGACACCTCTAATGGCAAGATCCGGAGTGGTACAGGGCTCGGTGCAGGATCCAGGCACGCCCTCCAGGCCCCACTGTACTATGGGCATCTTGAGTGAGTGTAATTGTGAACTGTACTGATGTGTGGATGAACACTGGCTAGTTGAGGTTGAGAGGGGCTGGGGAAGGGCCCATCAGGAGGCCCCATGGTGCAGGAGGGTATGCGCCCAAGCAGTATTCAGAGTTACAATGAACAAAGGTTTGGGTGCAAAGAAAGGTGGCGTTATGGACCATTTCACTAAACCCACATCGTAGGCCCCTGCGGGCACAGGCAAATACCCGGCTGCTGCAAAATCGGCTGAAGTACCCCAGTTGCCATCTCCGGTGGACCTACATTGTTTGCTAAAGACATTGCAGCAAGGATTTGCCTCGGTAAACAACAAACTGGATAGCATCATAGCTAATATCTCCTCTATCCATGCACAGATAGAAAAAGAAACACAATGCGTAACGGAAGCTGAGCACTGGTTACGTTCTACAGAGGACACTGTGTCTACATTACAGGTGATAGTCTCAGTATTGACCCAGGACATGAGAAAGGTCCAAGCGAAATGCGAGGACCTAGAAGCCAGATCCCGCATAACAATGTCTGCATTATCGGGGTACCAGGAGATGCATTAAAGGGCAAGATGGAATTAGAGGTTGAGAATTTATTACAGGATCTGCTTCATAACCTTAATAACCTGCGGTGGCTGCTGCATTTCACAATGGAACAAGCTCACAAAGCACTGACAGCAAAACTGAAGCCAGGAGACTACCCCCAACCAATAATTGCTTGCATCATGAATTATCAAGACAGGGACCTGATTTTGCATGTGCCGCGGGAGAAGAAGGAACTAAAAATAGGCTCTAAAACTGTGCACATATATACTGACTATAATGTAGCGGTGCAACAAGAAAGGCAGAGATTTATATATGTGAAGAAGCTGCTTAGAGAATGAAACGTAGCCTATGCCATGCTGATCTTCGGATATACTACAATAACAAGTTGAGTTTTTTCACGGTTCCTGATGAAGCTCTGTCGTTTGTGGAGGCACAGATGCAGGTGCTGTCTAATCGTGTGACGGACTCCACCTGAATAGTCAGCCCGATACTAGCTGCGAGCAGTACATCCTTTGCTTATGTGTTAATAGTATCTAACAGATAATAATAATAATAATAATTAGGCTTTTATATAGCGCTACAAACCCTCAGGTATCTGAGCGCTGCTTATTATTACCCACGGTGTGTGGTGCTCATTTATCGACCTCGGAAGGATGAAAGGCTGAGTTTGGCCCCGCCGGGATTCGAACCTGCGTTAACAGGCTCTGCACGGGTGTCAAAGCGGGCGCTCTACTCGCTGTGCCACTTGACCGGCTGAGTGCTGGAGTGGGTATAATTGTATCCTGGCACTTGGATCACTGAGTGCATAATCACTATCCCACTTTGCATGATAACAGTTGCCCCACTATGCAAGTGTGTTTGTATTGTTCAAGGTTGGCCTTGTAGAGGGGTGGGATCCACACAGCCAGAGTTTGGGGAGCTATGAGGGAGGGGGTGGGAGTGGCGGGTTTACTTGTTGGGGGAGAGGCATAATAGAAAGCTCTTGGCGATGGTTTGGGTGAGAGTGGGAGAACCGAAAGGCAGGTCCATGGATTACAGAGGCCCAGAGGAGAACAGATGGCACAGACGGAAAGGGCGAGTCAAGTTCTCAACTTGCTGAATTGGAATTTTAGAGAAGTCGGGTGTCCCGTGAAAGCTTGTAAAATAATAGCCTATTCTAACCGGTTGGGGGCGAATGTCCTATTTTTGCAAGAAACGTATATGCTAGGTCCACATGCGGAGCGTCTGGCCCTGGGGTGGGTAGCAAATAGATACTTCACAAATTTGTCATCCCGAGCTAGGGGGTCATGATTTTGATACACCGTTCTTTCTCATTTGTACATTTCAATTCTAAATCAGATGAGAAGGGGCAATTTGTGATGGTTCATGGCATATTATGTGGGCGCAGGGGTGTTGCTAGGTGGGGCTAAGGGGGCTATAGCCCCTGATATTTTGGTTGTGGCCCTGGATAGAATCTCAGGAGCTACAGCCAAAAGGCTAGCTAGCCCCCAGTCCCAACAGTTCCGACATCAGTTTAGCCCCGGGTCTTTTCCGGACCTAGCAACTCCCCTGTGTGGGCGGGAGCCGAGGTCCTACTGATCAACGTTTCTGGCCCTAATATAGACGATCCTGAGCTCTATGATGAAGTCTTCCATCAATGTGCACGATATCCACTGGCTTTAGTGATCTGTGGCAGTACCACACTGAATCTGGGGCTAGACCCAACCAAAGCAACATTTAGGGCCCTTTCAAGCACAGCTCGCACTATCCTATTACATATGGAAGATTTTGATTTAATGGATATCTGGCACATCTTATACACCACGCATAGGGAATACACATATTATTCGACAGTTCACGATATGCATTCCCTCATATACTTATGGTTGGACACGGGGGCACTGTTTAATAGGGTGATCGAATGCTACATGTTTTGTTAAATTTGCGACTGGCAGAGGGTGGAAGGGGAAGGCCAAACTGGCATTTCAAACCTGGGGCAATGCATGACCTCGCCTGCATGACGAAATTGTGAGAACATGTGGCATTGTACTTTGAGGCCAACGTTGACTCAGTTACTTCCCCACTGACACCGTGGCCGGTGTTTAAGGCACAAATAAGGGGGAAAGGGATGCCGACTGAATTCGGGGTGTTGAAGTGTATTAGGAGGGAGATGCGATGTGATGGCACGAAGCCCAATTATCAATGTTACAGCACTGGAGGTGTTTAGAGATGCGGCTAGCAGAGAATTGCAATACTTTGACAGACCGGTGGCCCCTCGGCAATACAGAGAGGCCGATAGACCCGTCAGGTTGTTAGCTCATAGGATTGGCACAGAAAGAGGTACCACGCTTATGCCCTGTGTCCCGAAACAGGATGGCTCTATAGCACATGCAGATGCAAATATCAATAAAGTGTTTTTTGACTTGTATTCAGCGCTATACACTCCGAAAGAGGTAGCCACTGATATTGATAGCTATTTGAGCGGGATCCCGATAGCTCTGCACTCTGATAAGGCTAGAACTACGCTGGAAAAGCCTGTCAGTGTTGAAGAAATAACTGAAGCTATAAAAAACCTACCTAACGGGAAAGCAGTAGGGTCGGACGCCTTTGTATAAAGAATTTGGTGGGGTATCTGCCCCCTGCTTGTTACAAATATGGGTAGAGGCACTTTCGACAGGCAGGCTACCTGATACGCTTTTTGAGGCTATAATCGGTATACAGTGTTTATAACAAAATAAAAATAACAACAAGCTTTTTCAGTGAAACCTAAATAACAAATAAAATAATGATTTTTTTAGTAAAAGTATATATGGGATTGGGGTAAGGGATTAAAAAGGGTCGGGGGAGTTTGGGAGTGTAAAAAAAGCTATGAAAACAGGGGACTTGGGGGACCCCCAAATTAAAAAAAGACAAACTAATGGAACATGTTTTCATTCTTTTTATTTCCCCGAAAAAGTTTTTGTTATTTGTGTTGTCATTATAAAGACATGGAACCGCTACAGTCATCCTTCTTCTTAAGCCAGACAATGCTGTGTATGAGTGTGGATCATATAGGCCACTGTCATTAATAAATATCGATGCCAAGATATTTACCAAGGTCTTGGCATCCTGACTACCTCCGTTAATGCAATATATGGTCCATGAGGACCAAGCAGGGTTCATACCAGGAAGATCAACAGCACTGAACACCCATAGGTTTCATAACGTACTTGCACAAGTTCCACAAGATAGTTGCACTGTGGCAGTGTCCCTGGATATGCAAAAGGCCTTTGACACAGTCTCCTGGACGTTTCTCTTTTGGGT
Organism: Ambystoma mexicanum; assembly: GCF_040938575.1. Lineage (NCBI taxonomy): Eukaryota > Metazoa > Chordata > Amphibia > Caudata > Ambystomatidae > Ambystoma > Ambystoma mexicanum. The sequence goes on from NC_090935.1 coordinate 572,768,473, forward strand.
CATGGGCAATTATGGGTTTGGCCCCAACTTTATTTCATGGGTGAGGCTGTTATATATGCAACCGTTTGTGCAGGTGTATATCAATCGCATGCTATCTTCCATTTTACAGCTGGGAGGGGGTACCAGTCAAGGATGCCCCCTTTCGCCCCAATTGTTTGCATTAATAATTGAACCGTTGACTGATTCAATCTGTAACAGATTTAAGAGAGCTGGGATGCATTTAGAAGGGAAATCTGAGATAATATCCTTATATGCTGATGATATTTTACTGTACAGAGGCACAACTGCCTCGAGTGTTGGAGGCGGTGGTGGACTTCTCAAGTATTCTGGTCTTCGGCTCAATGGTAACAAGTCCGAAATATTTCCCTTCACAGAGGCCACACAGACACTCCTGGTCACGCTGGGGTTGCAGTGGGCTGCTGAGGACTTTAGATAGATACTTGGGAATAAGAGTAGCGCAATTGTGCACCTTGACATTCAAGTTGAATTATAAAGCGGACATGGTAAGGTTGAGAGCTAAACTTAGCAGATGGGGTAAACTTCCACTGTCGCTTGCAGGTTGCCTGGCATTGATTAAAATGACGATTTGGCCAAGCTCCTTTACTTCTTCCCTAATATTCCACTGTGGCCGGGGAAGGAGATTTTCTCTGAGTTAACTACGCTGTGCTCTTCGTTCCTTTGGCAGAGGCAGGTCAGGATGAAATGGCGGTACCTTGCTTGCCTCATTGAGAGGGGTGGACTGGTGGCACCTGATTTTGAACTCTATTACGTGGCCGCTCAAATACACTATGCTCCTATTGGCTATCTGAGTCCCCTACCACCCCTGAGGCACGTCTGGAGAATTTGCAGGGGGGACCTGACTCCATAATATTGTTATTGGCAGGCAATGGGTATTGTCATTCACATTGCCTAGATCCTGTTGAGGCAACATGCGAAGCGTCGGCCAAATTGAACAATCTTGCAAACAGGGTTGCACCGTACAACAAGAATTTACCACTGTGGGGGATGGCAGCGGTGAAACCGACCATGGATAGAGCAGTGGTGAGGGATTGAGGCAGTGTTGGTATTTAGAGGTTGGGCGACTTTTACGTACCGGGCAATTTCATTGCATGGGACTTGCAGAAGCTGCATGTTGGGGACACTATGATGCAACTGTTTCATTACCATCGTCTTGAAGTGGCCATTGCAGCGAGTTGACCGCCATTCCCCTCTGAGCCTGCCTCACATCTCTGCTTGACATAGTTAATATCCCAAACATTGGGGAAGAAGTCAATATCGTTTTTGTATAGGCAGGTGCAAACACAGTGTATTGCACTAGGTATGAACGCCAGGGTGAAGTGGGAAGGCGATGTGGGGCAGGTGTTCAGAGACATGCAGTGGGTACATATATGTAGGCTCACTAAGAGCGTTTCAATCAACTCAAGATATCTCCTGATACAATTAAAGTATTATACGCCTGCGCGGCTCATGACGTTCCAACCCAATGAAGTGAGAAAATGTCCCAGGTGTGGGGAGGCAGAAGCTCATCTCTTACATATGCTATGGAGCTGCCCAGAGCTGGTTGTCTACTAGGAGAGGGTATGCCAATCGTTAAATGATATAATGGGGAAGCAGCTGGGTCTGTCAGTGGTTGATTGCATGCTATGATATACTGGCAGGATGGCCACAGTGCAGTGTACATTTTTAAATTTGGGATTGTTATTGGAAAACAGGGCCATTCTGATGCGCTGGCCATGGAAGAACCCGCCTAAACTGTTGGACTGGCTGCACGATATGGTATGGGCGAATAACACTGAGAAGTTGTATGTGGACGCCAATGAATCGCCCCAGAGACGTATGGCAGGAATTCTGCCAGTACTTGGCCAAACTGGCTGCTTAAGGTGATGTTTTTCCGATCAAAGTCGTAAAGGTACTCAACTCTCTGGTGTATCTAGCCATATGACTGTAAAGTGTTGGACCGATAAAATTGTAACAAACGTTGACATAACCTGTTCACCAAGTGTCAATAAATAAAGTTGTTAAACATTATTTTTTTAAAGCAAGCCCTCACAGCAGGCTACAGGAAATGCCCCTCAGAATTGGAGACCACAGTCTCATTTCCACTCAAGACATCCTACACACAAGCTGTGCCTCCCATTTGTGACAACCCTGTGGACAGTGACAGAAAGTAAAGGCTCCATGATCCCTGCGGAAGCAGCATGCATCAACATCACAAGAAACTAGAGCTGGTTTGGAAGAGTACGGCTTTTACCCGCAACACCGTCGTTGTAGTTATGCTCATTGTATTGCACTAATGAGTTGTGATTTCAAGGTTGTTGTGCATGAAGAGAGATGTTGTGATGCGGGACACCCTGAGTCCTGTGATTTCAACCGTCACGGGTAAATGTCATGTGGTATTATAAAGAAACCCTGCCCCTTCCAAGTCGCGGTTAGTTCCGGTCTCATCTACATGTGTAGTGCATTATTGTGTGGCCTCTCCGTTATTTACCTCGTCGTAGGTCCGTCGTCGTTTTAGGTCTCCACCGCAGCGCCTACACGAGGGAGAAGGGCCAGTTCCTGCCATTTTCGTGTTATGATTCGCAAGAAGTTGCACATTTGACATTTGCACGTTGCAATTATGAATTCAAATATCATTTTCTGGTAAGCAAATATGAGTTCAGAATTCCCCAAAACAACACATTTTGTTTTTTGCTATTTTTTTCTAATGTAAAACCATACTGTATTTGCTTACAGCTACAAGAGGATGATGTTTCAGAATAGAGACTTGTAAGCAGATGTGTAGCGGATCATCGACCATAAACAAAAATGTTGCACGAACTCCAAAGCCGTTGAAATGATTGCAGTTGTCGCAAATTTCCTGATGGTGGTACTGTTGTACAATGTAAAACAAACATCAGGCAATCCATTGAGAGAACAGGTACACTGACATTTCAAGTTCGCAAGAGGTTGGGATTGCTGAAGAATCACAGCAATTAATCGAAAGCAATGAAATTACTAATGAGAGCAATGCACGGTCAGAGAACCTTTGACAGTGAACTGACTTAACAATTGCAAGTCGCTAAATATTTAGAAAAATGCAAACACCAATGAATGAAAGCGCTGGCTGTTCGTACACGTTTGAATAAGTATGTGTCCGTTTTTGTTGTCTGTTGCACCAGTCATACCTACCCAATGTTCACCCAAACTTCATACTGCCGCTCCTCACGCAGGCCTGGATGAACTTCCCCTGAGCGTCTGCCTGTTTGATGCACCAGTGTGCAGAGACAGAATGCCTTAAACTGCGCCATCGATGACTTGGTTTCAGAGTGACTGTCATATTCAGACAAAAAATAAATAACAATTAAGAGATTTGGTTCCATGTCATTTCCACGAAGCACATTGTTTATATATATATATATTTTTATTTGTTTTTCGTAGCAACATTTAATTTTTACACCTTTACATTCCTTTGTGGTAATTTACTTCGTGTAAATTATTTCGAAATGTTACCTCGAAATTGTTCTTTTTTTATGGGGTTTGGCCCTCCACAAACCCCCTCTATTAATACCCCTCAACCAAACCCCGCCACCCCCATTCACCCCTTAAACTATAAACACATACATTTCGAAGTATTGTCAAAGTAATTTCCGCAAAGTAAATACCCAGGAAGTAATTTACTTTGTGGAAACAACGGGAGGCCGAAGCTTGGACTAGTGAATGGAAGTCCCTTCTAGAGAGATGGCGCAGAGGCGACACTACTCATTACAAACACAAGAGCTCGGCAGATTGGACTCGATGGTTAACTATAACTTTACCTTACCGGCTGGGCTGCTCCACCATATGAGCTACTAGTCTCCAGCTTTGTTTTTTTGTTTGGCCAATCGTTTGCATTATGTGTGAAGTTTTCAAACTTCTCACAGATCCCTTTCCCTCAGGTTCACATATCAGTCTTTCATCCTTTACAGGGTGGTAATATAAGTACCATGTTAGAGGGTAATATCAGCTATTACGAAATGCTTCAAGAGAGGTCAGTTCAAATGCACTTCACAAATAGTGTGTCATCTGACTCCTCCATTGCTTCCATAATGCGCTCTACAGGATGCTGGAGAACAGTAGCCAAGAAACCCTAGCAAAACATGGCGGTGTTTGCACTTTATGAAAATCTCAGACTGTAATCTAGTGAGATAGCTCAGCAGTTACAGATTCCAATCCCAGTACATAGCTCTGCATGTTAAGGTGCCTTCAGAATTAGGCACAATGTAAACATGCTTAATTACTTTTCTTTAACGTTTTTATTAAATATGTACAAAACTAAATGCTTGAATTAAAGATGCACAAAACCACAATCGCTATAACATGAATACATGCACCAAGCAAGGTGCAGAATGCAACCACCCAGGACACCGCCAACAGACAGAAGAAGGAGCAATTGAAAAGAGTTTCCACCTCCAATGTGCAGACAAACGCATATGCAATGAGTCAACAGACTGTGAAATTAGATAAAAATAACTAAAAGCACAAAATATCTAACAGGAAATACACCTTGTGCCACGCTTGTGTGTTGACCCAGCACCTAACAGGTGTCTAAAATTCATAATGCCACATGGGAAAACAGATAAGAACCAAGCCACGAAGTTAGAAAAATGTCAAATGACAACTCGGGTTTCGGATAAAACTGGCCAAAGTGGTTTCAAAGGGCCAAGTCCTCCTCAGGGCAGAAAGAAGAATCGATAAGAGATCAGGCAGGTGCTGGACTCCTACCAATATATATATATATATATATATATATATATATATATATATATATATATATATATATATATATATATATATACGCTGGTTTAAATCATACACTGATATATTAAGCAAACAAGATCACGTCTAATGTAGTGTAAACATACCTAATTGTGTTCAGCTTTGGATGCCACTTTTTTCAAGTCTGTGTTGAAATAATTTGTGACCCAGCCTCTTCCTTTTGTGTTTTTTGTTAAGGTGGCTTCTGCAGAGATCAGTGTGTAGGCTGCTGTTTACAGGATGCAATCCTAATGAGCTAGCACAGCTGGATAATTTGCTGTAGAAATGTTCTCAATCACCAGGGCCCCCACAGTGATTGCACACCAAGCCCCCACAAGCTTCATCCAGACCGGTGGGCATTGCTGCCATTTGCATGGTCTCCAAATGCTCAGTGGATTTGAAAGAGGGGATGTGGTAGGTTAGTGGTGAGCATGCCGCATGTTAAAAGTTGAACATCCCAAAACAGATAAAGAAAGGATGTTGTTTGTTAACACCGAAAGCAAGAAAGTGAAAGTACATTTACCACAGAAGAGAATTTTTGAAGTTTGTCCCTATGTACAGAAAACAAGAAACAGTAACATGTTAGTACTTACCAGACAATAGGGGTCATCACAAGTTGGCCGGTATCCCAGTGGTAAATCCACCAGGATACCACCCAATGTAAATAACGTTACTGCAGCTCGGTCCGGCTGTATTAGCGCTGAATCCCTAGTTGAGGCAAGGCTGTAAATACCCATTTTATTACGAGTCCATAGGACTTTAGGGGTCAGTTTCAGAGCATTTACCGTGGTGCAATTGCACCACAGTAAATGCACCAAAAATGGGCATAAAGTCGGCAGATTTCCCTCCAGCTCACAGCTGCAGGTGACTCTCCTAACTTTCTTCCCAAACTCAGAATTGGGCAGAGCGGCAATGCGGCAGTAATAGTGTTACCTGTGCATTTTTACCTCTCCGCCCAACCTGTGTTGAGGCCAATGTGAATTAGCCAATAGCACTAAGGTAGTGAATTACCAAGTGTGTGACAAGTGTATGAATACAAGAAGCCCTGGCAGGTGAGTATACCAGGAAATCACAAGTGTGTGAATACAGGAAGCCCTGGCAGGAGACAATACCAAGCAATTACAAGTGTGTGAATACAGAAAGCCTTGGCAGGAGAGTAACCAGGCAATTACAAGTGTGTGAATAGAAGAAGTCCTGGCGGAAGAGTATACTAGGCAATTGCAAATGTGTGAATACAAGAGGCCCTGGCAGGAGAGTATACAGGCAACTACAAGTGTGTGAATATAGGGGAACAGAGAAACCCTGGCAGGAGAGTATACCAGGTATTCGGACAACCCAAAGGCTAAATGTAATTGTGCCTCATCCTGGTATTGATCAAAAGGAAAGATCAGAATTGTTATTTTCAAGAAAAGGTGAAGAAGAATCAGGGGGAAGGGAAACACCCTCTGGATTAAGATACAAAATCCTTGAAATACTTTTTTTAAAAAGTTATTTATTGCGTTTTCCATTATTGAACATCTATAAAATACTAAATGCTTAAAACAAAGGCCAAAGATAGTTGAATATAATTTTGGTATTAATCCAGAGAAAAGACAAGAATATTGGTTTGTAAGAAAACAGGGAGATGGATCCTGGGGAAAGGAGGCACCCTCTGGATTAAGGAGCAATATATATATATTTTTTTAATAATTTTATTGTTTTACATACAAACCTTTAAAATAAGTACACAAGACATTCATTCATTCCAATTCAAACCTTCTCTTTACAATCCTCCTTATCACTGAGTCCGACTCATCCATATAAGTGAGTGTTTAGCTGTTTCTACCTTATCGTAGGCTCGTCTTTGAAGGGTTTCACTAGAGGCCAAAAGGGGTTTTCACATCCTTATTTCAAGTACACTTGGGGCTAACAATCGATTTTCAATTATCACTAAGAAATGTGTTAAAGGCAGGACTAGTTTCATGTCTCTCCCGTTAAACATTAGTTGCCACCACTCTTCAGCGTTAAGAGACGGATGGGAATCACTCCAGAGGCCCAGATGATAAGTTCTTTCTGTCCGTAGACCACTACAAAATAGCACCAAGTGTTTTAATGTTTCAGGTTCTTGTGAGCAGCATCCACACATCGGGTTCAAGTTTGCATTTGTTGACCAGGCTCGCAACCGTTCATTGGTTTTAAACCCATTCAGCCGAAAACGCATGAACAACCTTCGGGCATTTGAATCCGGGAAGGAGCAATATCCTTGAAGAGACATTTTGTTGGAGTTATTTATTCCTTTTCCCATTTGAGCACTTTTGAAACACTGACGGCCAAAGACATTATCCTTTTCACCCTAAGATTTATTTCCTTTGAATGTGAGGGTCAGAAGAGTACTTTGGACACAGGAAGGTTTTGTTTTGGACATTCTGACACTGACAGAGCCTTAGTTTCTAGTTCAGGTAGGGTAACACCTCTAGCGCAGGGACAGTGAGGCATTTTCCCAAGCCCTTTTATTTATTTATTTTATTCATCAATTAAAGTCTTTAGCCAAAACCATATCTAATATGTGTCCAAATTTCATTGCTGACTCCTCACGCCTCCCATCCTTCTCTTACTAGACTTAGAGGGCCCTTAACACGATGGATGGCCAAGAAGAATCTCAAAGGGAATTAACCCTACTCTGTTCAGTGGCACCTGTCTGTAGGCAAACGGCAGTCATTACAGGAGAGCATGTCTCTTCAGGTGCTCTTCCAAGCCACCTTTCATGCCCTTTGGGGTTTTGTTGAATCTTGCCACAAGAGAATTTCCCTATCGGAGCGTTCCCTTTCATGGGGCTTGCATACTCCTCAAGGGGACTGCTTCAGGTACTGTGTGGCATGGTCTGACACTACCAAAATGCATTACTTCCCTAAGGTGGTTTGGAGAATTCAAATAACCCACAATGTCCAACCCTATCCTCTCAAAAGGCTGCCCAAACACTGTTGGACTTAGTTGCCACACTGAGTTGCCAGAAGCTTCGAAAAGGTAGCAGGAGTGCACACATTCCTTGATTTGTACACCCATCTGAGTCCAGTAAAAATGGGCTGACAACCTGTCACCTGTTTGGCCACTTCTTAGTGACCTGCAAAACGGATGTCTTCAGCTAAATTCACTAGAAACCTCCTGTGACACTTGGGAGCAATCCATCTTCAGGCCTGTTCCTCTGCCTGCTTTTACAGACCTGCCAGAGTGGGGCAGTCTCTGTGCCTGGAAAACATCAACCTGACTTGGCCTTCAGCTGGGGACAACTCGCTCATTTATGGAAGGCCCTTAAGGGCTGAAGCTACTGTGCTCTCATCTCAGATTAACTTTCTATGCAGTAGGCAACACTGGGATCAGTAAGTCCTGTGCTACAACAGTGGACAAAGTCTCTCTTCATCAGGAGCAGGCGCCCCAGAGGACTTAGGATATGTACAAGGCACTATTGGGGTGTCTCAACTCTCCAGTAGAAAGAGCCTCAAGGGCTTCCTCTCTTACTGCTTCTAAAGCTCTACAAAAACAGGAAGTTTATTACACAAGAAATATGCTACAAGAATGGAATCTTTAACTACTACACAACGTAAGGAGGGGTCTCCCCATCAAGCTAAATTCTACTATTGCCATCAAACCCTTCACAGAGCAGTGGGTGCCTTGGACATACTATCCATCCTTTATCCATTGTCACTTGATGGTAGTGACACTAGAAGCTGTGTCACTTAGCCCTCGAGCTTTGGTTCCATTAATGAAGATGAACTCCATAAATCGGAGTGTTTGCAGGACCTGAGGACTCAGTACCCTTCCTACTCAAAGTGGCTATGGAACATTCAGTCATCCCCTGACCTAGAGTGAATTCTTCAGCTACGAGTGCCACACAGATTAAGGACTCTTCCATGACACCAGCACTGACTATGGACTGTTTGGGTCTGTCCTTAAATGCTGGATCACGCTTCCTAAGGATCAAGTCCCCACAGAGAAAGCACTCTTGGTGTAGATGGGATTTGTACCTTAGTGTTATAGGTACCATTAGTTTTCCATTCTGTGAAAGCTGATGAGCTATGAGGCTGGGATTACCCATCGGATATATGGGTGCCTTTCTTGGAAGACGAGTTAGAACCTTTGTTCTTTCTCTCCTTGTATTTCCTTTTGTCAGATATCTTCGCTTTTGCTTTGGGTGTGCCCGCCTGAACATTTTCTGGATGTGAGCATTTGCATACTGATCAGCAGCCTTTGTAAGCTCTCTAGGGCCTGTGTTATTGGTGTCCACTGGATGCTGGTGTAACTCTGCCTCACAATGTTTAAGAATATTCTCATATGTAACAGAATTTTACATTTTCTCACATATGTCAACTTTGATTCTCGTCAACCACTCCCTCAGGTACTTCAGAGAAAAATACATAAACACCTCAAACATTTGCATTCTCCTTTCGATGAGTTCTCTATAACTCTGGTGTTGCTCTGGGGTTCTGCAAAACTTCCTGATGGACGGTTTCATTTTAGAATAAATGGCCCTCTTCTTGGGAACCTACTGAATGGTGACATCAATGCCATAAATGGGTAAACGGATTATCAGGCTGCACCCCACAATCCTTCTATCTCCTGGAGCCGAAAGGCTAATCCCAGTGTCTCAAACCAGTCACAGATGTCTTCCCCCACCTCATATGGGTGAACTAAGTCCTTTGGCACATGGCGCCTAGGCTCTCCATGGGTGCCAAGTCTTGAAACATTTCCCTTCCATGTAGAAGATTGTCTACAGGTCACCCTCTTTTCCTGCAAGGCCTAGATTGCACAGTTCTAGCATCATCAGATGTCCATGCTTGGATTCTGCTATTACTGCAAAATCCCACTGTTTCCTATCCTCTAAGGCTACCCTATCAGGGGGAAGGGAAACACCCTCTGTATTAAGGTGCAAAATCCTTGAAAGACTTTTTAAAAAAAGTTATTTATTGCGTTTTCCATTTTTGAACATCTATAAAATACTGAATGCTTAAAACAAAGGCCAAAGGTAGTTGAATATAATTTCAGTATTAATCCAGAGAAAAGACAAGAATATTGGTTTGTAAGAAAACAGGGAGATGGATCCTGGGGAAAGGAGGCACCCTCTGGATTAAGGAGCAATATTTTATTTTTATTTTTTAAATAATATTATTGGTTTACATACAAACCTTTAAAATAAGTACACAAGACATTCATTCATTCCAATTCAAACCTTTTCTTTACAATCCTCCTTATCACTGAGTCCGACTCATCCATATAAGTGAGTGTTTAGCTGTTTCTACCTTATCGTAGGCTCGACTTTGAAGGGTTTCACAAGAGGCCAAAAGGGTTTTTCACATCCTGACTTATTTCAAGTACACTTGGGGCTAACAATCGATTTTCAATTATCGCTAAAAAATGTGTTAAAGCAGGACTAGTTTCATGTGTCTCCCGTTAAACATTAGTTGCCACCACTCTTCAGCGTTAAGAGACGGATGACTACCCTAGATTTCTATCAGTGAGTCTACTCTGAGACCTAACTGAAACGCGGGATCTATGGAAACCACACTACCCGCCCTTGGAGAGGATTGGTGGCAACAGTTATCACTGTCCTGGACCCCATCCACTGCTACCACTTCCCCACTAGAATGGGAAACTGGCTAGGGGGAATCAGGGTCACTACCTGCCCCTGGGTTCTCCTTATCCACCCTAGCTCACTGAAAAGCTTGGCGGCTTTCCAGCATTCGATTCCTGCTAGCCTTACTGCATGGGGGAGTCACCATTCTTGACACATTTCACAAAGGGTGCTCAATTTCAATCCCTTCAGGGAATTAATGTGCAATTCAATAGTGAAAAAGAATTACCTGGCAGTGTTTCTAACATTGCCTGTACAGTTATTTCATTTTGGCTGATAAAGCGGCAGGAGCAGTCTGTGCTAGAAGCAAGCCATTTGATACCAATGTGACAAAATGACTACTGCTTTGCAGAAGTACAGGGATGAGTAGTGACTGACATTTCTACTCAGTGGAACAGTACTACTAAACCAGCAGTGATACCAATTGTAAAGGTGAAACAGGCCCAATCTGATACGTACATATCTTTCACCTCTTGTGGTAATGTGTGCCAGGGGCAGGGTATACTCTTCAAGGTGAATGTGAGCTAGCAAAGAAGCATCCAAGCAAAAATAATACTGTGGTACACAACTGTCCGACCAAGGTTCTATACAAATATAGGAGTCTTGAATTAAAACTGTAAGGGTGTGGAAGGAGGAGACCAGCACACAGGAGACATGTTTCTTGATATAGACGTATGTTGGTAATGAAGCAAAAGAGAAAACCCTGTCTGACCCTAGTTCTAAGAAGGGTTTCCCTGCCTCAAATAATACTAAGAAATGTATCAGGATGACAGTCTAAAACAAAGATTTAATCGTCCTGTGTCCAAAAACCTAATTCCATCCCTTACATTATATTCAACTAAAGAAAGTAATAGGTCTTCTTGGTTCAAAAGATAGGTTTCTTCCTTTGGGACGATTGCCTGAAATTTCAATTTTGGGTGATTGTTAATGAAATATTATTCTTAAGGGATACAAATCAAAAGTCTAAAAAAGGGTTCCTTGGGTTGAAGGTGCAATAAGGTACATAAGGCACCTACAATGTACCTCCAGGCTCTACGTAGTACTTGCAGCATCTCTTTATCTATGGCCTCAAGATTACGGTCGTCTAATAGCATCACTCCAACCTCATTCCTACCACCTTTCCTCCAAGAAGCAGAGACATTTTTATGGGAGGGCAAAATGGCACTTGCCCAGTGCCCCCACTTTGTGGGGGCCCCACAATGCTGCCTGATCTAAAGGAGTAAGATTCCTTTGTTCACCAGACATAAATTGCACACATCAGGATATTGTATTGCAAGGTGCCGAGGCTTTAAACCTATTGCCTGTCTGTTTTGGCAAGTACATTCTGCCTCGATCAATTCATCATGTAATGCTTTCTGTGTTCACTGTGGTATATATAGTTTGTGTTTTCCGTGTGGCACAACTCCTGTAGCATTCTTTCCTTCCTGTGGGAATTATGTTGATCATGTGCAATAGCCAAATTTCAAATGCATATTGGTAAATTGAAGGCCACAATGGTGCAGACGTTTGCTCAGTGTGTTAAGCACTCATTTCAGAGATATGTGTTACTATGCAAGATTAGAATATCACATTCCTGTAAGGCTGGCTGACCATTTCCTATGTCTGTTGTTTATAAATCTGCCTGCATATGTACTTGGGCTTTCAGCACAACAGGTGCTATTATCAGCAATGTACCAGCACCAGATAGGGGTTGCTATAAAAATGAACATGTAATCCTTATGGTGAAGATCTAGAAATTGGTTAGTTAAGGTGGGGTGTTTCAAAACCTAGGCAATCACCTCCAACGATGAGCATAAACTGTTAATCCAAGAGATGAAAAAGTATCCGAATTTGGAACCAAAGCATTCATGCTTGTATCCTAGCTTTGCCAGCAGACAATACAGTGGTCCTGGGCAATCATCTAATATCTTGTACATTAATGTACTGTCTTCTGTGAAGTTTGCCTCCTTGCATGCTGGTGGCATCGTTTAGCCCATTACTTGATCTTTCTTCTTAGGTAGGCCATTTGAGTGGAAGAGGTGGTAGACAGAAGGGAGCGGACGGGATGGTGAATGAGGCAAGCATATTTTAAAGTCTGCTCATTTGTCACAAAAAAAGCTTTGCATTTTTTGTAAAAGTCAAAGGTTTTTCTGCACGTTTATAAATTACAATTTCACAAGGCAGTGTTTTGGAAGTATGTCAAGCTTTAAAATACAAAAGACCAACCCAGATTAAATCTGTTAAATCACACTAATAGGTATTCTGGTACTTATATAGTTCTCTTGATGATGGGGAGAATGAAGCTAGAATCATTCTGTGTTACACCCTTCTATAATATTTAGTTTTTTAAAATGGTCATGTTTGGGAATATGATTGTTGTACTTTCCAAGTAGTTTTATAAAATGAGATTATTTTAGTTCATGCTAAGAACTGGTAATGAAAGTATTCAAATGCAGAAATGGCAGAGTTGCCACAAATCTCAGATCCACCCCTTAACCAGTGTGTGTAATGCTGGGCATCTCATTTAATCTTGTATTGCCCAGCCTCTCGAAATTGCCAGTCCCTAAACCTTTCAAAATTCCAAGCCCTTCAGAGAGATTTCCTTCACAGGGTATGCTCTTCAAAACAGCCTCAATCATAGTTGCGCTAGCTATAGTGTTGCTTTCACTATAACAGTGAGCATTGATATATTGCACACCATAGGCACTTTATTCTTTTGATCTCTAATGGCAACACTATTTGAAAACCGTGTCCCACTTCTAATCTCAGGCTGTCTGGATACAGACACCTTCCTGGTAGCTTCCAATCTGCATCCACTACCCATAATATGGTATGTGTAGCTTTCTCCTTCCTACTAATTGGTCTCCTCTATCCATGCTTGAACACGTTTGCATTCTGTGAGGCAGCAAATGTGAGTTCTATGTCTGTTCTGGGTTACATGTACCTTTTACATTCAGTCCTGCATTAAAACTACAGGCTGCATACCTTCCTTGATTCTATTGATAAAAAGTCTCCTGTATCTATGCTAGAACAGAAGTAACCTCTTCGTAGACTGATAAGGTTGGCCTTCAAATGGTAATTGTTTATCATTCTGATTAGAGCAAGAATGTAGTGGGTATGGGACTTAAAGGGAGTAAACATCCTTATTTTTAATGCTGTGAGGCAGCAGATCAACCTATGGGTTCTGATTGCGCCGTGGGTGGATGGAAGGAGGCGGTGCAGATATTCTTGATCACTTAATTCCTTTGGTTTGGTGAAGGGAGCCCCAAAGATGTCTATGCCCAGGGCCCCAAAAGTACTTAAAATGGCCATGCCAAGAAGAATCAATGTTCAAAATCCAAATAGCTCAAAATACCTCTCAGTCACTTTATCCCATCCAATGGATCAAACTTTTTGTCTCCAGACATACTCCTAACCAGACGTGCCCAACCACAATAAGGAACCTTAGACTAGGCTGCAGATTCCCACAAAGTATCTACTCAAACAACATTTGCAAAAGCAAACATTTCAACAATCTTGTGCCCATTATTGTGAATCAAACCCCCCGCAGTAAAGCCACTAATCCACCCTCTCTGCGAAATACTGCCCCTACTAAAGCAGACAGAAACACACGGCTCATTAAGGGAGCACTCATTAATGCCAGGTCTGTGACTGCCCATGCCCTTGATATTTCAGACCTTATAACCAACAATAACTTGACTACTTTCTAGCCTTCACAGAGACCTGGCTGCATGCAGCTGCAGAGCCACTACTCTCTCTTGCCATACCAGATCAATACACAATCTTCAGACATGAAAGAATATCCTCCAAAGGTTATGGCGGCGCCTTTATTGCTAAAACATAACTAAATCTCAGATCCCTTCCCAACCTGACTTTCCCGTCAGTTGACCTTCTGACAATCAAGCTAGCTAGCACTCCATCCCGTACCACAACTATCTACCTCATATACAGACCATCAGGTACTATATCTTCCTTTGAGAAGGACATGTCCCTACTTCTCATAACTAATACGAAACCAGGATCGCAAATGATCCTGATAGGTGACCTCAGCTTAGGACTGCACGACCCGAACGATGATAATGTGTCTGCTATCGCCAATACCATCTTAGAACTAGGCTTTGCACAATGCATCTCCCAACCTACCCACAACAAAGGGAGAATCCTAGATTGGATCAGGGACCTCAACTGTGACATCAGTATCCTCTCTAACACACCATGTGCTGCGTTTTCTGACCACCACATTATCCTATGCAATATACAGTACGGTAGCAACGTTAACCATTCTAATCCTATTAGACCCCCTTCACTCTCTAGGAACAATCACAGCATAACAGTGGCAAAACTACTCCATTTGCTACAACCTATTATTAACCATTCATACACTAGCACTGACCCATCTACTATAGTCAACATTTGTAATGTCACTCTCATCAACGCTATTAACACAATAGCACCCGTGAAGTTGCGAAAAGCTATAGCTCGTTCTCATATAAATACCTGGTTTACTCCCCACCTAAGAACTTTGCGCAAAAGTAAAAGAAACGCTGAAGCGCTGTGGAAAAGTCTCCCATCAGCACCCAACAAAGATAACTTCCTAAAAACATCCATTAGCTATAAAGCAGCAATCCACCAAGCTAAAAGCGACTCTTACAATGATAGAATCACTAAGGCTAAATCAAGCTCTAAAGAATTATTCAGCAACCTCAGAGAGTTGGAATCCCCCACTCCACCACCCGAGACTGCCACTAAAGACAAAGATTGGTGCAACAAAATTCAGAAAGCCCTCTCAGACAGAATTGAACTCCTCCAGGCCAAAATTGATCCTAAAAAAGCGAGCCTCACTGCCAACCTCGCTGAACCCCTGCCTCCAGTATCCTCACCTGACCTACTCAATCTATTCAAATTCTCTCCCATCTCCACCAAGGATGTTCTGAATACAATTTCGAACTTAAAACCCTCAAGATGCCAGGGGGAAATCATTAAGGAGGCAGCTAGTGAGCTAGCACCCTTTATTATCACCTCATTAATAAATGCCTCCTTCGAAACAGGCACAGTCCCCACAAGTCTCAAAGACGCCTGGGTCCCCCCACTTAAAAAAAAAACTACCCTCGACCCCATCATCCCCACTATCTTCAGACCAATTACTACAGTTCCGTTCCTCTTACAAATTGTTGACAGGGTAGCATACCTCCAGATTCAGGAACACCTAGAAAACAATAACCTACTAGGCCTTAGACAGTCAGGCTGCAGAACCAGACACGGTACTGAAACTGCCCTACTAGACTTAAAGACACAAATGGATAATATAATAGACAACAGCAACCTTGCCCTGCTATTGCTATTAGACCTATCGGCTGCATTTGACCTAGTAAATCACAAAGTCTTATGCAACCACCTCCTATCTGCAGCTCACTTCTCTGTCAAAGCGACCGCCTGGATCCAGTCATTCCTGGACAACAGAACTACAAGAGCATTCGCATCCACAGCATCAGCCGATCCTGCTCCAGTCACCTGTAGAGTCCCACAGGGATCCTGCATCTCCCCGACATTATATAAACATTTTGTACGAAGCCTCTCTTTGATGACTTGGACCATTGGGGTGTCTCCTACACTAATTATACGGATGACACCCAAATACTCATCCCCATCACAGGTGACTACCTTATCGACTCTAAACTTCTTAACAACATATACGCACTGATACAAGCCTGGATGGCTAAACATGGGGGGACATAACGAGTGTGGAGGAAGCCATGGCGCTATTAGCGCCATGGCTGCCTCCAAACCCGGGTCTGGTCTGACAGAATGGGGACTTACCGGGTCAACCCAACCTTGGAGGTCCCAGTATGTCCCCATTCTGTAGACCATTCCCCATTCCCATGTGAGCCCCCATAGGGCTCAATGGGGAAGGCACTAATTACGGGCCCACAAATAGCAGGCCCGTTATGAGCGCCCTGGTCCCTTAGTGGGACCCGCAAAGGACGTGTGGTCAGACCACATGTCCTTTGCGGGTCCCACTGAGGGAACTCGGAATTCATCTGTAAGGGTTTACCGGCACTTGTATCCTTACCGGTGCCCATAAACCCTTACGGCCCAACTCGGAATGAGGCCCATGGACTGTGCCTCAATGACGAGAAGACAGAGCTGCTCCTTTTAGGCTCACCAACCAGACTCAATAGACTCGACAAACAATTCAACTAATTTAACATTGACGGAAACAAGATTAATATCTCCGATGAAGTCAAATCATTAGCCATTTATCTCGACTCGGCACTAACTCTGATCAGACAAATCAAAGCCTTAGCCTCAGCCACTGCATACACGTACAAACTTATCACTGCTTGCAGACCTTTCTTGTCTACAACCAACTGCATAACAATAGCTAGAGCTCTTATCCTATCAAAGCTAGATTATTGTAACGCACTCTATCTAGGAACCTCACAAAGCAATACAAAAAAGCTCAAAATCCTTCAAAACAACGCGCTCCGAGCTGCAATGTACATCCCTACATCGCACCATATCTCTGAGATGCGGCGCAATGTGCACTGACTCTCAATCACATTCAAATCCTTATCGCTCACCCTTAAATGCCTGGCCAACCTAGCACCCAAATACCTGAGTGGCACGTTTTCCTTACATACCTCAATCCAACCAACCAGAGCATCTCAACAATCAATACCATAAGATCCCCAGATATGGACTACAGAGAGCAGGGGGCAGCAGCTTCCCTGTCCTTGCAGCTAAAACTTGGAACACACTACCATCAGCCTTCAGAACCGAACCATCTTATAGCAACTTTAGAAAAAAACGCCAGAAACTGGATCATCTCACAGGATACACAATAACCTACTCTACGATCAACTACTGTGACTCACCTCCTCTTTCTCCCGTATTGTACTGTATCAGCTTCATATATCTGCGATTTAAACTGTATCCTATGTAAGATGCACCTCTTTTTTCTACTATACTGTCTCTACCATCTTACATCTGTGATGTAAACTGTATGTAAATATGTAATTATGTAACCCCAAAAAATGCGCCCAGATACCTGAGGGTTAGGTGTGCTATATAAATAAAATAAATACAAATACAAATACCTAGAACAAAGAGTCTTGTATTTTCACAATGTCCACAAAACTCATCCAGATTCCTT
This sequence comes from Ambystoma mexicanum, assembly GCF_040938575.1. Classification (NCBI taxonomy): domain Eukaryota; kingdom Metazoa; phylum Chordata; class Amphibia; order Caudata; family Ambystomatidae; genus Ambystoma; species Ambystoma mexicanum. The sequence goes on from NC_090935.1 coordinate 572,785,983, forward strand.
TTACAATGTCCACAAATACTAGGGGATATGTCTCCTTCCCCATGTCTTTTCCACAATGCTCACTGTGTGCACAGCCTACCTGGTTCACTATCCTGCCAGGCACTGTGATCATAACTAAGGTTTTGTAGGGAGTTCATTTTTGGGTGTGGAACCTAATTCCTTCTTGGCTTGTGATGATTCTTTACAGTTTGCACTGGTTCACTATCCTGCCAGGTATTCTTGTTGTCGGGTCCCAGACGCCTGTGGTATTGGCATCCTTCTCTTTTTGGACCCAGAGGCCTTTAGTTTCTTGCTTTTGGGTCCCAGAGTCCTCCAGCTTCTTTCTCACGGGTCCCAGGCCCCTTTGGTTTCTTGCTCCCAGGTCCCAGACCCCTTGGATTTCTTGCCCTTGTGTCCCAGAACCCTTTGGCGTTTTTGCTCTCGAACTGGTCAGCCATGGTCTTCGATGCTCCCAGGGACTGGCACGAAGAAGATGGCTCTGGAGGACACGTCTTATTGGCTGCGGGTCTCTGACCCATGTCCCACTGCATGATAGTTTCTCTGGGTTCCCAGCAAGCCTACCAGTTTTCCAACCCTTCTCTGGTTGCTCACCGGTCTCGGTCGTCTGCTTCTGGGTCTCTCACCCTCGTTCGGAGACCTCATGCGTTCGAGTTCTGCGTTGACTTCCAGCTTTCGAGCTTTGCATCCCCGGTGGACCATGCTCTCTAGCTCCCTCGGTCAGCTGGCGCTTCATCTTCCTGCTTCCAGATGCAGTCCGACCACGGTGAAGCTCTCTGAAGCAGGTCTGCTGACTTTTAAGCGTCCCATCCTTGGTTGCTTCACTCGGCCCCTGACAGCTGTCTCCGCAGCTCCCGGTTCCTTCAGGATCTCTCACTGAGTTTTAATTTCCCTCTTCTATTTCACTCTTGTCTTGACCAATAGAAAATCCACAAAGACTACACTGCACAGTATGATTCACAGCAGTGCTCTCTATGCGTCCACACCTCGTCCTTGTCTCGGAACTGATCTTGAGTACTCTGTGAGGGTGTTGGAGTAAGAGTCAGACACAAGGGTGGCATGTTCATTGCACATTTTTTTTATTATTGACAAAAATGGGGGTAGTTGGAGGAAATTCTAACTAACCTTATCTCTAAGAGGGCTTCCCTGCCTCAACAAAACTAACTTGTGAAATGGTCCATTTCAGAATGTCCAAAGTAAAGTTTGCCATCCTGTATCCAAATCCTAATCTGTCCCTCACATGCTAAACTTAATATAAGGTGAAAAGGGAAATGTCTCTTGGCTGTCAGCCGGCAGCCCAGTTTTGCAGTTAAAAAAAAAAGTTCCAAAAGGGTGTATTAAAGCAAGTAAGAGTTCCACAAGACTCAAAGGGTTGACTCCCTTTCCCCACAGCCTTTCCACTTTGTTCAAACCTGTCGCTGTGTCTTTAATGGTTCAGATAAATCCTTATCTTTGCTTGGCAAGCCTGGGTCCCAGACACTGTAACACGGAAAAATGGGCTGGCCCCTTTTTCCAAGCCATCTCGGGTCCCAGACCCCTTTGTGAGCAGGCCCGACTACCAGGTACTGCATAGAGGAAGAAAAGCCTGGCTAACTTTCCCAGGATCTACTAAGGATCTTCTTTTCAATTGCCATGGGTCCCTGACCCTGTTCTCAGTACCCCTCATCTTGGTCCACTCTCCTACCAAGTGGGGTACTCAGCGTTCCTGCTTTCACAGACCACTATCACCCACAGCCTTGGTTTACTCTCCGGCCAAGTTCTCTGAGTGTCAGTTTTGCTCACACACTTTGGATTCCTCTTTACTACAGTTCGGGGTACGTCTCCCCAACATTGGTCTCAAACACTCTTCACTTGGTTTCTCTCACAGTGTTCCTTGACAACCCAAAACCTTGTTTACTCTCCTGCCAAGGTCTGTAAGTACCACGTGTGTGTGTAAAGTTTGTATCTCTCTTAGTTTCTGTTCGGGATATTCTTTCCCAATATGGGTACCAGGCCCCCTTAGCTTGGTTGCTTTTACAATTCTCACTGTCTGCTTTTTCTTCAGCCCACAGCCTTGGTTTACTCCCCTGCCAAAGTCTGTAAGTACCATTTCTGTGTACAAAGTCCATATTTATCTCATCTGCTGTTTGGGATATTCCTTCCCTAACTGGGTCCCAGACCCCCTTCACTTGGTTGTGTTCACAAGTATCCTTATCTGCTTTTTCATCAACCCACAGCCTTGTTTTACTCCCCTGCCAAGGTCTGTGAGTATCTCTAGCAAAAACAAAGAGGTGATGGCTGGAAGGTTTAGACTTAATCTTAACCACTGGCAATGCTCTGGGCAACCCTCCAGACCTACTCCTCACTGATGACGCCCAACAAGGCTGAAACATGTCTGGGGATGCTTGTGGTCTCGTGCAAAAGGGATGTGACCTAGCAGTTCGGGCTGGACTACCCCTTTGGGGGTGGGACCAAGCCTGATTTGCATATGGTTTTCCCCTTTTGTAATGGCTTGGCAGGCGAAGAACGATGGTCTGGAGGGTTGCCCAGAGCAATGCCAGAGGTCAAGATTTATTCTAAACCTTCCGGCCATCAACTCTTTTGTTTTGCTATTGTCACCCCGAGTGGGAAGGGTATGCCCAGACGTGGGTCCCTTGCCTGCTGGGCCTAGAGACCCAAGCTACTCCTCACTGATGACGCCCAACAAGGCTGAAACATGTCTGGGGATGCTTGTGGTCTCGTGCAAAAGGGATGTGACCTAGCAGTTCGGGCTGGACTACCCCTTTGGGGGTGGGACCAAGCCTGATTTGCATATGGTTTTTCCCCTTTTGTAGTGGCTTGGCAGGCGAAGAACGATGGTCTGGAGGGTTGCCCAGAGCAATGCCAGAGGTCAAGATTTATTCTAAACCTTCCGGCCATCAACTCTTTTGTTTTGCTATTGTCACCCCGAGTGGGAAGGGTATGCCTAGACGTGGGTCCCTTGCCTGCTGGGCCTAGAGACCCAAGCTACTCCTCACTGATGACGCCCAACAAGGCTGAAACATGTCTGGGGATGCTTGTGGTCTCGTGCAAAAGGGATGTGACCTAGCAGTTCGGGCTGGACTACCCCTTTGGGGGTGGGACCAAGCCTGATTTGCATATGGTTTTTTCCCCTTTTGTAATGGCTTGGCAGGCGAAGAACGATGGTCTGGAGGGTTGCCCAGAGCAATGCCAGAGGTCAAGATTTATTCTAAACCTTCCGGCCATCAACTCTTTTGTTTTGCTATTGTCACCCCGAGTGGGAAGGGTATGCCCAGACGTGGGTCCCTTGCCTGCTGGGCCTAGAGACCCAAGCTACTCCTCACTGATGACGCCCAACAAGGCTGAAACATGTCTAGGGATGCTTGTGGTCTCGTGCAAAAGGGATGTGACCTAGCAGTTCGGGCTGGACTACCCCTTTGGGGGTGGGACCAAGCCTGATTTGCATATGGTTTTTTCCCCTTTTGTAATGGCTTGGCAGGCGAAGAACGATGGTCTGGAGGGTTGCCCAGAGCAATGCCAGAGGTCAAGATTTATTCTAAACCTTCCGGCCATCAACTCTTTTGTTTTGCTATTGTGAGTATCTCTTGTGTTTACAAAATTTATATTTTTCTCAATTGCTGTTTGTGATATGTTTTCACAATATAGGTCCCAGGCCTCCTTTACTTGGCATCTCTGCCCTGGTGAAAATACCTTCTTTGCTTTAGGTTCAGCCTAAAGCAGCCTTCCCCAACTCTGGGTTTAGCCACTGTTGTACCTACAGGGTTGTGTCTGTCACTCTCTGGTACTCTATGCTTCACCTCTGCAGTTCGGCAGTCGTTGTCCTGCTCTCCAGCAGCCTCAGTCACCGGTGAGAACCTCTCCATTTCTTCTATGTTCCTTCTGCTTAGCAGGCCCTCCATGAGTGTGTCTCCCTCCCAAGCTCCCGACTCATGCCAAGCTCATATCGAAGACGCCATGGCTTTTTTTCCTCTGTCACTGAATAACAGCTGACCAATAAGATCGTCCGAAGGACTAGAGCAGGACCGCTTGTTCTCGCCATTGATCCGCATTACACGTGGCCTCTTCCTCGTCTCACTAGTTTCTACTGGGGATATATTACAAACATGCATGGGGGTATTGGGTGATGGCGAATTAAAGGGGGAAAGGATACTGCATTCTCCCTAAATATTCACCACTCTCAATGAGATTCCCCTGCTGACAACCACCCCCATGGGGACTATCGGCTAGCGGCCTCCCCTCCTGACCTCATGAAAAGGGGCTTCCCCATCTAAAGTAGTGACGACACCTCAGGATTCGTTAAAACTCCTAGTGAGTCAGTTGGACTCCTCCTCGTGCCAGTATTCCCTACCTTAGTGGTTTTAAGGTAACATATAGGAACACTAGGGATGGTGTTGTAGAGGGTTAGAGAGGAAGACTGGTTAGGGTTAGGTGGGCTATGGGGATACCATGTTCACCCTGTATTGTCCCCTCTCCCATAGGGGACTTCCCTCCTCATAAGATCCACTCACTGAGTACCACCCCCAGGGGGACTATCAGGTAGCCGCCTCCCCTCCCTAGCCTCATGTTAAGGGGCTCCTCCTACGGGAGAAGTGACGACATCTGGGGATTTGTCACAAAACACACTAATACACAACCCTCTAAGGAAATACACAGATTATACAGACTTTAGGATGAAAGAGGCACTCTGGTCTGAAGTCAGATGTAGACAGGCAGAAGTCTCTGCAGCAAAGATCAGGTTCAGAGAATATGCCTTTTAAATGTATAGAGTGGACTATTAAATGTCTCTAGGGTCCTCCAAACCAGGCCAGGGGGGCAGAACCACTATGAGTGGTTTTTTCCTTTTCTTTAGTGGCTCCACAGCATTGAGTCAGACTTCTTGGCATTTTCCAATGGGTCAAGTCAGTATCGAGACTGTCAAGTTGGGTGCTCCCACTGGACAAGTCAGCATTGAGATGGTTGAGTCTGTTTGATGTAGTTATGTGATGCGGGCCTGCAGCAGTGATCAACTTGAATCAGCTGAAGAACAGGCAGGCTATGGTCAAGTCGGCAGCTTGAAGAAGCCTTGTCGGTTTGACAAAGTCCCGTGATTTGATATGGTTCTTCAGCAGCAATTGGCTCAGCGACAGCTTGAGCATAGGCAGGTGATCGTTGAGTCAGTGGCTGGATGGCTTGAAGCAGTTAAAAATGTGGTGATTGTCAAAGGTAGCTCCAGGGCTCCTGCAGCAGCTCAGAAACGACTTGAAAGTGGTGGAGGTAGGAAACAGAGCCCAGAGCTGTCCCTTGGCTTCTTGGTTGCTGGGGAACCACATCCAGAATTACCAAGGAAAAGGTGAGTACTTCTTCTCTCCTTCCCAAGATGGCTTCTTCTTCTGTTCTTCCCGCCAAGGAAGATTGCCAGACAGCACTTGCAGTGGCTGTCTCCTCCATTGAGCAGGATCATGGTTACCAGTGTTCAGGCAGCAGACAGACCTTGTCCAAACACCAGTTCACCACAAATGGTCCTCTAGGATAATTCCTTGGTGTCTTCATCTTCACCTCTATGGCTGAGGATTTTGAGCAGACTGTACACAAGTAAATGTCCTGGTGAAATCGTCTTCTTCGGATGTCCAAAGATGATGTCTCAGAAGGATAGCTCAGGGGCAACGTGCTCGCCTTGGAAAAAGCATGACATCGAACACGACAGGTTTGATCGCCGCGCCTGCGCTTAGAAACCTATGGGTATTAAGCGTGTTATAAATAACCCTTCATATCATATCATTCAATTCAAGGGGGAGTCCCACTCTCTCATATACACATTTTGCTACAGGTCAATATAAAGCCTTCTGTAAATGTCCAATCCAATCTGGTATGACAAGAGTCTTTTCCTGGTGATGTGAGTCCTAGATGGCTTTGTCTGTAGGGTGTGATTAGGGCCACAGGAAGTGTGAGTGGCCTAACCAATCCTGAGATGCTGCAACCCCTCTCGTGCCTGCAACTTCTCTCCTGGGCTACTCTAACTCCTCCCACTCCTGTGGCAGTTTGACATCAAAGAGTACCAGTGATTACCACACTGGTGTCACCTCTCTATTGTACTGGCTGGGCTTGCCTTTGGAGCACTGGTTTCCAGCTAACTCCCTGGGGGTATATCCTGTGCTCTTGGGAAGGGAAGGTGAAAAATCGTCTCAGAGAGAACAGAAGGGTTTCAAGGGCTGAAACAAACCCAAAGTTTGTTTTGGGTGAAACTCAGCCGCATGCAGTGGTACACAAAATGCTGACAGTTGAACGGGTCACTAGAAGCTAGGTTGACAATCAAATGATATCAAAGGGTTTAGGCCACTATAACTGGATCTTTCCATAGACTACTGTTAGGGAGATGTATCATCGTTATGCTTCATCCCCTCTCTTAGTGAGACCCCGAGCACTTTTTCCTGGACTTCTGAACCCTTTTCTTTCTATCCTGAATGAGTGGAGTCTTTTTACACTCATTCATTATTATTTGCTCTGACTTTTGGAACTCTGTTCTCTGTGTTTTAACTTTACTATGGAGTCTATTTTCCTCACAATCTCTTTTAAGGTAACTTTTGCAGCACCCAGATCCTTATGGGCAGTGTTGCTGGGAACTTTTTGGGTTCTCCTTTGAGATTATTTTTTTTGTCCTCGAGTAGCTACAGTTCTTAAGGATAGAGGGATACTTTGTATCCCTCCTAAAACATTATACTAGGAGAGATTGGCACACACCACCTTATGTGGGGTGCCAAGGGGATACCTAGTATCCCCCCTATCTCTGATCCTGTGACTTTTAAGTCACATAGACAACCTTCTAGTTATGGCTGGTGGCAGTGGACGTGTTCTACCACCATTGTGCTCAGGGTGAGTGTTCAACCTTTTGTAGTGCTCATGCTCCATTTTTAAAACTGTAACATCTTGGATTTATATTGCGTTATTCTCTGTTAGCCTCAGCTGCATCGCACCTTTCAGAGCCTATTCGTCTTCTGTCTCTCATAAATTCCTCCACACTCCTGCCACTCCTCTTTCTGACACCCCTCTGGCCCCTCTGCCACCTCTGACGGATGTATCACACTCCTGTACCCCTCCTCTGAAGACTTTAAAAAGTGGCAACCTGGTCCGCTTAGCTACCCTCATGCTCTCGCTCTGCCGTCTAACACTCCTCTGACATCTGCCACCTCCCTGAAGACCTCACCCTAGACAGCTCTGCCACAGGTTTTGACACCTGAGTGGTACAAGATCCTCTGTAAGCCCAGGACTAAACGGCCCGGGGGTTCAGATTTGCCTTAATCTGCCTTGAGTGGGTCCCTGCTACTATCAAACCCACTGAGGCCTATTCCTCTTTTGAATGCCTTGTCTGAAGGCTTGGTGTCTCTCCTGGCCTCTCTCTGACTCTGACCATCATCTACAGGCACCCTGGCCAGGTGTCTCACTTCCTCTCAGAGTGGTCTGACCTCACCTCTTCTATCCTGGCCTCCTCCTCCAAGCTTCTCTTGCTTGGAGACTTCAATGTTCACCTTGACTCCCCTGATGGGACCTATGGGCTCTTCTGCAACCTCTGTGACTCTCTTTCTCTCTCCATTCTTCCCTTCAATCTGACGCACTCAACCGGACACAGCTTGGATGCTCTCATCTCTTCAGACATCCCTATCTCCAACCCTCTCTTTACTCCTCTCTCCTGGTCTGATCATGCTCTCCTGTCCTCTCACCTGGACCTCCTCGGTCCCCTGGCTAAACCCCTGCTTACATTTCCAGCCTCCTTCTCGGTCATTCGACCTAAGAAGCAAGTGTCAGTTGCCGCTTTTGCCGCCACCTTCACTCCACCTCCTACTCCTGCCACTGACTCTCACTCTGACACCGTCCTTACTAACCTTCAGCTCCCTATCTCCAACACTCCGGACATCCTTGCCCCTGTAATGAGGATCCACATGAAACCTGCCTCCAAGTGCAACTCCTGGTTTGACTCTGGCCTGGCCGCTCTGAAACGCAAGTGCAGAGCGGCTGAGCGGAAGTGGCCGGCTTTGAGAATGTCCTCTAACAAACTGGCCTGTCAGGCCAATACAGACTGTCTGTCTGCTCGAAGAAAAAGGCCTATATCCAAGCCTGCATCTCTGCAGCCACTAACAACACGGCTGAACCTTTCAACATCTGCAAGGAACTCGCCAACCCTACTGCAGTCTCCACTTCTCCTCTGCCTTCCCTGGCCCGCTGCACTTCTCTGGCCGCTCACTTCATTTCTAAAACTGGGGTCATATTGCCCTCACTCTCCCCTACTCCTCACCCTTCTCCCTCACCCACTGTCAGGCCCCCTTGGTCCCTCTCTTCCCTTCCCTCCTACTCTCCTCTTTTTCTCACATAATGCCTGATGCGATTTGTAGATAAGTCCACTCTATGAAAGTCTCATCAAAACAGGTTCTCCCCTTCTCCTCCAGAACTATCAAGGACAACATTGTCTCCGTTGCTCCAGCCTTGGTCGATTTCTGCGTTCACTCCTTTGCTACTGGATCCTTCCCCTCACTCCTCAAGCACTCCCTTGTGCACCCTCTCCTCAAAAAGCCTGCTGCCGACCCTTCCTGTCTGGCAAACTAACGCCCTATTTCCATTAGCCCCTTCCTGGGCAAGCTCTTTGAGAAGCTGCCATCTCCCAGCTTATCCACCACACTGAATCTGTTGGTTATCTCTACGACAACCAGTCTGGTCTCAGAGCTGCCAGAGGCACGGAAACTGCTCTCCTGAACACCCACGAAGACTTGCTCTCTATTCTTGATTCCAACTCTCCTTCCTTTCCCATGCTTCTTGAACTTTCCTCCGCCTTTGATATGGTCCATCATGCCACCCTGATAAATCGGCTCCATGATACCCTTGGCATCACAGACCTGGCTTTTGGCTGGTGGACCTCCTTCCTCTTGGACCGACCTTTCCAGGTTCAACTGGGCACTTTTCTCTCCACCTGTGGTGTCCTTCAGGGCTCTATCCTCTCGCCTTGCCTTTTCAATATCTACCTGGCCCTTCTAGCCCATTTGATCTCCAACTTCTCTCCTAACTTCCAGTGTTATGTGGATGACAGTCAGCTCTCCTTCAAGCTTCCCTCCTCTAGCTCCTCCTCTTCCTCTCTCATCCCTGACACCCTGTCTGCTATTCAGGCATGGTGCACTGCTAATTATCTCTACCTTCATGCCAGTAAGACAGAGATCCTTCTCATTTGGACCCCTGCTCCTTCTTTCCCCCCCACACTATGGCTGACCTCCATGGGTCCCCTCCCCTCACCCTCCTGTGAGGCAAAACACCTTGGTGTCACCTTCGACTCCTCACTCTCCTTCTGTACTCACATCTCAGACGTTGCCAAGAAGGCTCATTTCCTGCTGCACCTTCTCAGAGGCATTCTCCCTTTCCACACATTCCCCAGAAACTCAATGTCTACAGAGCTCTGTTTGCTCCAGGTTGGACTACTGCAACAGCCTCATCCTCAGTCTTCCTAACTCCTGCCTTTGCCCCCTTCAACTTATCCAGAACAGGACTGCGAGACTTATCCTTGGCCTCAAGCCCTAAAATCTCCCCACTTGCTCCTGGCTGCTGTGAAGTTCAAGTTCAAGACCCTCTGCATCATCCACAAGGCTTTCTGGGGCCTATGACCCCTCTATATCCAACTCTCCCTCCCTAAATACCACCCTGCCCTTCGTTCATCTAGCTCTAACTCTCTGCAGATCAGACACTTTTCCAAGCACAGGGTGTGACATAAATCCCTTTCCTCTGCTGACTCCTTGCTCGGGAACGGCCTCCCTGCCCCTCTCAGACTTCAGCCGGATCTCCTTATGTTCCAGAAGCTTCTCAAGACCTTCCTTTTCTCTTCTTCCTCCCTCTACCCCTCCCCTGCTAATGTCCCTTAGGCCTCTTGACTGGCTGCCTGGTTCCATCAGACACCAGGCCCCCCTAATCCAGACTACCCCTACACTTGGTCTCCCTAACCTCCCCATGTTCAACTTGCACATGCCCTTCCGGGCCCCTCTCCCTACACTAGACTGGCTGGGCCTGCTACTGTGTCGCCCTTCCAGCCCCTTAACTCGCACTTAGCTCATGGGTCCTCCTTCCACTGCACTCTCTGCTTTCCCCTGACTTGGTCTACCTGGTCTCCCCCTGCACTCGATTTTTGTCACGGGCCCCTCTGCCCCTGGCCGGCCCTTGCTCCTCTCCCCTGCACTTCTCTTTACTGCACTTGCATTATCTGAATGTCACAAGGCCTAGTAGGATCGTTTTTGTTTTGTCCTCCCTTTTCCCCCACCCTCTTGTCTTGTTGCGCCTCGAAACACATTGTGTATAGGCGCATTATAAATACCCAATAAAGAAAATAAATAAATATTGTGTTCTTTTTTACCACAGTCTGTATTTACAGTCTTGGTTGTGCACAGTAGGGTCACTTATGTTCTAACATGATGGCTACTTTCTTCACCATTTCTAGTGTGGTTGTTCTTTGTTAGCCCTTCTTCTACCATTTTGGGAGGGGGAGGTCTGTGTGTGTGTTTTGCCTTTGGCGGGAACCCGTAGGTGGCTTTGCTTAGGCTCCAGTGGGTCTAGGCAGGCAGGAAGTGGGGGAGGAGTTTTTCACTTCCCTGCTCTTTGTGTGCCACTGGGGGTCTGGCTGTCCAGATTGGACAGCCACCTGCCTCTTTCTGCAAGCTGCTGAGAGAGATTGCCAAGGAGTGTGTGCTGAAACTGAATAAAAGGTGAGGTTGCTGAGGTGAAAGACAAGTCATCCACTGGAAACTGAAGTAACTGACGAAGTCAACCAGATGAAATGCCTGCAGACCCTTTGCAACAACGTGAAGTTATCACTGCTGTCCTGACCCCTTTTTCTATGCAACAGGGTAGCTCCAAAGAGGACAACTCCTTCACTTTTGCTGGTGGCACCAACCAGAACTTAGACGAAATACAATTTGAGCCATCTCCCAAGGTGCTGTGCCTCCCCAGACCTGCAGACAGTGAATACCGGGAGAACTCAGACCCAATTGAAGTGCATCATCTTTGCAAGGCTGAATCCGTCCAAGTCTTTGCTGAGCTCCAGGTCAACCTCCAGAGACACAATCCAACTCACCCAGGTTTCCTCACCAGAGTGCAGACTCCAGGAATCGAAGAAGATTGACCAGGCGAATCGTGCCCTTTGTTGGTGCCACAGAAAAGGCTCCAAAACCACAAACTGACCAGAAGAGTTGAAGAAATCCATGCCAGAGGCCCTCTCTAGAATACTGCTGAGACATCCTGTTTATTGTCCTGCCTTTCATCACCAGAACAAGCAATCTGGACACTGGGTCGATCGCTGCTGCACAGAGGAGAATCCAGCCACGAACATTTCTTCTAACCTAAGGTACTGTGCAGTGAAAAGGTATTGCTAACCCTATTCCGAGAAGTTGCTTCAGAGCATTCGAGTGCATGAAGAGTTGTTCAGGGTGTCCACTCTTACCTCTGACCCAAGCTGCCAGCTTGTGTCCATTTTATGAGTCCTTTGACAGGGCCTCCACTGTTGTGTTGAGTCTTCAAGTATACTTTCATAGAGACTAGAAGAATCCTCATGAACCTTTGCTTTTCCCTGCTGCTTCGTAAGACTTTAAACCCTCTCCGACCTGACTTTTGCTGCTTGTTAGGGATTGGACTTTAAAAGCATTAGTTGGCTCCGATACCTCTCTAAAACGTAAAGCTCTGCTACTGTATGACCAACCAACTGTTTTCCTTCCCAAAAGACTTTACCTTATGTGGTTTTGCTAACTAAATACAATGTCCGTATTTCTTCTGTCTTATGCGAGTGCGCAGTAGTACCGATAATACTGTAGAACTGTCATTAGTGTCAAACGCTGTAACAGTTGTAACTGCGAGCAACTACACTAAGCAGTGGCATTTGAAAAGTATTCTTAAGTAATCCTATGTGTTTTGATTTTATGTGCTAAGTATTTTAAAACATATCTTGTGTAAATAAAATAAATATATATTTTATATACATTTATTGTTGTGTTTCTTTGAATTGCATTACTAACTGGGTTCAGTGTACTTACCTACAGCTTACATCTTGCTCTTATGAAAAGCCTCACTGCGCAGCCACTCTACCAAGTTTCCATGAGTAGTACAGACAGATACTAAGAGTTGGGGACCTGTATACCATTGGCATAGTTTTATGAAGTCTTACCTCTAGTCGACTTTAGCAAAACTCCCCTAACAACCACCATATAAAATCGTATATGGTATGTATTTATCCACAAACTGTTACCAGGCCCTGCGCCGGGGTATACAATTATATATAATCCGTATTAGGGTTGCCTAGGGTTAAAGGCAGCCCCTTGCTGTTGGAACATTGGGTTCGAGCAGCCTGTTTGTATAAATACACGTTTATCTGTAACTCGCATGTTGCAAATAACAAGGCGGCTGCTGGGGGTGTCAGTAGACTGTCACAGAGGTGATACATGTTTGCAGTATACCATTCAGCATACAGCATTATGAAAGTGAGGTCTGATTAGAAGATCTCACTTTCTAAGATAGAATAACCAGCACCATTTTGTTTCAAAAATCAAAAAAGCACAGGCTAATATGCCCTCACAGATGTCATTCTCTCACGTTAACCAATTGCAATAAGGGCTTCCTTTGCCACCCTATACATATAATATTCAGCAGGTACTGCAATGTTGCCAATCATCCTTGCACAAATACCCCTCCACCGTTTCTTATGCAGTATCTGTTGGTTTCATTATGCCAGAATACTGGAGTAGAAATAACTACTCAAGCTGGTCCAGATAACCTGTTTGTCAACTCTCCTTTCTTCTGTTTGTCATTGTTACTTTTTCACTGTCTGTTTTTTGTGGCCAGACCTCAGGAATAGAATTTGGTATATTGTCCTTAGCACATACCAGGTTTTTATCTGTTCCAGGGCCGTCCTCTCGCAGCCACTGTGCTGCGTGAAAATCTGGCTGACTTTGGTGGGCATTATTACACATATAAGCTGGTTCATATCAGTCCATGAGGCATTATAACACTCTGTCACTGGCACATATTGTTGGCTCTTCTCTAATGTTTGGCAAGACGTTGGGTAGGTTTCTGAGTTCCCCCATTGTCCATGGTGCATGAATTATCTTATTTCCTTTATCAGAGATCCCTGGGAGCTGTCACAGAGGGGTATGAATTATTGTTTTCTCTCTCCTGTAAGTGGTGTCTCCCCAAAAAACAGATAACTCCAGGGAGATTTGGCAGCATTCTGGGTGAACCAGGATGCAACCACCTCTTCAGGCACCTAGTTTGGAGAGTAAGCCGCAGGACCATCTGTGGGTATCTGACGTGGGGTAAACAATTGAGTCAAGAATGAGAAGGGAGTGGGAACCAGATACTGGGTAGAGTGCTGGTGGGTAATGGCCAGCTGTGGGCCCAGTTGGGTTGGAAGCTGGACAGTTTTCTGGGGTACAGTATGTTGGGCAGACCGAGCAGTGAATGGAGTAGTCTGTTGTGGATTAGTATGGACATTACTGGAAATATGTATATATATTCTATACTGTCCTCTCATCCTGCATATTATTTACCAATTGAGGACATGGCAGAGTGAGTGCTGGCCCAAAACCTATATCTTTGATCAATTTCTCTTTTGTTCTTTGGTTCTTCGTTTTTTTCTTAATTTTTAATAAATAATAATTTGGCATTTATATAGCGCTAGTGTGTGGTGCTCATTTATCGACCTCGGAAGGATGAAAGGCTGAGTTTGGCCCTGCCGGGATTCGAGCTCTGCACCGATGTCAAAGCGAGCTCTACTCGCTGTGCCACTTGATTCGTTTGAATCCTTAAATCCCTTTAATGTGGAGGCCTGGAGTCTGCTTGACAGGGGGGTTGCTAGGTCTGGAAAAGACCCGGGGCTAAGCTGATGTCAGAACTGTAGGGACTGGGGGCTAGCTAGTCTTTTGGCTGTAGCTCCTGAGATTCTATCCAGGGCTACAACCAAAAGATCAGGGGCTATAGTCCCCTTAGTGCCCCCCCCTAGCAACGCCCCTGCTGCTTGATGCATCATCAAGGCAAACTCAACGTATTGGACCGTTTTAACCCTTTTTATATTAGAGAGCATCCTTTAAATCTTCCAAATCTCAATAGTACCTTTAAGCAGGAATTAGTTATGCCGATGTTACTGCATACTTGCCATCCTTAGAAGTATCTGCCTGTTCTAGTGTTGTAATGAGTGTACATATAATGTGCTGGGGTGGCATTGGGTGGTGTGGGCTGACCTGTCCCTATTTATCTGGCCAAAGCTTCAGGATGTCTTAAAAGAGCCCCTTGGTTGCCTATTCTGTCCACACTCACACACAAAAGTAAACTGTTTTACTGGCCCTCAGTGGGAAAGATGTGTGGTATTAAGAAAGGGAAACCCTTGCTAAGTGGCTCTGTGATAATAAAGGAGATTATTAACTCATGAAAGCTCTGCAGGCGCAGAAGCAACAGAAAGAAGGCTGTCGAGTCATGGTGTTCCCCCCGCTCTTGGAGTGCCATCTGGTCTGAGTCGCAACACCAGATTGAGATAAACAGATAGAACCCATATAATTTATAAGAGTAGAAAGGAACACAGTTTATTACATTGCAGTGCAATACAAAAACCGAAAGCATTTTGCCTCCTAAACTTCACAGAACAACCCAACCTCCACCACCCAAATCGAACATATTTTTACAATTTTCAGAGCTGACGAATGATCAATAAAAGATAATGTGGCCCTAATGGGGGGTCCCCGTTAACCAGCTATAGGTTGAAACTCCACATATGAAGTAAGTTCCAAGGTAAGTGGCATACCCAGAATCAGTGAAAGAAAATCCTTTATTAAAAGAGAGAGAGACATGTATTTATAGAATGCTGTTTTTCTGGAAATAGAGAGTATTTACAAGAGCTTATTCCCATAAACAAAGAACCATGATTAGTATACCACAGAAGGCCTTTGTCAGGTGAAGATATTCTAATTGCAGTAGGTTTCCCATGACGCTGATCAAGATGAAAAACATTTGGCTAACCTGAAATCCACAATTGTAAATAATGACCAGAGCAATATTTTGGCCCATAATATCTAGAAACGAATCCCAAATCACTACAAATGTCACCCCAGTTAAATGGGACTGCTGCCATAGAGAAACCTGCGTCAATATCATTTGCACATATCCAGCAATCTGACACATTCTGGATGCATGCATAATGAAAGGTTGCATGCAAAAAAGTGTTCTTCCTCTCAATCCAAGAATGATCATTCAGGCCTCCTATTGGATGATATGGATGATATGAAGTATTTGAGGCATCAAAAAGTCTTGGCAGACAATAAAACCAGGAGATAGGGAAAGCCCATTTGCAAACAGTTTATAGTTTTTACAATTTAGAATCTTCTTAATGCAGGATGCCTGGTGCAGTTCAGAGGTCTATTTTGTCTTCACAGGCTTAAAATAAGTTAATTATCTGCATGTGATCCAAAACAGCAATAACAAGGAGTGTACACAGGGATTGTCATCTGGATGAGCCTGTGGAGGAACAGGACCATCAGCAATGTCCTGCATTATTAGAAATAATCGTAAATGTGCACAAAAATAGGATTCCAACTGTGAACAAGAGTACCAGTGATACAATTGTAGCGACCAAGCCAGGAATTTATCATGTCAAAGAGTTTCTTGCAGTTAATGTCTCTGTTTCTGTCATTCTCATCCTGATTGAAAGGTATCATAATATATAGGTGTGATGTTATTCTATCATATAGTGTGGCCAGCACATCAATGCATTATTTCCAGTGAATAAAGTAATCATGAGCTAGGGACCTATTGACTCAGTCGTTAGAGCATAGGGTTACCAATGGCAATAATGCATGCTCAAGTTCCCTCCTTGTCATGAAATGACACGTCCTCTGCATGAACGGAAATTATACCTGCACTGGAATGAGGATTCAGAATCTTGCAGGGCAAAAGGTGCTCTTCCTCTGCTTTTCTCTCAGCACTGATGGTGATGGGACTACACTATTGACTGGAGCTAGCGAAGAAGCCTGCACTGAAGTAGCATCGCCACTCTGCGCAGTCATCAAATACGTGGCTCTTGTCGTAGAAGAATGGCATGCAAGTGGAGATTCGGATGTAATGATTCTGCTGATGCAATCTCACCAGACGTGAGCAAAGCAGGGGTCTTCATAGACTTCGTAGTCAACTAATGGACCAATGCCATATCTTTTTAGCATTCAATGGTGGAATAATTGGTGAGTAAAATCTAGAAGGTTCCCAACCACCGTGGCTTCATTGTGGACTTCCTCTGGTGCACTTGCTAGGAAATCCGCTCTCTAGGTATGACAGATGGTAGGGTCCATCAGCAGGTTCTGACAGTCCTTCCTTGACCTGTGGACAAAGAGGTCTGAGGGCCTTCACAAGTGACTTAGAATAAGTCTCTCTAATATTTCTACTTCGCTCTTCTATTTCTTCTTCTTCTTCCTTGACGTTGAGCTATTCAAATTCTTCCTCCCCTATGATTTCTACATTATCCTCTCTCTCTGATGGTGATATTTCCCCTCCGCTAGCTAGAGCACATCCTACTTCTTCTCCTGATGACTCTCTTCCTTCTCCTTTTATCCACCTGGTTCGTTCAACATTTCTGCCATATCTCACTGCCCTCTTCAATGCCCCACTCTCTTCCTCTTCTGTTCCTTCATGTTTTAAACATGCTTCAATCCTTCCGATTCTGAAAAAAACTATGCTTGATTCTTCCTCGCCTTCTAACTTTCATCCTATATCTCTTCTTCCCTTTCTTTTTAAGCTTCTAGAATGCACCCAAGTGTTTGCTTTTATCATCTTAGACTCTATTCTTCCTCACTTCCAGCCTGGCTTTAGGCCACATCACTCAATGGAAACTGCCCTTCTACCTGTCACCAACACACTTCTTTATTCCTGTCACTCAAAACGTTATTCTCTTCTTGTTCTTCTTGCTCTTTCGCCCGCATTTGATACGGTCGACCACACTATCCTCCTCTCTTCTATTGACAATTTGCTTTTCTGTGATTCTGTTCTTAACTTCACCCTGCCCTCTGGGCACTCATTCTCTGTTTCCTGGGCTGGTAACTCCTCCCCCATTTTCCCCTCTTAGATGGTGCTCATCAAGCAGCAATCCTAAGTCCACTTCTTTTTTTTCTATACACTTTTCCTGTCTCTGATATTTCATCCTTTGGTTTTTTGTATCACCTCATCATTGTATAATTTGTGAATGTGGACGATTCACAAATCTTCCTATCTTTTCCCTCTTTTACTGTCTCTATCCACTCTTCCTTGTCTAATTGCCTCATTGCAATTCAATCCTGGATGTCTGCTCACTATCTTCACCTCAATCCCTTGAAAACTGAGGTTCATTTCCTCACAGTTTTGACTATCCCCCTCCCCTCTCTCTCACTTGCCTTTCCTTCCCCCTCTTCTCTTCCTATTTCTCCCTCTGCCTGTCATCTTGGCGTCAAACTCGATTCCTCACTATCCTTTTCTGCTCATATCTCTTCTCACTCCTGTTCTTGTCACTATCAACTATTTAATATTAAAAAAGCTAGAGTCGGATTCAAGATGGCCGCCCGCAGGGGATAGACGTGCCGGCGGTGCTCCCGAGTCCTGACACTGGGGAATGCCCACCACCCAGTCACGGGGATCGGAATAGTGGCGGCGGAACGGAGGTACACATACTGTGCAGTCTCCTGGTAGCGCGAACTGAGGAGGAACGGTGCGGCGGCTCATCCCCAGCGATCGCCGTGGCGTAGGTGCGGCAGAAGCGGGCCGGAGTCACTAAGGAGGAGGAGCCGCGTTGGATTCCGGCGAGGACAAGGCGGCGAAGAGAAAGAGCGGATCGCAGCCACCTGCAGGATTCCAGAGCCCGCGGTGAGGGAGCCAGGCCCGGGTCCGGCGGGCCCGGGAGAAGGCGGGGTGATTAGCAGTGGCTCCGGCACCTGAGAAGGCCTGAGGGGAGTGCCGGGAGGCCGGGATATCCAGGCGGGGGGTGCCCCGTGAGGAGCAGCAGGCCCCGCGAACAGCGTGTCCCCTTCGGCGGTGTGGAGAAGGGGCCCGGTGGTGTGCTACTGCCGACACGGCGAAGAGCAGAGGAAGAGGCGTCGGAGGGCATTGGAGGGCCACGGAGCAGTACCATCGGGGACTGTTCAAGGTACGGAGCAGTGTTGTTGTCCGGACTGGCTGGACTAGCCCCGTGGGGGCCCAAACTCGACCAGAGCAGCATTAGCCAGGTGGCCAAGAGGAGGGCTGCGAGACACAATTGGGGGAAGGGGGCTTGGACCAGCTCCCTATTGCGACATTGGGAGGGCCCCCCCCCCGAGAAGGAGAGCATTGGTGCCAGGGGCCTGGGGGAGTGCTGGCCCGGGAAATTCCATAAGGCCCAAGTCCCAGAGGAGAGTCACCTAAATAGCGCTGAGGGGAGATATAACCCCTGACGCCACAGGACCCCGCTGACCCCCCGGGTCTTCACTAGGAGAACCGTTAAGCGAGGGTAGCCCGCCCTCCATGGATGGGTGACTGTGGGATTATCATCAGGACAAGGCACGCCGCATAGCAGCCCAGGGAGCCGGGCAGATGAGCATCAAACTGAGTGGTGCAGCGAGGAGAACACTGCATGGTCAGACCCGGCACGGATATGGCTATGAAAGCTAAGGGGAAAAGTGCGAGAGCACTGCCAACCTCGGGGGAGGCCCCGGGCACCTTTCCTACCATAAAGCCAAAGCAAGAGGCAAGGGAGACGACTAGGGTCACAAAGGAGGACCTAGGGAGAAGTGCCTCACCAATTGAAGGGGAGAGCACAGCCACGCTGTCCTGGCAGGACTTTAGGGGGGAGATGCATGCTCTGCAGACCAGTCTTACAAAGACATTCCAGGATCAGTTCCAGCTCCTTCGGGCTGATCTCAGCTCAGCATTAGGGGAAATAAAACAGGAGTTGCGGCAGCAGGGTGAGCGGGCGGACCTGCTGGAGAGAGGCTTGCAAGAATTGGACAAGGAGGTGACGGCCAACAGTGAGGCAGTCGAAAGGCTAGACATAGCCACACATAACTTGGAGATTCAAATGGAGGACATGGAAAACAGGTCCCGTCGGATCAACATAAGAGTCAAAAGGCTACCGGAAACCGTCCACGACAAAGACCTAAAAGGGGTGATCCAATCTATCTTTGCAGAGATCCTGGGAGTCTCACCTTCGGAAAAGATTGAGCTCGATAGGGTCCATAGAGTGGGCAGAGGAGGCGCAGGACCACAGTCAAGGCCTAGAGATGTTTTGGTGGCTTTCACTAGGTATGCTCAAAAGGAGGAGGTCCTACGGGAAGCAAGGAAGCAAGAGCCAATCATGTTCCGCGAGCACCGCATCGCACTGTTTCAGGATTTAGCAAGCTTTACCCTAGTGAAGAGGCGCCTAATGGGACTGGTGCTCAAGGTGTTAAACGAGAGGGGGATTAAATACAGGTGGACCTTCCCATTTGGTCTGATGTTTACGTGGGAGGGGTCTCAGAGGCGGATAACTACGGTACAGGAAGGGGCAAGCACTCTACATCTGGACTTGGATGACGTCCCCTTGGGATCTAGGAAGCTGGCCACAACTGCTGGGTCAGATTCAAGGCCGTGGGCCTGGTCGACAGTGGGAGAGAAAAGAAGGAAAATGAAGGCAAGCAACAAAACTAGCAAGGAAAACAGTAAGGAAAGCTCTGCGGCAGTAGAAGGGGATGAGCAAGCGGAGACTTGAATTCAATATTAACGCTATAAGGGTGGTGGGCCACTAAAGGGAGCAATTTGGCAGGGAGGAGAGCATCCATCTATGAATCAGAAAGGAAGGGTATATCCGATGAGCGGGGGGAGGGGTAAGCGGGACGGGCATGTCCTTCTGGGAGTGGGGGGAGAGAGGATGCTGGATGGGCAGGTGGGGGGGCAGCAGAGGTTTCATGCAGGGGCCAGGGTACGGGGACCAAAAATCCTTTCCAGCACTAGGAGAGGAAGCGAGGTATCGGGGAGGACAGCTAGACCGCTCTGCCACTGGGGCACCCATAGAAGGGGAGACCTGGGGGGGGGGATGTGCGGGGTTAGGGAAGTGGAGATATACTAACTCACCTTCAAGTGGCTAACGCATAATGTGAGGGGTCTGAACACACCCCTCAAGAGGAAAAAATTAGAGCGATTTACGAGAAAGGAAAACCCGGATATTCTGGGACTTCAAGAAACGCATTTTAGACCCAAAGACCAGGAGCGCTTCAAGTTGCGGGGGTTTGATCGGATCCTACATGCCTCGGGCGGGAGCAGGTCAGCGGGGGTAGCTCTAGCTATCAAAAGCTCTGTGGGATTTAGGACCTCTGAAATTATAAGGGACAAGGAGGGCAGGTACATTATAGCAATCGGGATGCACCAGAGCAGCCCGTACACTTTGGCTGTAGTGTATGCACCAAACGTGGGCCAGATGCAATTTCTAGCATGTATTCTGGACAAGCTGAAGGAGAGAGCCCGGGAGCCAATTATTCTGCTGGGGGATCTCAACATAGCCTGAGAAGGGAACGAGATAGGTCGGGACGCCCAATGGGGGGAGGAGGAGCAGTGATGTCAACAACCCTAAAAGACAGAATACGCGGAATAGGGTTGAGGGATGTATGGCGGGAGGTTAAGGGGGAGGAGGAAGGGTATACTTACTTATCAGAGGTCCATGGATCTCAATCTAGAATCGACTACATCTGGGTGACCTCGAGTCTAGTGGGCCGGGTTCAAAAGGTAGCGACAGGCCCGGTTGGCATAGCGGATCATAAAGTGGTGTCCATGACAATGGATTTGGGTCGCAGGGAAAGAGGGGTATGTATGTGGAGATACCCAGGACACCTCCTTAGAGACCCGATAATTAGGCAGGAAAAAGAGAAGATTAGGAATTTCTTTGTAATTAACCAAAGGGTTGACACGAGGGAAGAGATAAAATGGGACGCCTTCAAGGCTACGTTGCGGGGGGAACTAATAGTGGCAATGTCTCAAAGGGAGATACAATTGAAAGGGCTGGAAATGCGGTTGGAAGAGGAAGTTGAGACCGCAAGGCGGAAGGCGGGGGTGACTCCAACAAGAGCATCCATGAGGGAGTATCGCAGAGCACTAGGGCAACTGGAGGTCCTCCGCACTAAAAAAGCTGAGGGAGCCCTCTTGAGGGTCCGCCAGCAATTCTACGCTAAAGCTAACAAGGCAGGTACTCTCCTTGCACATTTATTAAGGGGAGCGAAAGCCAGAAACACGATCACGGCCCTACAAACAGGATCGGGGGAAAGAATTACAGAGACAAGGGAGATACAAGAGTCGCTAGTGGCTTTCTACGAATCCCTATATGCGTCACAGTGCCTCCGGGATAGCTTGCAGTTAGAGTTCCTAGACAAGGTGGAGTTGGAGGGGATTAGGGAGGAGGCATCAGAATCATTAGACGGGGAGATTACTGAGGAGGAAGTAATGAAGGTGATCAGAGGGTTACCTTTGAATAAGGAACCAGGGCCCGATGGTTATACAGCGGCTTTCTATAACACCTTTGCAGTAGTGCTGGTCCCTGGAAGAGGCTAGATTGACCCTTGTTCTGAAGCCTAATAAGAACCCTGAGGAGAGATCATCTTATAGACCAATAGCACTGATTAACATCAACGCCAAGATCTTCACAAAAGTATTGGCGAATAGGTTGGAGAGTCTGCTTCTGGGCCTGATCCACCCGAATCAGGCGGGATTCATACGAGGTCGGCAGACAGCGGACAATATAAGGAGGGTGGCCCACTTGGTGGAGAAGACTCACAGAACGGACACTCCCGCGGTCCTCCTGTCTCTTGACGCAGAAAAAGCGTTCGACTGCGTGGAGTGGTCCTTTCTGTTTAAGGTAATGCGGACGATGGGTATTGGAGGGAACTTCTTACGCATGGTACAGGCCAACTACCAGACGCCCACTATGAGAATAGCCATGAACGGGTTCATGTCCAGACCCTTTAGAGTGAGTAGGGGTACTAAACAGGGATGCCCCCTGTCTCCCATGCTCTACGCAATTTATCTTGAGCCCTTATTGCAGTCGATTAGGGAGGCAGAGGGGATAAAAGGTATTCCATTTGGGGGAGTAACAAAAAGTGGCTGCATTTGCCGATGACATGTTACTAACCCTGACGGCACCAATGGAATCCATTCAACTAAGCAGGGTCTTACTGGAAGAGTTTGGGGAGGCTTCCGGCCTCAAGATTAACTTTGGCATATCGGAGCTCTTGAATTTGACTCTAGGGGCGGAGGATCGGGAATCCCTGAGGAAGGCTACCCCATTCATATGGAGCCCAGGGGGAATTAGATACTTAGGTTTAAAGATTACGCCGACCTTGACAGGTTGGTACCAAGCTAATTACCCACCAATATTGAAGGAAATTAAACAGGACTTTCGCAGGTGGAGGGGGCTTCGGATCTCATGGCTAGGTAGGGTGGCCGCAGTCAAAATGGTAACACTCCTGCGGTTGTTATATCTTTTTCAGGCTATACCTCAGGCAATTCCTGGGAGCTTCTTCAGGGAATTGAATTCCTTGACTGGAGACTTCTTGTGGGAAGGGAAGAAAGCGCGGGTTAGTAGACATTTGTTGATGGCTCCTAGGTGAGAGGGCGGTCTGGCATTGCCGAACTATCAACAATACAATGAGGCAACCCAGTTACGGGTAGTTAGGAACTGGCTACAGGAGGGAGAGGCCACACAAGACAAGCAATGGGTGGCGATGGATAGAGCAGTGGCACATCGAAGGTTAGCGGAAATATTATGGCTTCTAAAACAGCACAGGCCCAAGCATGTATATGAAAGCACCATCACGGAATTGATGGCAGAGAACTGGGAGAAATTGGTGAGGAACAGGGGAATCATGACCTTCCCATCTCCTTTCACACCCCTGTTTCACAACGGGGACTTCACCCCAGGGATGGAGGGAGGAGCATTTAAGCAATGGCAAGAGGGGGGTTGTAAGTGTTTGGGCGATATGTTCCGGGGGGAAGGTTTCTCTCTTTCGAGGAGTGTAAGAGGGAATACGGGGAGAAGGAGGGGGAAAGACTCAGATACGCGCAGCTGCGCCACTGGGTTCTGCACCCCCTGAATAAACAGGCTGTGACGAGGGCAAAGACACGGTTTGAAAGGTTCCTTTTGTCAAATTATGGGTCCAAGGGTCTAATATCTAATCTTTATAAGATTCTGGATGACGCCTCGGCCAGAAGTCAATGGTCATATATGGGGAGGTGGGAACAACTCCTGGGAAGGGCGATAGAGCGAGAAGAGTGGGAAAGTCTGTGGCCAAGCTGGTCAAAGCATCTCAGCTGCAGGAAATGTGGTATAAACTCCTGTTTGGGGGGCATTACAGGCCAGCACGTCTTCGGGAGATGTATCCTGCTACTTCTGGGAACTGTTGGCGGGGATGTGGAATGGAGGGCACAGCGCAGCACATATGGTGGACATGTCCCAAAATTAGGCCCTTTTGGTTAGAAGTTCAGAGGGCCCAGGAACAAGCATATTGGCCAGGAAGTAGCAGTCCTCCTGAGGAGGTCCTCTTGAGAGTAGAACGGGTCAACCGTGCGGTGGAGCCTAAATCCCGGGGGAAAGCAAGGGCGATCCTTACAATCGCAGCTATGACAGTAATAGCACATAGGTGGAAGAGCAAGGAAGTTCCTCTTCTGCAGGACCTGCTGCAAAAACTCTGGGAAATTGTGGCACTCGAATGGGCAACATATGCGAAGGATAACAATTTGCAGGCCTTTGCGAGGGACTGGGAGGAAACTTTGGCTTTTCTTAAGGATGACTTTCGGATTGGGTGGCGCCCCCAGCGCCTCGCTTATTGGACTTGTGCTGAGAGTCGGCTGGTGACCCTTGGAGGTAAAGGACCGTGGACAAGGAGGAGCCGCTTCGGGAGCAAGGGAGGGGGGGATTGTTGGGGAGTAATGATTGCCACTTATCTAATTTGACAACTTGGAGTGACTGGTCCGTGACGCTAATGGGCTACGGACACAAAGCTGCTGCCTTTGGGGGGCTTGAGGGTGGGTGGGGGTTGGGGCAATCACCTCTTTCATTTTTCTTGTTTCTTTCGTGTCTGTGTTGTAAAATCAATAAAAAAGAAGTTACAAAAACAAAAAGCTAGAGTCGGTTTCTTACCCTTCGCTCTGAGAAACGTCTTATATCCTTGCTAGTCTTCTCTCAACTGCTTTACTGCTCCTCTCTCCTCCTTGCACTCCCTGCATCTCATCTTGTTCCTCTCCGCTCTATATACCATTCTTCAATTCGGGTACTTTGCTCACTCTCTCCCCATGACTCAATCAAATCCACTCTGCACTCTTTGCATTGGCTTTCCTCTGAAAATCATCTACTTCTAACTTTGTCTGTATTGTTTTCAAAGGCTCTATGGCCTTGCTCTTCCATATCTCTGTTCCTTACTCTCTTTCTACTCACCTACTCATCCACTTCTTAACCAATTTCTCATCCGCTTAACTTGTGCCTGATCCCGTTTCCGTTCTTTTGCTTTCTTGGTCCCTAAGAATTGGAACTCTCCTCCCCTCTCTTTGTATTCCACACCATCCCTTCCCCTCTTCAAATCTCATCTAAATATCCATTTTCTATCCCATTAATATGTTGATTTTCTTGCATTTTCTCATGTGTTGTACCGTTGTTGCTATGTTCATTGCTTAGGCATGAAGCGCTATAATATTCAATAAAATACAAATGCAATAATTCATAATTGCATTATCTTCCAAATAGAGACTCAGACTGCTTGCCAACCTTGCAATAGCCCTCTGCATAGGGCACCCAGTAAGAATCATATAGGTTGACAGTTCATACTTTCCATTAGGATTAGTTGGCTTATGAAGGGAAACTAATGGGAGTGCCGCAGGCCACTTAATGCCAGTGTCCTTGCAGACTTCGGACAATCTATTTCTTTTATATTGCCACCCCTGCGTTCTACTTATTCACTAGATTTGGGTGTAATAAGCACAATGAAAGTGTTGGGAAATATTCAAAGCCTTGCAAGTATTTCTGGCCACAGTGAAATGTGTGCCTCTGTCACTGTCTATAACTGCAGGAAGACCAAAACGAGGAATACATTCCGCAAGAAAGTTTCTTTGCCACAGCGGCATAGTCAGCTTTTCGACATACATTAAGCTTCTACCCAACCAGAAAACATGTCAATAACAACTAAACAAAATTCAAAGGAAAGACATGGAGGTAGTTGTATAAAGTCAATGTGGGCATTCAAAAATGTAACTAATCAATCTGGGTGTGCATAAGGTAATACTTTTGCAGCTTGTTTCACGTGATGGGCCATGTGCACTGAACATGTGATGCAGTAGTTCTGCACAAAAGAAGGACAATATGGTGAAACCAGTCTCTGTTAACAGTGGAGACCATTGCCTCTTTATGGGAATGAGCCACTGAATGGGCCAATCTTGCAAGATATTACAGAAGCTATTTAGGCACAACCAGGTGATCCTCTGGACAATGCCACTGTGTATCAGGATGCAATTTACAACTCTTGCAGAACCCGTGAACTTTCTCTTTTTCAGGTGTGAAATCTTGAAGCACTGCCCGGCTAGAAAGAGCTGCAATCAGAGATGGATCCTCTGCAATACAGATAAGGACACCAATAGGAGCCAGCGTTCATTCTAGCACCACAGTTCAAGCTGTTTTATCGGCTAATGAATTTCCAATTGACACCACTGATTCTGACATGTGCCTTACACTTCACTACACACAGGGCAGAAGTAAAGCTTCAACAAAGCAGCAACATAAAGACCATCACATATAGGAGTACCACATGAAATCAGATTGGCACTCTTTTTCCACAATATGCCAAACTGTGAGTGGCACCATTGGCATAACAGGTAATCAGTGTAAATCGTGGCAGATTTCCAATTCACCAGAATTCAAGCACGAGACAGAGCAATCACTTCAGCAACCTAGACAGAATGAACATTTGGCAGCTGATATGCTTCTAAAACCTTAACCGGCACACAAATAGTAAAACCCAAAGTATTCTTCCCTGAGAATTCCTCAAAAAAGACACATATCACAGCGTCATGCAGTGGTACATACCATAAATAAATCCTGACAATCCAAAGATTTTCTGTTATTAGACCACCATCGTGGGGTACCCCATCAGACAGTGTTGGGACCACAGAAGGGGAGTTTAAAAAAGAGCATTGAGTTAATGTTACATTGGCAGCAGATAACTTTTAATATTTAGCTAAATGAGAATTAGAAACATGCTGTGATTTTCCTTTCAAAGATAATGCTAAAATGCCATGAGGTACTGCTACAGTCACTGGATGGCCCTGGATTAAAGCATCTACTTTTTCTACGAACATAACAGTTGTCATCACTGCACGCAAACAAGGTGTCAAGTCAGCAACCACGGGATCTAATGTTGCAATATAATATGCAATCAGACAGTGTTATCGCTATGAAGGGTAAAGAGTTTCTCATAATTTCGTAGACCTAAGGTTGGGGACTTTGACAATTCTAGGTTGATTTAAATACATGCCTCAACCACCTCAGTAGGCCATGGTAAGGGTTCAGAATTTTAATCAAGGGTAAGGTTTTGCAAAAGTTTTATCATTGAAGCATAGACCATTATCCACTTTCAGCACTACCAGCAATACCAAGAAATCCACTCTTTTGATTTTGGATCTGGTATTTGAGTACTTGTAAAATCACATTAATTCAAGCTTCAGACAAATGTCTCTCCCCAGCAGTGATTTCATGCACAAGATAATGAACTCAGGCCTGACACAATTGAACGTTTTCTTTCGAGGCTTTAGGTCCATCTAGGTCATGGGCTGTTTGTAAATCAAGAGAATCTTGTTTGCGGGTAACCAACTAAGAGGTCAGCAGTAAAAGGCCATACACGTACTGAATCAAAACTGACCCCAAAACATCAATGAATCAAGATTTTATTTTAACATTTTAGAAAACAGAATCAGACTTTCCGCAGAGCCTTGTGTGAGATGAGTAGATTGGTATTGTATGTTTTTATGGGGAGATTTAATATTGACTGTCAGAATGTACAGGTATAGAACAGAATGCAGAACATAAATCTACTAATGTAAGATATGTTGCAGTTGCAGGAATGCAAGATACCATGGTTGCAGGATTTGGCACAATGGGAAAGCTGGCAGAACCACTGCATTGATAGCACATAGGTCTTGCAGAAATCGATACACTCATTTCCTAGTTTTCTTCACAGTAAAAACAGGATTGTTGCAAGGACAACGAGTAGGCACAATCATTCTTTTCTGGAGTAAGGATTTAATAATTATTCCCTCTTCTGTTCCTTTTAAAATGGGATATTGTTGAATATACAGAAGAGGTTTGTCTGAGTTCAGAGTAATGCGTACAGGTTCTACATTCAATATTCGTCCAGCTTTGTTTGCTTGTGTGGCCAATATTTGTGGTGATACCTTGGTCCAACAGTCCCTTTTGCAACAAGGAAATGTCCAGCTGCTCCTCACTCAAATTTAGATTCTCTTATAACACAGCCAGAAATACTAGTTCCATATGTACAGGAATATCCAAATAAATGTCATCTGGGAAATAATAAGTACAGCAACCCATTTTACATAATAGACCCAAACCTAATAGATTCAGTGTGTGAAGGGATTAAAAAAAAAGGCATAATGTTCCGAAAAATAGGATCCAAGGTGACCGTCATAAGTCTTGGAACTGGGTGGGCTATTGGTAGAGCTTCAATACACACTGCATTTAACAGTTCATCTGAACGTGGAGCATGTGGAAATTCAGAGGTTCTTAGAGTGGAACCTAACACTCCAGTATCAACTAAACAAGTCACACTATTCCCCCTTACAGCACAATTTACATAAGAAGCACAACAATCAAGCAGAATCATGGTGCAACAATATTACTGTCCCCTGGGCTGTCCTATTGAGTATTAAAAAATGTAGAAGATGGAGGTTTTTGAAATGACAGCAAAAACAAAGAATGTAGCTGTGTGTCACGTAGCCTGCTAAGAAGGCCAATTCAGGTATTCAGACTTCCAATGTCCAAACTGTTTACAATAATTACACTGATCATTGTCTGGATTTTAACATCTGTATCTTGAGCTCATCTCTGTCCTATATTGACAGGGATTACTCTTCCTCTATCCCACCCCCGTCCCCAGCAGTTGGATCCGGTCCTGTTTCCTGCCATCCTTGTGAAGGTTGGAGCTGCTGAATTTGTAACGCAATTAGTTTAGCCTTGGTAGTCTCTACCTTTTCATAACATGCTGCACAGTTAACACCTCAGTCAATATCTTGCATTCCCAACCAATGAGTACTTCTTTAATTCCATCTACAATGTTGGGCTGCATCCTCATTACAATGCAGGAACTATGACTTTCGGCGCTGTTGCTCATGCATTGGTATCCCGCTGCACTGATCAAAACACTGTTTAAGCCTTTCAATATAATCTGCCAGATTCTCAGTGCTTATTCTGCTTATCATCATCCAAACTGTCATTTTGGAGAGGATCTCTGTAATGGTTCTTGTAGTTGGTCAGTAAATCTTGTTTAACTTAACTGTCAGGGGCCCTAGTAATGGCCAATTACTTCTCTGTCACCAGAAAGCAAATGTGTCAGGGGGATAGCAGCCAGCTCTCAACAGCTGATTAAGATAGCACAAGTGGGTTAAAAACAGTGTAGAATCGGATTTTAACTCATCTTTAAACTTAACTGCGCTTCAAATATTTTAGAAAGTCTTTGCACAATTTTAAATAAATCAGTGGAGCTCCATGGCACATACACAGAACCTATCATATTACCTGCCTCAGGAAACTCTCTTAAAAGGTAAGCTGCAGCGTCAGCTTCAGAAGATGTATTCAGCATAGGTGAGGTTCCAAAGATTGGAAATTGGCCATATATTGTCCAACGCATTGATAGCTGAAAGCAATTACGTAGTAGAGCCTCACGGTTATTGTACGGGGGTTCACTATATGCAGATGGTTTACTTAGGGATGAGTCCGGGTTCAGAAATGAATCTTGTCGACTTGGTTGAGATTGCAGAGCAGATGCAGCTCCTTGAGGTTGATAGGTGCCTGATTAGGCATAGGCTTTTATATAGCAGGATTATGTGCCTCAACATTAACTTCTAGGGATTCTATCAGAGACAGTTAACATTAGATCTTGTCTCTTCTGTGTACAAGTGGAAGGCTATTCCTACCAGGATTTCCTATATAGTCATTCACGAACTGGGTAGGACCCTTACAAGTATCAGGCCTTGCTCCAGGATTTGGAAAAACAGTAAAACCCAAAGAATTGTGGGAACACCTAGAGGTCAGAGGCCTTTCTAGGGGAGATGGTATTTCTGACAAATACTGGAACAAGGCCTGATACTTAGTAGGAATAACCTTCCACTTGTACACAGAAGAGACAAGATCTAATGTTAACTATCTCTATCCTCTCTCGCCCAGGGAATTGTTTTGTTTTTAATTGAGTGTGATGCAGTAAATGAATATTTGTTGAGGAGGGAAAGCTCTCTTGTTATCCCTATTAGATAGGCAGCGCACCACCGGCTACCTAGGGAAAGCTTGCCCTGAAAGGGTTAGGGAGTGCTTCCTACTAGGGACAGTCTATCTGTATTTCATGACAGTAGTGTATAAGTGCATACTAGTGTATTAATGCTCTAGTGCCTGTTTTTTTGTGTTACAAATTGTTGGCTTTAATGGCAGGAATGCAACAGAAGCAAGGATATGTTATAGTTTTACCCTAGGTGTTTTTGTATTCTTCGAGCAGCCCCTACGGGCTGTTGGGCCCGATTAGGTTCGGTCTAGGAAAAAGACATGCTTTTTCCATAATAATAAAACTTTCAAACAACCAGTATCCACCTTTATTCCCCCTTTTGCCCCACCCCCACTTTCCCCTCTCCCCATACCCCAAGACCTGTGTCCACCACATGACAACACAGGACAGGTTTCAATACAGCACATGAACATGCTGAGGAATTAGTGGAGGGCATTCATTCATTGCTCGGAGTAGAGCTGGGAACCAATGTTACCACCAACTCCGATGACTGGAATGAGATAGAAATCTTGAAGAAAAAGATTATACACACAGAACTACACAATGCCCTAATGACAGAATAACTATGCGCGCATGTGGCACCCAACTGACTAATTATTCGGATAGAACCACAGATCTTCCTGGAAAACCTGCAATTAAGAAGAGACTGGTCATGTATAGCAAATAAGTGTATGAGAGATTGGCTCATCTTAATTATTAACACCCCCAAGACAGTATCGGAACAAATGCTGAAAGAATTTAGTGAAAAAAGGGATGCCTTAAAAATCAAAATAGCTCTCAAAATCTACAACAACAGATTGACTGCTTTAGAAGCTATGATCAAAGAATTTAGAGATGTCAACCTTAGTAAAAAGATACTTAAATTAAAAAAGGACCTGTCAGCCTTCTCCCATGAGAAAGTATACACATATGTGGTAGAGGACTATTTCTCTGACAATGCCAAACAGGCGAGACGTGATGCAGCTCAGATTAGGTTTCAGAACATCCAAAGAGGCACAACCAGAGAAAGAACAGGATCATCTACATTCTTCAGCAACAGCTCAGACGATGATGTCCAGACTGGCCAGCGGGCGCAGTTCAATAGCTCAAGACAGAGAGGAGCTCCCTCAGGTCCTAATATGCCTTTTTTAGGACAACGCGGATCCGGGAGAGGCAAGCAACGGTGGCAGAAGCAATCGCCTCAGATCACCCGCAGCAGAGTGCAGGGATTGCCCCAACCAACCTTTGCCTAATAGTCAATTTGTCCACGCACAATCTGATGACGGCGGAAGAGGAGATCCTTCAGAAAGGACTGTCATTTGTGCCTACAGCACGCTAGGACCCTTTTTTCAGACAAGAATAGAACTGACCGAACTCATGCGGAAAGTAAGACTTAAAAACAAATTCCGATGATAAGACATTGAAACAACAAGATACCACCGGCTTAAGACCATCACCCAGTTCTTCTCTCCTTTTTTCTTTTTTATTGATCAATGTTTTAGTTGGAAACCCAACTTTTTCAATGGTTTATCTCACTTAATCTTGCACATAGTTTTACATATATGTTATATATTACACTCATCATAGCATAAATCAACACATCTTCCATAGATCATTTGGGTAGTCTCAATACAGTCAAGGGTTTGAAGCTAGAACATAGGTTAAAACAGCTGTATAAAATGTATTCTAATATTTATAAAGTAAAATATTGCGAATCCTTTTCTATTTAAGACATATAATTGATTAGGTTTTAAGTCTAATGGATAATATCACTTAAAAGAACTAGAATCTTCTTTAAAGGAATCCGGTATAAAAGTTACAACAATATTAAATAAGTTAAAATCTTTGATGTGAATGATGTAACAAAAGAAAAAGAAATTGCAATATTCTAGAGCCTGAGTACATGATTAGTGCGTGTAACAGATCTTTTCATCTTTGAATGCTATAGTAATAAGATGTTTCAATAAATATGCAACAAACATAGCTAGATTCCAATAAAATATAATACAATATATACATTGTTTGCTTCAAATAAATCTGTAAAAACAATTGGCTGGATTCTGTGTCTGAAGCATACTACCATTCACTGATTCCCTTTAGCTTTATATTACAGTTATTTTATTGTTGATCGGTCAGATATGTTTGGTGCTTGTAAATAATTTATGGTTGCTATATTCAAAGAGATTTTTGTGGAGTTGAATGTGTATATCCACATGTCATGTCCACATGTCATTCATTGTCATAGTATTTAATGGTTCCAAGTATTTGAGATATGTGTCTTTTCTCAATTGTAGTAAGGCAATACATTCTGTAATGAGATGGTGAAGAGTTTCTGCATGTTCTGCTAGTCTACAAAAACATCGTGTTATCTCAACAGTGGCGATTTTGTCATAACACACTAACTGAGTCTTTGTAGGCCATAAATCTAAGCAAAGTGTCATAATTGATGTTGCATATTTTGGTTGCGGTTATTTAGCAAGATATAATGGTATTTCATGTATTGGTTTAATTTGAAAAGGACCCACTCAATGGATATGATATGTATTGCATCTTTCCCATGTATTCAGCCAGTCATGCTGCCACAGCTTGAGTTTTGCCTTGTCAGGATTCTCTTTCAGTAATTGCAGTGAGATATCTGCATCAACTAGAGTGGACTTGCAATATAGATACCAAGGATTCAAAGGGTTTCATGTCTGCGAGATTAAACTTGATTCAAATATAGATAAAATAGTTTGAGGTTTGACATCATGGATAGTTGTAGCATGCTATTGTTTGCCAAGCTACTCTGGCAGCTATCGAGATGAGTCCAAGCTCAAAGTAGATCCCAGTTCTGACAGTTGGTCGGTAATTTCACTTGAGCTCCATAGATTATAATTGGGACTACTTTTTGGTTGTAAGAGATCATCGCTGGTTTAATGGAAAATGTACCATATTTATTTTGTATTGCTTTATCTTGAGCCGTAAGATTTTTCATTCTAGATCTTAATTCCGATTTGTATGGCAAATCCTGGGGATGAGTATTCACGTTTTGGCCTAGGTATTTATATGTTGAAACTTGGTCAAGTGATGATTTGGCTAATCTCCAATTGAATTTGTATTTTTGTTTAGAATCATTGTGTTGAAATACCATGGTATTTGATTTTTTGGCGTTGATAATTATATGGTTTTGTAGCGCATGTTTATCCTAGGCTGTCAATTTTCTCTGAAGGCCTATAGGGGTCTTATCTAAAATAATCAAATCATCTGCATATAGCAGTCAAGATATTTCCTTATCGCTAACTTTTAAGGGATACAAGTGTACTGAATTAAAAGCTTTATAAATATCTTTTATACAGAAATTGAATAAAATGGATGCAAAAATGCATCCTTGTTTAAGACCTGATGATGTTAAAATGTCTTTTGTTAAGAGACCATCCGTAGTTAATTTTATTATTACTGAGGTTTCAGAGTAAAATTGATAAATGAGATAAAAAATATAAGCAGGGTAATTTGCTTTAAGGAGTTTTAGACATAAAATGTTACAAGAGACTGAGTCGAATGCTTGTTTGAAGTCCACATAAGCTAGATGTTATTGCATGTTTCTTAAAGGCTGTCAGAAGGGTTAGAATAGGGGAGGTACCTATTCCTTTTATTGTCACACTCACCTGTGTCTCTGCAGGAGCGATGGACGAGCCTCCCTTGACCCCGAGTCTTCACTTCCCCTGTTTCACCCGGAGGAATACCTGTCAAATACAAGGTGTACACTCAGACCTGAATTCACCCGATTCCCCTGGGCGCTTCCATTCTCTTTACTGTGTGCTGTGATGTCCCCCTATGTGCTTACCTTGATCTTTAGTAGGGTGTCCACTCCATCCTGCATTTGCAGGGGCGCAAGTCACTCATGTGATTGGTGCCAATGTCTGTAGGCTGAGTTTAGATGCCAAACGCTGTTTTATGCCTTCACAGCGAGGCCGAGAGTTCAAGGCGCCAGTTTCTTCACTGGCTAGAAAGTCCTTCCCACAAGTGAACGTTGCACGGAGAATGTTGAGTGTCCAAAATTGTCCGTATGTTTGCCGGTATTTTTGTGGGTGAGTAGCGCTGCGTGTAGAAGCTAGCTGCTAGTAGGTTTGTGCAGCGCCTTCAATTCGAGCGCGCCTGTTAATGTTTCTCCCTTTCCCTTGCAGGAGGAATTATGTGGTATTAGCGCCTCAAGTCCGGGTTCAGCGCTACTGGAGACTTGGTGGTTAGGTAAGTTTGCACAGAGGCTTTTGGTAAGTATGCACCACGTAGAGAGAGAGAGCGCAGTGAAATAAGTGTCCGTTTTATTGGAGCGAGCGCAATGAATAATGTCTCTTCTTTCTTACAGGGGTTTGTGCGCTTGTGCAACTAACCTGGATTCCAGCGTCGCGGGAAGATTCGGTGAGTATGTGCAGCGTTACTGATGTGTGCGTGTTAACGCTGTTCTTCTTTGTTCTTACAGGTGCCGGTGTAGAAGTCCCCTCTTGACTGGAGATAGCTGCGGCATGGAGTAAGAACCAGGTAAGCTAAAGCTGAATGATCCAGAGCGGGTAAGCAGAAGCAGGATGATCCGGAGCAGGTAAGCAGAAGCAGGATGATCCGGAGCAGGTAAGCAGAAACAGGATGATCCGGAGCAGGTAAGCAGATGCTGGCTGATCCAGAGCACGGCAAGTGTGTTGCTGATACAGCTCACAGTAAGCAACACAAAGCACTGGAAGAATCTTGGGTGTGGCTTATATAGCCAGTCACACCCAAACACCAGAGAGCTCATGAGTTATCATGCACTCCCTGTTTGGCAACAAGAAGTGGTAACCAGGAAGTTACTACAAACACTAGGAAGGAATGAAGGGAGGGATTTGTTATGGGTTCTTTGTGTGCCTATGCCAGGCCTGCCAAGCCTCCAGCCAGCTTGCCCCAACTACCTGCCTGATACCCATGACAGTCTTCCCCCTCCCAATGGTGTGTATGAGGACTTTGGTTTCTCAGGATGGTCCCGATGACATTTCCACCAAATCGGGGGACATGCACATGCGTGCTGGGTTCCCATGATCTATCCTGGGGTCCGTACCCCTTCCAGTCAATCAAATAATACAGGGTCTTTCGTACTTGTTTAGAATCTAATATGTTCTTTACTTCATATTCTGGTGCTTCTTCACACACTTGTATGGATGCAGGAGGTGTGGAAGTTCAGGTTCCTGGGTGTGCTGGTTTTAATAGTGAGACATGAAATACAGGATGTATACGCATATGTTGAGGTAACACCAGTCTCATGGCTGCTGGATTAATTACTTTGTCTATTGTATACGGGCCGATGTATCTAGGCTGAAATTTCTTGGGACCCTTTAAAGCAATGTGTCTAGTTGCCAGCCAGATCTAGTCTCCCACTTGATAATCTGGGACTTTTTGTCGATGGCGATCAGCGTTTCTTTTCTGTGTTTCTTTGGCTTGCTGTAGGTTCCTGCTGGCTTCTCTGGCTGCTTTCATGATGCTGGCATGTAGATTCTTTACTGCGGGCATTTCAATCTTTTCTGGCTGATCGTAGACCGACGTTCTGGGGTTTCGACCATGTATAGTAAAGAAGGGTGTTGCTTGGGTTGATGAATGTGTTGAGCTGTTGTAGGCATACTCTGTCATTCATAGAATTTCTGTCCAGCTTTGGCTTGTTTGGTGTAATAGACAGCGCAAATACTGTTCCATGGTCTGGTTATGCTCTCGGTTTGGCCGTCCGTTTGAGGGTGGTGACTAGAAGACAGATGGACTTCTACTTTGCCAAGGCACAACATTTTTTCAAAAATCGAGATACAAATTGGCTGCCTCTGTCAGAAAGGATTATGGTAGGGAATCCATGTAACTTGACGATTCGGTCTAGAAAAACCTGCTTCAAGGTCTGAGCTGAGGGAATACCCTTTAGAGCTATGAAATGGGCCATTTTGGAAAACAGGTCCACTACTACGAGGATGGTATTATAACCGGAGTTAGGGGGTAGATCAGTGACGAAGTCCATTGATACTGTGTGCCAGGGTGCTGGCGAAATGGTGATTGGCTGAAGGAGGCCAGTTGGTTTTTGCCTGGATGTTTTGTATTTTGCATACACCTCACAGGTGCCTATGTAGGTGGCAATATCTTCTCGCCAAGTTGGCCACCAATAAGATTTGCTTACTTTCTTCATGATTTTGGCTATACCCGGATGGGCTTCTAACAGCGAGTCGTGACAGTCTGATATGATTGCTTGTTGCAGATCCTTAGTTGGAACGTAGAGGCATTTTTGGTAGTATGGTAGTTTGTCTTAAATGGTGAACTGATCTCTCTTCGTGTCCCAAGCCAGTAGGTCTTCTTCAGACATATTTTCTTTTATTGTTTCCTGCAGAGTATTTAACGGAGATGGGCCAATGCAGAGGCCGAGAATTTTAAGGCTGGGTATGATCTCCACAGGGCTAGGGGCATTGTAGACTTCCTCTCCTGTGCCAATGCGGGATAACGCATCCGCTTTCCCGTTCTTAAATCCGGTGCAGTAGGTGATTACAAAGT
Organism: Ambystoma mexicanum; assembly: GCF_040938575.1. Classification (NCBI taxonomy): domain Eukaryota; kingdom Metazoa; phylum Chordata; class Amphibia; order Caudata; family Ambystomatidae; genus Ambystoma; species Ambystoma mexicanum. Next base: position 572,822,021 of record NC_090935.1, read on the forward strand.
CGTATTCCATTAAGGATAGGGCCCAACTGAGCTGTCTAGAAGACTGAGCTTTTGCTGAGCATAAGTATTGCAAGTTCGGATGATCTGTTATTATTGTGATGGTGTGTTTTGCTCGTAGTACGTAATGTCACCATTCACACAGTGCGCTTTTGATTGCTAGGAGTTCTTTCTCAGAAATTGCATAGTTTAATTCTGCTGGGGAAAGTTTCCTTGACCAAAAGGCAATGGGGTGAAGGCATCCGGTTGCAGGATTTTGTTGAGAAAATACGGCCCCCATGGCAATGCTTGAAGCGTCCGTTTCCACGATGTAGGGTAAATCGAGCTGTGGGTGTTGCAGAATTGGGGCTGAGGTGAATTTTTCCTTGAGAGCTCGGAAAGCTTCTTCTGCTCCTGGTGTCCATTCGAACTTTCGGTGTTTGCACAGCAAGGGTGTTATTGGATGTACAATATGTGAGAATCCTGGTATGAAGCATCGATAAAAGTTTGCCAACCCTCGGAAACTCTGTACTCTCTTTACAGACGTGGGTGAGGACCAAGTGAGGATTGCGTCCACTTTTCTATTATTCAGCTTGATCCCCTGCGGTGTCAGTACATGTCCCAGAAACTCCACCTCAGTGATGTGGAAGGAGCATTTTTCTAGCTTTGCGTCAATTGGTTTTCACGCAGTTTGCGGAGTACAGCTCGCACGTGGGTTATGTGCTCTTGGGGAGTGGTGGAGTAGATCAGGATGTCATCGATATAGACGACTGCGCAGACATCGAGGAGTTCCCTTAACACATCATTCATAAAATGCTGGAACGCAGCCAGGGCATTGCAAAGCCCAAAGGGCATGACCTGGTATTCGTACAAGCCATAGCGGGTATGGAATGCAGTCTTCCACTCGTCCCCTTTCTTCATGCGTACCAGGTGATATGCACTGCGTAAGTCTAGCTTGGTGAAAATCTTCGCTTACCTCACCTGGTCTATGAGTACTGGTATCAAAGGTAACGGGTACTTATTTTTTATGGTGACTTGATTTAGGGCCCGGTAATCAATACACGTTCTTAAGTCCCCCTATTTCTTCGGTACGAAGAAGAGTGGGGAGGCGGCTGGTGACTTAGATGGTCTAATGAAGCCTTTGGCCAGGTACTGATCCAAGTAGGTCCTTAGATGAGTGTTTTCTTCCTCGGTTAATGCATAAATGCGGCTGCACGGTACTTGTGCCCCTGGTTGCAGGTCGATCTGGCAGTCGTAAACGCGATGTGGTGGTAGATTATTAGCTTGCTCCTTCGCGAACAAATCCTGGATCTCCTGGTATTCCTGTAAAGCTAACAATGGGCTTCCTTTGATCCCTTTGATGCCGTAACCAGAGGCGCATTTCGTGGAAAAGAGTAAGGTTCCAGCTCGCCAATCTATCTTTGGGTTGTGCGTCTCTAGCCACGGTATCCCAAGAATCAGCTGCAATTGGGGTGCAGCGATAAGGTTGAATCTGATACTTTCTCTGTAGCCATCTTGGCAGATTAAGGTGATGGTGGAAGTACACTGTGTCACTGGTCCCGAAAGGAGTTGTATGCCATCCACAGCTGTCACGCTTTCTGCGGTGTCCTTACGGTGGAATGCTAATCCCAAGGACTTTGCAGTGTTTATGTCCAGGTAGTTCCCAATAGCCCCACTGTTTATGAAAGCCTTGAGGGCATGCATTCGGGTGGCTGTGAAGGGTCTACCAAAACCACAGGAATACTAAAATGTGAGATCTGAGTGCTCCGTTCCTGGCTCGACAGACCGACCTCTACATCTGCCAGGCGTTGGCATTTTCCGCTACCGCACCTGTGTCTTCCCCAATGTTATCTAGAACCCCCATTGTCTTCCGTGGGGGTTTAATCGTGCAGTTCTGGAGGAAGTGGCCAGATTGGCCGCAATATAAGTACGGTTTTTCCTGACACCACCGTTCTCTCTCCGCCTTGGTGAGTGGTCCCCTGAGAACACCCAATTGCATGGGCTCTGAGAGTATTTCTGAGGCCAGTCGATGGGACACTTCCTTTGGTCGGACATACACTGGTCTATGCTCTGATCTGGTTCGGTCGGCCTTGCGATCCTGTAACTGGTGGTCTAGTTGCATAGTTAGGTCAATGTATTCACTGCAATCTTCGGGAGGATTAACTACTTGCGCCAAGACATCTTTTAATTCTCCTCTTAGTACTCAATAAAATAACGTTATTCGTTTCTCCTCTGGCCAACCTGATTCGGCTATTAAGCGATTGAATGTGGCGACATATGAGATTAGATCCTGACCACCCTGTCGCAGAGAGAGTAGCTCACCATCCAGGGCCTGACCTCGAGTCCGATGGGCAAATAGTTTTTCCAGTTCACGCTGAAAACCTGGGTAATTTCTCAGCACTAACGGGACAGACCAGTCCGCTGCGTGCCCTCCTAAATAGGAGAGGACAAAAGCTACTTTAGCTTGGTCGTTCAGAAAGGTGTCTGGTTTGCATATGAAATGTAGCCGGCATTGATTCATGCACGCTCCAAATTTCTTAGGATCCCCAGAGAAGCGTTCCGGGGGTGCTAAAGGGATGTTGCCTGGAAGCAATACCTGAACAGATGTGGCTACAGGTGCCACGGTAGGCTGCCCTTGTGGAACTCCACCTGGTAGGGGTGCTAGACCAGCTTGGGTCTGTAGGAGCTGTCTTGTCAAATCGTCTGTTTTGTCCCTGTTGACTACCAGTTTGCGCCTTAAGGCATTTGTCTCTGAGCGGGCTGCATGCACCTCAGCCTGTAGGTCACCTAACAATAGGCAAAGCTGGTCTACCTCAGAGGTTTCCATCGCTCGGGCAGAGGTATTGAGGATGGTTTCGTGTTCTGACACACTCAACTGTGTCTCTGCAGGAGCGATGGACGAGCCTCCCTTGACCCCGAGTCTTCACTTCCCCTGTTTCACCCGGAGGAATACCTGTCAAATACAAGGTGTACACTCAGACCTGAATTCACCCGATTCCACTGGGCCCTTCCCTTCTCTTTACTGTGTGCTGTGATGTCCCCCTATGGGCTTACCTTAATCTTTAGTAGGGTGTGCACTCCATCCTGCATTTGCAGGGGCGCGATTTACTCATGTGATTGGTGCCAATGTCTGTAGGCTGAGTTCAGATGCCAAACGCTGTTTTATGCCTTCACAGCGAGGCCGAGAGTTCAAGGCGCCATTTTCTTCACTGGCTAGAAAGTCCTTCCCACAAGTGAACGTTGCGCAGAGAATGTTGAGTGTCCAAAATTGTCTGTATGTTTGCTGGTATTTTTGTGGGTGAGTAGCACTGCATGTAGAAGCTAGCTGCTGGTAGGTTTGCGCAGCGCCTTCAATTCGAGCGCGCCTGGTAATGTCTCTCCCTTTCCCTTGCAGGAGGAATTATGTGGTATTAGCGCCTCGAGTCCGGGTTCAGCGCTACTGGAGACTTGGTGGTTAGGTAAGTTTGCACAGAGGCTTTTGGTAAGTATGCACCGCATAGAGAGAGAGAGCGCAGTGAAATAAGTGTCTGCGTTATTGGAGCGAGCGCAATGAATAATGTCTCTTCTTTCTTATAGGGGTTTGTGCGCTCGTGCAAATAGCCTGGATTCCAGGTAAAGCTGAATGATCCAGAGCGGGCAAGCAGAAGTAGGATGATCCGAAGCAGGTAAGCAGAAGCGGGATGATCCGGAGCAGGTAACCAGACACAGGATGATCCGGAGCAGGTAAGCAGAAACAGGATGATCCGGAGAAGGGAAGCAGATGCTGGCTGATCCAGAGCACGGCAAGTGTGTTGCTGATACAGCTCACAGTAAGCAACACGAAGCACTGGAAGAATCTTGGGTGTGGCTTATATAGCCAGCCACACCCAAACACTAGGAAGCTCATGAGTTATCATGCACTTCCTGTTTGGCAACAGGAAGTGGTAACCAAGAAGTTACTACAAAAACTAGGAAGGAATGAAGGGAGGGATTTGTTATGGGTTCTTTGTGTGCCTATGCCAGGTCTGCCAAGCCTCCAACCAGCTTGCCCCAACTACCTGCCTGATACCCATGACATTTATAAAAACCTGATTGGTATTTATCTAGGAGATTATTTTTGTTGAGCCATAAATTTAGGTCTCTTTGGACAGGTCTAGCATATACCTTTCCCGGTATGTCCAATAATGCAATAGCGCAATAGTTTAGCAGATCTGACTGCATGCCTTTTTTAAATGTTGGAATAATCACTGACTTTCGCCATGTTGGTGGAATTTGAGATGTATTGATTACGTTATTAAACATTATTTCAAGAATTGTGGCCCATTCAGATGGATGATATTTTATAATAATAATAATAATAATTTGGCATTTATATAGCGCTACGAACCCTCAGGTATCTGAGCGCTGCTTATTGTGTGGTGCTCATTTATCGACCTCGGAAGGATGAAAGGCTGAGTTTGGCCCCGCCGGGATTCGAACCTGCGTTAGCAGAGTCTGCACTGGTGTTCAAGCGAGTGCTCTACTCGCTGTGCCATTTGACCGGCATTTAGCATTTGCTAAGCTATCAGGTCCTGGGGCACGTGATGGACTTAGATTTTTGATTTAGAGGATTAAACCCAGTCTATCAAAAATCAGACTTTTAAGATCAGGAATTTCATCAAAAAAGTGTTATTGATCTTGAGTAGGATGATTCGCAAACAATCATGTGGAATGAGAAACCCACTCTTGTTCAGATACAGAAATGAGTAGGACTGAAGCTGTAGCACAATTATCTCTATTATTAATAAGGCTCCAAGTCTGAGAAGGGGATTTAGATATTAATGTTAGCAGCATTTTTTCTGTATTTGCCTGTTTCTGATTTAGTCTTGTTGTTTGATGCAATTCCTATGTATAGTTTTCAGGGTGCTTTTATTCTGAGAATCTGTGACCACAGTTAGTTTTCTCAGGTGTTGCTGAAGTTGTTTTTTGAGAATTCTTATATCTTCATTCTGAGGATGTTTGTATTTGAAAGTTGGTTTAGTCTGCAATAAAGTCGATTTGGTAATTAGTTGGATACAGTCAGTATAGAATATATTATTCGATATATCATGGTCATAAAAATGAAGTTTGTTTCTTAGAAGCTCTATACTATACAATGGCCAGATTAGACGATTTCTACCGTGGCTAATGTTTAATGGTTGTTTATAATGCTGAAGTGGTGCTGATTCATATGGAAGCCATGAAAGATCTGAAATATTATGATCGCTTGCAGAGTTTTCGATGACTTTGAAGGAGGCAACTTTTGGAATAGATGAGATAAAGACATAGTCCAGAGTTGAGCATGCAGATCCTCTTGACCATGTCGGGGTCGGTGGATGATCTACTATGGTTGTTCCATTAACCATAATAAAGTTGCGAACTTTCATTATTGGGAGCAACTTAGAGGTTCTTGATTGAAATTGTTTACTGGTTGTACTAATACAGCTAATATTAAAGTCACCTGCAATCACTGTACTTGCAATATGAGAGTCTGTGCAATGAGGTCCAGCATATCTTCTACATGCTCTAAGAATAATTCATCAGAAATGGTTAGCGGATTCCAATAAATATTGATAAGAGCTGCAGCGGGTTATAGTGGATGAAAAATGTTCGGTGTTGTGACTTTGGCTAACTGAATAGCTGAACATGGTAAGGCCATCTGTCTCAGATGAAGACTGGAATGAAGGTTGACTGTGATTAACAGGCTTGCTGCTGGGCGACCTTTAGTTGCTTTAGAGCAGCAACATGGGAAATGTGGAAGTCAGGCCATGTAGGAGGAGTAGTCATCCACGTCTCTTGTAATAGGAGGATGTCATATTTTTCAAGGGACTTTGCTTTCGAAGTGCAAATGTGAGAAAATCCCCTTGTAATCCATAACGCCATGATACAGTTCAATTATTTTTGACCTAAACAAATCTAGGTTTGTTTATGGTTTGCTTTTTCTATTATCGCTTCAGAGAGCCATGACCACTGAGATTGGGGGCCGACTTTAGCATTTGTTTGAGGTTGTGTCGAATTTCTCACAGATTTGCAAGAGCAGATGCATTTACATGAGGGTTGTAAAGAGTCTTTTATCTGTGACGTGTGTTCAGATACATTTTCTTTAGAGATGTTTGCAAGGTTTTGTTCTTTTTCAATATTGAGAGGTGGGTGTGTTATTCTTTTTTCAACTAGAAAACCACATGCTTTTAGATTGTCTTTATTCTGCCAGATCAGATTTATGATAATTTGAGAGGTCACATTTAGTTCCACAGTATTGAAATTTGATGCTTGTACAAAAGCTACTGATTGAAATTAGTTCAAGGTCAATAATTGAATTAAAAACTGTCAATATGGTCGATCTATTTGGATAACGATCAGAGAATAACGAACCTATTTAGCATCGTTATTCTACTATTCTCTGATTCCAAGATCGAATCTTGAGCAGCAATTGAATGGTTACCATGTATCATCAAATCATCATTGGTAGAGTTCTGATTCAAGGCTTGTTGATTGACTAGTTTGTCAGGCTTAGGATATATTTCATTTGATTTTATACAATTACCAGATGAAAGTAGTGTAAATTTCCTTTTTTGTTTCAAGGTTTTGAATTGTTCATAGTCCACACCTAAATTCACACAGATTCTTTGTTTATTTAGGTTTAGCCCTGACACTGGGTGGTGTAAGCTTTGGTGAACTACATCTATTTGTGGCAGGGATGAAACAGAATATACAGAGAAATTCATCAATTCAGCCTAAGTAATACCATCTGTGTTGCATTCAATAACAGCATTTTGAAAAATAGTACTTTCAACATTATTTGGTTTCAATACATTTGGTATACTACCTCGAGCTACTGCTGGTGATTGTAGTGAAGAAGTAGACAGGACGGCCTCCATCGAGTGTGATGCCATTTGGTGGGTATGAGACTTGTTTTCATTGGACTACTACTTGGGACTTCTAGACAACTCTGACAACTCTATGCTCAGCGTTGTGGTTTCTAAGCAACCGTGCTTAATAGCACCCAACATCCGCCGGAAGGCGGAAGAGCGGCCAGTATCAAAGGCCATTCTAAGGCCCTGTTTGCCCCTGTTCGCCGTGTTCGGCACGTGGCGAGTTACCTTAGTTGACTATAATGAACTATACTTCACGAAGGACCGAAACCGCTGTGAGTACCAATATGCTTCCCTCTACGGTGCACTGCATTAGCTGCTCCCCATTGCATATATCAGCACATCCAAATGTACGCGGCTCTTTAGCATAACCCTCGTACCTGCATAACCGATTGACTCAGCCCAGCACTCCTCCTATCTTTGCCCAGGCCTGTGATGTTCAGGTACATATCCTCATTGTACCTATGCAATGCGCTACCTGCCCACTGCTATCACCATTTTGAATACATGTCACCCCTGCATCCCTTCGCATTGCATGTGACATATAGCTGTTATTGCAGTGTGTCCTAAACTGTTAGTTAACTGCTGCATTGTGCCCAAACTCTTGCTACCTGGTTGCTGCATTGTGCCCAAAACTGTTAGTTAACTGCTGCATTGTGCCCAAACTCTTGCTACCTGGTTGCTGCATTGTGCCCAAAACTGTTAGTTAACTGCTGCATTGTGCCCAAACCCTTGCTACCTGGTTGCTGCACCGTGTCCTAAACTGTTAGTTAACTGCTGCATTGTGCCCAACCTCTTGCTACCTGGTTGCTGCACTGTGTCCTAAACTGTCAGTTAACTGTTGCATTGTGCCCAAACTCTTGCTACCTGGTTGGTGCACTGTGTCCTAAACTGTTAGTTAACTGCTGCATTGTGCCCAAACTTTTGCTACCTGGTTTCCCAAACTTTTGATACCTGATTGCTGCACTGTGTCCTACACTGACTGTACCTATAGATGACTGCTACCCTGTGCTCATCCATCATGGCAAACATCACACCCCCACCATCCGCACTCATCCCCCCTACTCCTTTCCTCCCATCATTCTTCACCAAACCTACAGAACACAAACCCATCACACTCTCAACGCGCCCCAGAACTACTAACTCCAGAAATCAAATATTAGGCCTCCGCTCTAGACACTCACCGCAAACCTCTCTAGGCAAAACTGAAAACAAACTTACCTCGGAACACCAGAAAATGACCACTACCAAGAAGGTAGCTAAAGGGCTTAATACCATTCCAACACCACTCCCAGACCTACAGTGTGCATTAATCAATGCTAGATCCCTCCCCACCCACGCTACTGAAATCCATGACCTTCTTACCAACCTCGACCTCGACATTCTCGCCATCACCGAAACCTGGCTACACAATGCCGCCGGCCCTGCCATCTCCCTAGCTATCCCATCTGGATACTCCATCCTCAGATAGGACAGAACACTGTCCACAGGTGGGGGAGTGGCACTCATAGCCAAAGACCACCTAGAAATAAGACACATTTCCTCCAAACTAGGGGATAACGTTGACTCTCTATCCGCCAAGATCGCACTCTCTCCCAACCCCACCATCACTTTTAATCTAATATATCGCCCACCAGGCCCGATACTGGACGCACACCTACTAGGTGAAAACCTTAAAACTACTACCAAAACCATTCTCCTAGGAGACCTTAACATGGGACTCCATGACGAGAAAGATAGACCTTCCGCTATGCTAGCACAAGCTCTCCAAGAAATGGGCTTTTAACAGAAAGTACTCCATCCTACCCACAGTAAAGGACACACTCTTGACTGGATAGCTGACCACAACTGTGGCATCGACATCAGCTCCATCACGCCTACCCCATGGTCCGACCACTTTCTCATTCACTTCCACATCCCTACACCGAATAACTTGGTAAAAAAAACTCATGCCCGCACCCCCAGCCTTGGCCAGAAGCACCAAGAACCTCACCAAAGAAAGTATTTCACCCTACCTAGACTCCCTCACAAACAACCTCCCTGCCACACCTGACCCAGCTGCACTGCCAGATATCTACAAATCCACCCTTAGCACTGCCATAGACATCATCGCCCCCCTACAAAAGAAAAAATCCCAAAATTCCAAACACTCCAATACTTGGTTCTCAGCAGAACTAAAAGAACTACGAACTAAAAAACGTAAAGCCCTAAACTTATAGCAAAATGCGCCCAACGCTTCTTCACTATCTTCCTACAAATCACTGGCCACCCAATACAAAAAAAGCATCATAGCAGCCAAATCCGCGTCCCAATAATGAAAGAATCTCCAATGCCACCTCAGAATCCAAAGAGCTCTTTGCCATCTTCAAGGAACTCTCCACACCGGCCACTAAGTCCCAAGAGATTGTCAAGGACCAAGCCTGGTGTAACACCATACAATCCGCCCTCCTAAAAAAAATTGAACTCCTCCAAGCTAAAATCCTAGACCATCACTAAAATCTCACTCAGCAAATCTTAGCAGCATCCCATAATGAAACAATGACTGAGAACAAAAAGACAAATCACATTACACCTTTTAAATTTAGAGAAGTCTCAGAAAAAGAGGTAGTCGATATCGTCAACAGAATCAAACCCTCCAATTGTAAAGGCGACGCCTGCCCTGCTAAACTAGTTAAAGACTGCATTGAAACATTAGCACCATTTCTCAAATCCTTCATCAATGCATCCTTCAACACAAACTCAGTCTCAACCAGCCTAAAAGAAGCTTGGGTGTGCCCTCTTCTCAAGAAACCCACTCTAGATGCGGAAAACACCAACAACTATAGACACATCACCACCGTTCCCTTCCTGCTCAAGATCCTCGACAAAGTTGCCTACACACAAATACAGCATTGCCTGGAAGAAAATCGCATTTTAGGAAAAAGGCAATCAGGCTTCCGACACCGGACATGGGACTGAATCGGCCCTACTTGTTCTAAAAATCCAACTCAATGACATCATGGACAAAGGCAAACCAGCACTCCTGCTACTATTAGACCTATCTGCTGCCTTTGACCTGGTCAACCATGACATTCTAGGCACGAAACTCAAAAATGAAGCTCACTTCTCGCCCGAAGCCATCACCTAGGTCAAATCCTTCCTCGAGGGTCGACTTATGAAAGACTTTTCTGAATCTGCGAACGCTACCCCCACCACTATCCACTGTGGCATCCCACAAGGATCCTGCACTGCACCCACCTTATACAACATCTTCACCCTCCCACTGTTCAATGACTTGGACCATCGCCACATAGCCTACACCAATTATGCTGACAACGCACAAGTCCTGCTCCCTCTTACATGTGTCTATGAACAGCATTAACCAAGATATACACAGCCATCCAAACTTGGATGGCAGCCAACGGCCTCTGCCTAAACGGGGACAAAACAGAGATCCTACTAGTTGGCACCAAAGAAACACTAAACAAACTCCTGCCGCAATACAGATCCTTTAACGTAGACAACTCCACCATCACAGTCTCCATTGCAGTAAAAACGCTAGGAGTATATCTTGACACCACTCTCTCTATGACACGGCAAGTCAATGACATAGCCTCCTCTGCAGCACTTACCACTAAGGTAATTAATGCCGTTAAACCCTTCCTCTCCTCTAAAAACTGCCTGGCTGTAGCCAGAGCCACAGTAGGTACCAAACTGGACTACTGAAATGCCCTCTTCCTCGGCATGTCTGCACAAAACATTTTTAAAAAATGCAAGTCACACAAAACAATGCTCTAAGAGCAGCCCTAAGCATACCAAAAAGGGAGCACATCTCCCAATCCAGAATAGAAGCCTACAGGTTACCTGTAAAAGAACGCATACTATTCAAATCCATGGCCATCACCCACAGATGCCTCTCTGCCAATGCTCCGCCCTATCTTTCTGAAAGAATCACCCTTAATGCATCCACTAGACCCACCAGGTCACACTTGACTAACCAGACCTACGTACCCACATTCAAAAGAAGTAAAGCCGGAGGATTCAGCTTTCAACACCTAGCAGCCAAAAACTGGAACGCACTCCCCACCGCCTTAAGGAATGAAAAATCATACCATGCCTTCCGTAGACTACTCAAAACCACGCTGTTTAACTAACCCATCCACCCCTCCTTACCTGTCCTCATGCATTTTGACTACTGTATGTAAATAACCTCAAATGTATGAAAATATGCACATATGCTCTGCATTGTATCTATATATATTCACCATATATGCCTGTAACAAGTAAAACGGCTTTCAGCGCCACGATGCCCCCGGGCAGATGTGCGTTATACAAATCCAAATGAATAAATAAAAATAAATAAATAAACTCATCATTCTGAGAGGAGGGAATTTTTAAAATACTTTGTTTGATTTTTGGTTCACATTTTTTTGCCGTTGGACAGGTTGGTTCTTCGTTTTTTTTTTTAGGTTGGGAGAGTATTGCCTCATTAGTTTGTCTATTTTTTTCTTCTTTGATTGAAAAACGTCATATAGAGCCTTTTCAGAGTTGTCAATTTCAATGGTTTCTAGATCTTTAATTAATTGCTGTTCTTCAGCTAATGAAGGAGATGTTGGTGCACAAGAAGCGATCGCCATCTCCAAAGATGTTATTTTGTCAGAAGAGACAGATTCCATTACAATCACCAGCAGGCTTTTCTTGGTAAGCATCAAGTTATCAGTATTTGTCACTCTCGGGTCCCTTGTATGAGGGAAATAATTATTTTTTTGCTGCACAATATACAAAGTCAACCAGTCTATGTTAGCAATTAGAATAAGGACGTTGTTATTTTGCTCTGTGATCCGCTGATCCATAGAGTCATGGAGTTTAGTCAGTATGATGATGTTTGGGTTGAGAGCAGCAAGAGCAGTATCCACTAGTAAGGTGGGATGTTGAGGGAAACCAAAGAAAGGTCTCAGTGTTGGTTTGCTGAAAGAGACAGCAGACACATTTTCAGAGAAAGAGGAAATGCTCTTTTCAGCAATGGTTTTATCTGTATAAAGTACGGGAGACATAGAGAGCCTGATTGGTGGTGGACCTGAATTCTCATCTGTGCCAGGAACTCCATCAGGTTTTAGGGATGATGAGATAGGGGGTGGAAAAACTGCATGTGAGGCTGTACTAGTCAAAGCTGTTACAGGGCAGGAGAGACTAGAAGGAATTAGATCATCCGCTACAGATACGTGTTGAACCACTTGTGAATATAGCCTCGGGATTTGTGAGGAGTCTGTTGTCTGAATAGCGACCTGCACATGCGATCCAAGCATGTTTTCAGATATAGCGGGAGGAGTATAGTAAAGATCTTGAAGCGGTTCTGCTAAGTGCGGGGTTATGCATGCTTTGAGATAATTCAGCATTTTGAATGAAAGTTGGTGACGGGTGCCTAGAAGAGGACAAAGAATGGGGAATTGTCATTGATTGCAGGGTAAGCACAGATGGGTGAGTATACGAGTGAATGCCCATTGAATCCTTGGGCATAAAACAAAATTGTCTGATATCCGTTCCTGCAATAGTGATTCGTTTGAGTTTTTGGTGGGGAGGAAGACGGCAAGTTGGAGTCATAGTGCCTGTGCTTTTCTGGTCTCCAGGTTTACTGAGAGGTGTTGCAGGGGTTCGAGGGGCGTGGGGCATTGTCGTCGTAAGTTTATAAATGCCATGAAGGAAATTAACCAGCTAAGAATAATTATGACAGTTCTCAAAGTGCTCAGAGTTATTAAGCATAATGGCCATCCGAGGAGTCCCTGGCACGAGCGGCACAGCCGAACAGCTGAACAGCACTCGCCGGTGCACTCCTCGGATGCGCACTTGCGGAGGCACACGCGTTCTTGGTTTTAAAGATTTTCATGTTGTTTGCGGGTGTAGCTAAATTAAAGAACAAAAAATGAAGTGTTTTAGCCACAATTAGTAGCGCTTATAAGTAAAATTACAGAGCATGTAATTGCAAGTCTATGTAAGAGTCCAAGTACGATTGGGTATGTGTAAAATCAGCTGAGAAAGTATCAGTTGTTGAAGACAGCAAGGCGGGCACTAGCAGGATGAGCAGAGTAACGGGCTGAACGTGGCTGAACAGCACTCGCCGGTGCACTCCTCGGATCCATCCTTTATGTATGAACTCTGCAGAATCAATCACGTTCGAACAAGCATTACTCAAGAAAATTGTTGAGTTTGAGAGCAACATACCCTTCGTACATGACAACTCTTCCAAGAAACAACTCTCAGCGCTGACAGATCTGGTCATGAATGATGCTGTTACCATAATTATTTCATAAAGAATGAAATACCCAAAATGAAAGCATATGTCAAAGACTCCACAGCCATGCTCATTCTCCTTCACACACTGGAGTTTGACAAGGCAACAGTATGGCTAGTGACCATGGACATAGAGTCCCTCTACAACAAAATCCAGCAGCAGGCAACTCTGTCCTTGATAAAGAATTTACTAGAATCGGGCATAGAACTTTACAATATACCCTCAGGTTTTATTATACAACTAGCCGAAATAGCCCTGACTAGGATTTTTTTTCTATGTAACGATACGTTTTACCAACAAATATCAGGGATGGTCATGGGTGTGATGTTTGCTCCCATTCTGGCTAATCTCTATGTGGACCTATTCGAGAGAAATCACATCCATCATGCCACCAACCCTTTTCTACATCAGATAAAGACCTGGCGGCGATATATAGATGATGTCTTCATGATTTTCCAAGGCACAATGGAAGAAATTAGAGCATTTCATCAGTAGATCAATGACTGCAATCCACATCTCAAATTCACTCTGGATCCGGACAAAGAGAATATACACTTTCTAGATCTCTAGATTGTTACATGTGACAGACGACCGTGTTCAAAAGTATAAAAAAAGCAGACGGACCGTAACTCATTGTTAGCGTATTACAGCTACCATTCACAAGCCCAGAGAGTCAATCTCACGTTTGGTCAGTTCTTACGATACTGACGCCTCTGCATGAAGACCTCGGATTATGTGGCCCAAGCCAAGACTCTAAACACACAACTGGTGAACTGTGGTTATCCTAAACGGATAGTGAACACCACGTACAAATGAGCTCGCAACATCTTGAGAGACATCACACTTCAGCAACAGCATAAAGCCCCCAAAAGGGAAAACATCACAGCGGTTTTCAGTTACTCTCCATTGTTTCATAAAATCAAAAAGGAGATTAAAAAACTGTGGCCAATCCTGAATTCTGGCAAACATCCCCTTCCAATGCCCTCCTTTGCCCTTAAACGCAAGCAAAACTTGAGAGACAAACTGGTGACGACACTGCCTGAACAAAGTAAAACAGACGATAACACCCAACCCACCCAATGGACCAGCAAGCCTCCGACAAGACATTCCGCCTGCGGGCAATGCTCCATGTGCACACAAACCTGACGGAGTGCACAAATTGATATTGAGTGGAAGACACTGTGGGTACAAAAACGTTTACAAATTACAATAGTTCTGGAGTCATTTACCTTATCACTTGCCGTTGCAATTTGAAATATGTTGGCATGACGACTCGGGCAGTGAAGAAAAGGATGATAGAGCACAAATCCTGCCTTAGGACAAATGAAATGACAGCACCTCTAGTATCTCATTTTGTCGCAGAAGGGCATATGATCATCGAAAAGATTCACCAAACCAGAAGGGGGTGGGACGGATTTCCAAAATCTACTGCTCCGGAGAGAGCAACACTGGATATTTAAGCTAGACACACACAACAGGGGTCTTAATGAAGCTGTGCAGTGACATGAGTTGGCAGTACTACCCCGGTTAGAGACCTCCAAGATCCATAGCAAAATCATAGAGTAGAGTGGCACGAGCTGATAGCATCACCCCGGTGTGAGCTTTGCAGCACTTAACTATCCATAATCACTTCAGGCGATGACATTTCCATCCTTAGCCACTTCATAGAATATAGTGGCACAAGCTGATTACACTACCCCGGTGTGAGTTTTGCAGCACTTTAGTGTCCAGAGTCACCTCAGGCGATGACATTCCCATCCATAAGGGTAACTGATCAGCCAAATAGGGGTGATACCACTCTATTGGTGCCAATAATTAATGGAGCCCAATGGACTATTATGGAATATGTAATTCAAATACAGTTGATATGGAGCACTTGGACAAAGAAATTGTCTTCAAGTGCTAGACTATTGGTGAGACACAGGTCTATGGAAGGACCCACCGCTGCATACGTCTGAAATGTAGCGCTAGGGAAAACAATTGCCAGAGAAAGATGTGGATTCTAGATCGGGTTGCGCTGGCCGAGCTGCTCATAGCGAGCAGGATACAATTGAGGTCAAGTGTAATATATACGCTGCTTATGTACACCAAAGATGCGCTCTTTCCGGTCTCCAGAGGAGGTCGTCACAGCTCCAACATGGCTGACCTCGGGTCTCACCACCTAAGCAGCCTCACGCAACACCACACCCCCTCATGACGTATACGGAAAAGCTCTCTTTACCAATACACAGCCGGCAGCGAGCACTACAGCAAGCACATTACCACGGAAGCGAGTTATCCGCATCATACCGGCTACTTACAGGTAGGCAGACCATGTCGCTGGAGATCTATGAACCTTAGCTCTGCCATACTCACACAAAAATATGAATAGAGTCCCTCTCTCCCCAGACCGAGGTAGACGAACGTAATGGAGAAGCATATTTGGCCCGTTCTCTGCAAAACCTTGAACGCCCTGATAGATGCCACAGATAGAGCTGGTAGGTGACACTTTCATCTATATGTGCATGCCTGATGACCGATCAGACACCCTGGAGGTGGCACAGTGTATCAGGTTATATGGGATTTTGGGTATTCTATCACTCCCCCCTTCCCTCAATCACTCCCCCCAACTTGACTCTCGTGTCTGTCACAGGACATTAAGCATGTCCTGAAAATTAGACACAACCAATTGGGTTGTTATAAGTAATCACACGACTGCATAGTACGAATCTAGCTACAATGAGAGTGCTGAGCAGCTGGGAATGACCCCCAATGTTTCACCTTTTGTCTCCCTCTAGGGGACGGAGGTACCGCCTGATCCGCAACTGCGGCTACTGATGGAGCAACGCCCATGATAGATGCAATTAGGTCCTGAAGATGATGACCCCACTTGTTTTGGTCATCGAAACGGGTCGACCCAAGGATCATGAGACTTCTCATGATCAAGATGATGTTCCTGTAAAATAAACAGGACACGTCAGAAATACCATCTCCCCTAGAAAGGCTTCTGACCTCTAGGTGTTCGCACAACTGTTTGGGTGTTACTGTTTTTTCCAAATCCTGGAACAAGGCCTCATACTTGGAATGGTCCTACCCAGTTGGTGAATAAATATATAGGAAATCCTCCTTGGCATAGCCTTCCACTTGTTCACAGAAGAGACAAGATGAAATGTTAACTGTCTCTATCCTCTCTCGCCCAGCGTTTTGTTTTGGCTACCTTTGTTGTATTTTTGTTTTGTTTTTAATTGAGTGTGATTCAGTAAATTAATATTTGTTGATGAGGGAAAGCTCTCTGGCTATCCCTATCAGATATGCGGCGCACCACCGGCTACCTAGGGAGAGCTTGCCCTGGCAGGGTTAGGGTGTGCTTCCTACTAAGGACAGTCTGTGTGTTTCATGGCAGTAGTGTATAAGTGCATACTAGTGTATTAATACTCCAGTGCCTGTTTTTTTGTGGTGTGGTACTTGCCATTTTACCTGAAGTCTGACTACTATTTTCATTTGGGAGGCGGTACTGTAGTCAAGCAAGAGCTGCATGCGCTTTAAAAAGTAATTTGCTACACGGAGCCCGGCGCCGAAAGAGCTGCCGTGGTGTGGACCTTGCCATTTCAGCAGAGCGGTTTATGTATGCATATTTGGTTCGTAGGGATTCGATAAAAAAGATATTGCAATTGTGGCCTGAGTCTCCACTGAGAGCAAAAGGAGCATATGAGCTCCGAATGAAAATCATTTCCTATGAAAAGTGTAAAACTATGTAGCAATATATTTATCTCTACAAAATAGACGCACAACTTATGGAAATGCTTGCCAGTGTTAAATTATTGCACGGGCCGCGCAGTTTCAAATGAAATACACGTCGTGTGTCACATGAAATAAACCAGTGGGTGTAATCGCTTCTTTATAAATTGAAAACGACACCAAACATCGCCGACTTTTTACGTAGGCTCTAATCAGGTCTTATTTTCTAGAACTCTTGGTTTGTATTGTGATATGACGTGTGGATGTCTTCTCATTTCCAGTGTTTTAATATTTTTTCGATACACAGAATTCTGCTGTCCTTGGTCCCGATGGGTCTGCCTTCAAAAGAACTCCTTCCGGGTGATCGGAGGCTGAGAAATACCGTCAGCCGGAATATACAGCCGTGCGTCTTAGTCTCCCTTATACTTCCGGTAGGACAGGCACAGACGATGGACAGAAATAGTTGGAATACCGGTGGTGTTGTGGTTGAGGGTACCCTAATTTGAGCTGAATTTCGGGTTGAAAAGGGGTTTCGAGATTGCAGCCTGCCTCCTGGCAACGGTCGGAGTGAGGACTACAAGAACAGAGCCCAGAACCAGTGCTGTGCTGTGACGTGGCCGCTTCCTCTCCCAACCCGGGTGCCCCTCCCTCTGCCCGGCTGTAGGAATTGCCTGGGTGCCCACTGCCCGGCATGGGAGCCGCGCTGGGTGACAGAGGGTGGGCCCTGTCAGGGGACTCGTGACGGACACTGTGAGTCGCCACTATGGAGGAGAAGTACAGCAGCAATGTGATAGGCAAGCTAGGGCCTGTGGAGGTGCCTAACTCCAGGTAAGGACAGCGCCCACAGGCAATTATGTGTTCCTAAGCAAAGATGTTACCTATTTCACTCGCCACTACCATTAGCTCTGTTTGAAAGCAATGCAAGCTGCCTTACCCACCCACAGCGTTACTTACAAATTTACCCGCTTAGACCAATGCCCGCCCAGGTAGGGTACACCCCATCTACTGCCCCCGATCCACGCTGGGGCATAGACACTAAGTAAAAGCAATACTGTACCTCCATACAGAGTAGCACCAGCCTTAGCATGGAAACTGATCTCCTCAAAGCAGGACAACTCCAGCCACACTAACGCCGATCATGCAGGGTAATGGAACCTTGTCTGACATCTCTACCTGAACCTGTCATCTGCTTGTCTTGGGTTGTAGCACACAGATGGTTTCCTGACACTTGAAACCTTGTACTACCAACCTCCTTCAATCCTCACCACCTCCATGTGTGTTGACTAACATGTGTAATCTCTCCCTATTGCAATTCCTTCTTGTTTTCTGGTCCATCTATTAGCTTGCTGCATGACTATCGCTCTCTTTTTCTGTTTCTCTTTCATGCCTCATCCCCATGCACCATGAACTCTTATTCCCATGTCAACCTCTTTTCCGTGTACTCTCTGTGCTACTTCTCGTTCGTCCATCGTAAAGTAGAATAGCAGAGGCACACACAAGATACCACAACAATGTAGTGTCTATCCTGGGTATCTGTAGAGACAGACATCCAGCAAGAACAACGCAGGACCCAGGATTATATAAAAGGAATGTTTTTTTATTGTTGCCGGTTACAAGGTATGTTGTTATGTTACTTGCCATTTATATAGCGCCTTATGTATCATTGGTATGATCTCAAAGCGCTGGTAGGTTGAACGCCCTCGGAAAGCAGTAGAGAGAGAAAGGGTCATAAGGTGCATGTGTGCACCGGCTATGTGTGCAGCCGATGTGGCAGTTGCGTGTTAACTGCTTCTTAGTGGTAGGTGTAGCGGTTGGGAGGTTAGACATATGTGTTCATTCTGGGGGGATGATGCCCAGACTGATTTGTGGCTGCGTTAGGCCTGAGGAGACGCTTAAGCTAGCGGTGTGCTCAGCTGATGTTTAGTTAGGATGATGGGGAGTATGTGGCGGGTGTTAGTATGAGAACAGCTATACTGAATGTGTCATAGTATCGCTGTGTTTTAGTTGAGTGTTGGTGTATAGGAGAGAGTAAGCGTGGTGGTGTAATATGTCAGTTATCAGTTATGGGCTTGAGATTGAGCACTCCATCTGTACAATCTAGCTATCCGTTTTGTTTACTCTGTCCGTTCATTCCACTTCGTCGGATCATCCATTTCGTCTGTTGCATCCATTTGGTTATCAGTAAGGCGTAACACTATCGTTTCCGTCTGGTCCATCCACTCTACCTGTTCCGTGGAATTGACGCTCCTGCCACTGCACCAGATGACAAAATGTTTACATTTGCTGGAGTAGCAGTGTCTGGTATTCGGTTTTCGTGCTTCCTGAAGTATGTCCATACATCCTTTAGGGAGTTTGATGTGCCCGAACACTATGACCTCAGGAGCCAGGCTACTAAGTTAAGAGTTTGAGGGCATGTATGTAGTGTTTCCCCCTTGTCTTGCGATAGCATGTTGTAAGGGCATGGCAGCTTTCTGGGAGGGAAGCCTGACATCGCCATGAGATGTGATTACCATGGTAGGCGGGCTCACATCGTGCACACCTGGCTCAGTTTGCCTGAGTCCTGGTGCATCTTGTGCACTATCTTGTTGAGCAGGGGGGCTTTGGTTGAGGTTGGAGCGTAAACAACTTTCCATGACAAAGTAATCCAAATTCCGTTCCCCCTGGAGTGGTTCTGCGGTTACCTGGAGGCGTAATCTGGCCATTGTGTGTTCTCCAGAGTTGGGAACTCCCAGCCTGCGAAGACGTTGAGAACAATGCTTCTTGTAGTCGCAACTCGCGCTCTACGGGTAGTGGGAAGTCTCTAATGAGCACATCCACCAGAAGATAAGTTTCCCTGGAACGTGTTGTGACAGGGGTAACATCTTGTGTTTGAGAGCCCATTTCCATATGTTCTGGGACAGTTTGGACAGCCCTAGAGAGTGAGTGCCCCCTTGTTTGTTCAGGTAATACAAGGCCGTGATACTGTCCGTGAGGGTTAGGACTGTCTTCCCCCAGAGATCTGTTTGGAATGCCTTCAGGGCCTTGAAAACTGCTAGCAATTCCAACAGGTTAATGTGGTTGCTTGCTACCACTGGAGACCACACGCCGTGCGCCGTCTGGTGAGGGAGTTGAGCCATCACCAGTCAGATTCGTCTGTGGTGAGAGTGGCTTCTTCTGCGGGGGTGGTGAAGGTTTTCCCCTACAAGAGGGTTTCCCTTAACCACTGTAATGCTGGAAATGCATCGGAGGGACAGGGCCTCTGTATCCTTGTACTTTACTGTTTTTTTATCATGTGCTCTGTCGTGTTTTCCACGCAGGAGTTCATGTGGGACTCCTGGCGGTGCAGCTATCTCATTTGGTTTGGTGTACAGATCCATGGGATACCCTTATGGCACCCATGGGTGGGGGTACAACCCTATGCCCCTAGTGTATGTTTTTGGCCACCTGTGTGTGGCCCACAGAGCAGGGTACTGGCTGGTGGCAGCTCTGTGCTGAATTGACAGGTGCCCTGAGTGTCCTCCATTTTGAGATGCCTAGGTCCTGTCATTGGAATTAGTAGATTCCTGATGGAAACAAGATGGCCCCGTGGCCTCTTGCCTTCCATCGACTGTTACTATGTTTTTCTGAAGTCCCGGGAAGCCCTGACTCTGTCCTTTCCCCCTGACTGGCTGTTGGGTGGAAGTTCCATATATGGTAGTGTGGGGAAGTGCCGAATAGACTGGCTGGAGCCTTCCCAACGACCGTATGTTGTGGGTACACCTGTGGGTGGGACCTGGGTGAATGGAGTGTGTGACGAATAGACGTTCTGTGTTGTGGATGTCTAGTATCTGGTGTTTGACACAATGACTGAGACAGCCCTGCCCGAAACTGGTATGAATGCAGTGTGTAGTGTTGAATGGCGTGGTACTTGTCCGAATCCACATTCGGTGTTTGTGTCTGGATGGAGAAGAATGTCCTGAATGCACCGTGCACCCGATTGGCTGACTGACTGCCTGAATGCCCTTCTGAGTGATTGGTTGCCTGAGTGTGACCCAGCAGAATGAATGGGAGATCCACAGTATATCTGGGGGCCTCTCACTGCTAGAATTCGTTCAGAAGCTGGAGTTGAAACTGACATTGAAACGGAAGCTTAACCTTGAAGCCCTGCTGGAAGAGAAGAATTGCTGCTGCTGCTCTACTTCATCGATCTGAAAGCTGCTGTGTCTTCAAGAACTGATGCAGAGAGGAACTAGTTAGGCACTCTCTTCGAGAGCTACGAGGGACCATCGTGCACTGCTAACCTTCACCAACGCTCCCTGGAAGTTAGACCCGAGACGGGGACCGACGAGTAGAATGAAGAGAAGCACCAGACATTCCGTCCACCGTCGTCGACCAGGGTTCGCAGGTTTGCTATAACCGCTGGAGGCCCGTCAAAGTTAGCCGCTCAGAAGCGGGGACTGCTTGATGTCGTGTCGTCGACGACCGGAGCCGCAACGCTCCATTGATTAAAACATTTGATTCCCGGACGTTCTCGTCTGCATCGCCGACCGCCTTATCCCGCCGAAGAAGGCCAGGCCGTCGACTTGCCGAGGAGCATCTGCCGGTTGGTTTCCCGCCACCCAAAGACCGTAGAGACACTGGATGACTCGACGCCCTTGCAGGGCCAAAGTTCTTCACAAACTCTTTACGGTCCTGAACCATTGTCATTGAGGTGCCCCGCACGCCTCTTCCTTGCAGGATGTCGTCGACGAGCACCGCCAGGACCGAAGCTGCTGCCTCAACGCCACCAAACTTTTCATCGAGGATCATCAACGCCAGGTTCACTTTCTTGAGGCCCATCGACAATCCGTGGCTCCTGCTTAAAGGGAGTTGCTCAAGAAGGATCCATCAACGCCTCCTCGAGGAACTCTACTATTCCAGGTACATTGGGGTGGTAGAAACACTTTAGAAGGAAATAAGACTAGTTGAACGATATATGGACTGGGCTTGTAGTATATCTTTATTTTACAGGTTGCCCAGGTGGGGGGATCTCCACACAGACCTGTGTCTAGTGGTAGGGGTCAGTATTCTGCCAATTGTTCTAACCAACTGCTTATTAATTGATTTGTGTGACATTCAAACAGAGTACAGTTGATGCACTTTAATGAGATCTGATAATTATTGTGGTACCACTAAGAACTGTATATATTTGCCATTGCAGATTAACTGAGCACAAAGTGAGTTATTGTGATTGTGTATATAACCTTGAACCTTAATTATATAAAGACTGTTTTCACTATTACAGTGTCTGGACATTCCCTTGTGGGTGCTTGGGGACTGTACTAAGAACCAGCCCGCATCACCTCCTGAGAAGCTAGGCCTTGATTGCTGGAACTGCGCTACCCTATAGAGAATCTTGGCTGGGGTCCTCTGTGCCTCTCCTCTGCCATATAGAGAGCAGGAGTACAGACACCCTCCTCCAGTCTTGACAACCACCAATGCAGAGACTGAACTAGGGCTGCCGAGACAACCACTAGATTGTAACATTGTCCACTGGCCTGACACCATTGGCTCGAGAGCCACTCCTGCATGGGGTACATGCGCAGACGTGCGCGAGGAACTAGGTAGATGCAAGAAGCCATCATCCCCCAACAGTTGCATAGCCTTGCGTATGGTGAACTCGTGACTGGCTACATAGTGAGGGATCTGTAACAGTATGTTCTGAACACTTTCGGAGGGAAAGACAAGGCTGTCTTGGTCCGAATTAGAGCCCCCAGAAACTGTTTGACTTGAATGGGGTCTAGATTGGATTTCTTCTCGTTGATCGAGAACCCTAGACTGAATGGGGGATCTATCGTCTTCTTGGTGTTTGTAAGGCATGGTCCGTACGAATCCCATGTTATGTGCCAGTTGTTGAGGTAAGGGTAGACTGGGATGGACTGCCTGCGCAGGTGAGCAGCTACTACCGCCAGTACCTTTTGTGAACACTTGTGGAGCCGAGCCAATGCCGAAGGGAAGAACTTGAACTGATAGTGCGCGTCCCCTATCTTGAACCTTGGGTACTTTCTGTGCGCTGGCAACATTGAAATATGAAAGTATGCATATTTCATACCCAATGTTGCCAAGTAATCCCCTGCACCAGCAGCGGGATTACTTTCTGCAGTGTAGTCACTACAAACTTTTGTGGTTTGACATGTTTGTTCGCTGGGCGCAAGTCTAAAACGGGGCACATGGTGAGATTTTTTTATGGGTACAAGTACACTGAATAAATACCCTTGCTTACCCGATGAATAGGGATGACTTCTATAGTGCCCTTTTCTTGAAGGATCTGCACCTATTCCAGCAGGATCTGCAGGTCTGCTGGTGATAGTCGTCTGCTCTTTGGAGGATATTGAGGTGGCCTGTGGAACTCGATATAATAACCATTGGTGAAGGTCTTTAGCACTCACTGGCCTGAGGTGATCCCCCTCCCATGCGTGAAAGAATGACAGCCGTCCCCCGACTGGGGATGCATGTTAGGGGACCCGCACTGGTGAGTCACTTTGGTGCAGAGGCCGGGGAGACTCTTGGGTGGAGTTTCTGCCCCTACCCTTGCCCCTGTGCTGGCCTCTTTGTTGATACTGGCTGGTGCCAGTTGAACCCTGTCCGGAGGACCACGCGGTAACCCCTGAGACGTATTGTCTGTGTGGAGATGGACTGCCCCCGAAAGGAACAGCGAGTGTTTGACCCTCCCCGCTGTTGAAATGGTTTGGCTTTTATTTGATTGAGGGATTTTAAGGTCTCATGCTCCTTCTTAGCTGGTTCTAAGGCGTCGTTCACAACCTTACCAAACAAGTTAGAGTCCTCTACTGGGTTGTTTATCGATGAGGGCTGGGTCTCCGGCTTTAAACCCGAATTCCTAAGCCACATGTGCCTTTTGAGAAGAATACCCTGTGCAAGGGTGTGTCCCGCTGTGTCTGCAGCATCTAGCGTGTTTAAAGATGTTGTGGGTCACTTGCTTTCCCTCAGAAACTATCGCCAGCAGGCATGATAGCACTGGTTCAGGGACCTCTTGGAGGCCTTCTTGAAGCAGGTTCCACTGCACATTGCTATAACTTGCGAGTAGAGTAGTGTTGTTTGGTATTCTGGTCAAATATGCTGCCGATGTGGTGATGTGCTTGCCAAGGGCATAGAGCTTCTTGCAGTCCTTGCCAGAGGGGCCTCTGCAGTAAATAATGGCACCCCAGCCCTTTTCCTGGTAGTGGTAACAACGAGTGAGTCTGGCGTGGCATGCCCCCGAATGTACATCGGGTCAGATGGAGAGGTACGAGTTTCTCAACACAAGGGTTGACAGCTCTTGTGAGTGAAGGGGACAGTAAGGAGGGTGCAAGGTGCTCCTTGACCGAATTCATCAGGGGAATAGTCTGGCTTGTGGGAGGTGTTTTCCTTTAGAATATACTTTACAAAATCAGATTCTTGAACAACCTCCTGAGTGGCGATTTGGAAGTGGTCCACAGCCCTCTTCCAGACGACATTGAAAGTCATTTGGTCGTCAATAGGCGACAGCAGCCTCTGTTGAGGCGAGGAGGGCGGATCCAGGCAAATTACGTCTAGGTCAGGAGTCGGTGTGGGTGAGAGCCAAGGTGCTTCACCTACTGGCTGATCTTGTCCCCAATCTGGGCACTGGTCAGTTTCATCCTGACCAAAAGGATTGTCCTTGTTAGGCAAGATTGTATGCAGTACCCTTTGGGTGCACTACAAAAACCCTGACCTCCTGGCAATAGGAACCCAGCCTTTGGTATAAATCTGTACTACACATGTTGGTAGCATGTTCAGCAGCCAGGCTTATCTCAAGAGGGGTCAATGTGAGCTGTAGGGGAGTTGCACAGCGATTCACAGTGACAAGTATTCAAATAAACACTTACACACAAGCTTTCTTGATTAAACACCTGTTCATTTATTTAACGGTCAGTTTGAGTAAGCCTTCTTCAGAAGGGGCAACATAATAGTAACACACAAACTTCAAAATACGCACTCTTAATATTTCTAAATCACAAGTACCCTTTTGGGATGGCACACAGACACCTCCTACACCCTCATGTGACTTTAGTAACTAGGACATTGATATATCACTGTTTGCATTTAGAACCAGACGTAAGAGTATCGCAAAGAAAAAGGTTATTAGAATAAAACAAGAGAACTCAAAAATATTCTGGAGCAGGTAAGTACTTTTGGTAACCCCCAATGCAAAGTAAGTTAACCCCTTCCTGAAGGAAGACTAAACACAATGTCAGAGGGAAGAAGAGTCATTCAGGGAGCCAGGCTAGGCCAAAGTCAATTGGGCAGAAGTCCAGGTGAGCTGAAGCACTTCTTGCAGGTAGGTAAAAGTCTTGCACAATGTCTTAGAAGTCTTTGTAGAAAAGAAGAAATGAAAGCATGGCCACAAGCTGATTAGGCTTGTGAGGTAAAGTAGCTGTTAGCTACAAAAGCAACCAAAACAAGTCCCAACTGAGAACAAGTGAGGTTACACAATCAGATGTACGTTCTTAGACATTACAGTACCTTTGGTTATAAGAAAAAGGGCTTTGGCTGGCTTCTGTTCCTGTGCAGCTCTGCAGATCCCGTTTTTCCTGGGCCTCACTCATGGGAACAAGAGGGAGGACGGCTGGAGGACTCCTGCACTGCGACGGGGCGGTC
Source organism: Ambystoma mexicanum (assembly GCF_040938575.1). NCBI lineage: Eukaryota > Metazoa > Chordata > Amphibia > Caudata > Ambystomatidae > Ambystoma > Ambystoma mexicanum. The sequence continues at coordinate 572,847,464 of NC_090935.1, forward strand.
GGCGACAGAAAAGGACCAACTTCCATTCAGTGGCACTTCGCGGTTTCAGCTCCTTGGATCTAAGCAAATAGCAACACCACGGACTCTTGGCTGTCGAGATGGACCTTCCTTGCATCTGGGGTCCAGCACTCTGAGGTGGCTCAGGCTCGGCCAGTACTACTTCCTCGGAGTCTGGAGGATCTTCCTGGAGCTCTTGGCCAACTTAAAAGCAACTCACAAGATCTGGTGTTCCTCTCTCCTGGCTCTACCGTTTCCAGCAGCAAAGGCAGTGGAAATTCAACCAACTCCGAGAGGATGTCCAGGTGGCTTACTTTGAAGTTGATTGGTCCCACCAACTCAAGGGGAAAAGTTGTCCTTGCAGGGCTTCTCTAGTCGAGTCGAATTCGGAGCTTCAGCACAGCAGCAGGGCTTCACCGGGCAAACCAACGGACCAGGAGTTGCAGCAGGCGTCTCTTCCAAGTTCTTCTTCGGATTCCTTCGTCCACTGGTCGACTCTGCCTTCCAAACCAAAAAGCCTCGCCTTGTATGCAGGTTTCTCCCATTCAATCTAGCCTAGCTGTCAGTCACCCAGCAGGGTGGCTGTCATTGCCAGACAGCCAGCCGGCCAATCACCTAGGAGTGCATTCCTGTCTCCTAGGAGACTAAGCACAGGGAGTTTCGGGCACCTCCCTCGCTTCCTGCCCCCCCTCCCAGACACCCTGGAGCCAGAGGCAGAGGAATCCCGCCAAAGGCAAAAACAAGCAAAAGGACCAAACCTGGCTTGGCACGCAGAGTAAATCTCAAGGAGGACCTTTCCACAAAGAAATGCTGAGAAAGGAAGACCAGGGCCATTTTGATGAAAATGGCACCCTTGGGTGCTTTACTGCAGCTGCGAACGCAGCCCGCGGTAAAATAACACCACGGTAGCTAAAAGTAAACCACTGCCACCAGCCATTCATCAAGGAAAGGGTAACAAAATTGTTACATAAGAAGCTAGACAAAGGGGATACAAAGCACCATATTGTAAAATAGTGTGTTTTGGGTCTAGAAAGTTAAAAGTGTAAGTAAGTCAATTTCACTTCACTACTCTTGGAAACAGTAGTTTATTCAAGAGAAGGTAGTTAAACCTTAGGGAAATCTGAAAGACTTCCCTGTGCCACTACAATGAAGGTGCTGTGACACACAATGTAAAAGATGATGCCAGTGGAGTTTGTCAGACTCCACAACCAAAAGCAACGGTGTTCAAATCCCATTAAAAATGCAAGAGAGTGGGGGAAAAAGGATTTCACTCTCTGCAGGTTAAAAATTCAAGTCGTCAAAATCCAGCAAAGTTGCTGGTGATCTCTAAGGTAGAGCGGAATTAGCACATTTCCGAGAGTTCTCCCTAACAGCCCTTATGACTATAGGGGGTCCCCATATGGCCCAACTGGGTCTGAAAACTCAACTTCTTCTGGGTGAGTCGGAGTCTGGGTTGAAAGCCTCTGCAGCTTTGACAAAATGCGGTAGGAATCCTCCTCCCTAGGTTTGTTGGGAGTAATGAACCATTCTGAAAAGTCTATAAAAAGTGACATTTTGTCCATGTAATTTTCTAATCTTTCGAGGCAGAGGTGTCTGGAGGAGGGAAAGGCTCTCTAGAGAGGGGATGGAACAAGTTAATTATCTGTAACTGTTGTTCTCCAACACGGGTCTGGCATGGATTCATGGATTTGCATGCTCATGAACACTCTGCGTCGCGAGGCTGGGAATCCTAGACAAAGAAAAAAATAGCCAGCCTCAGCTTCACCTCTGAACTGTCTCCCCCTCCCCCCCTAAGCCCCGCCTCTGGCAGCCATCCTCAGTCTTGGTAGCACGTAAGGTGGCTGGCAGTAGGACCACCGGGTATCAATCCTTTCCAACTGTCACATGGAATTAAGTGAGCCTCAGACTTTGTTTGCTATTCTCATGAAATGTGGGTCTTGATTATTGTGGGGGATTGGTGCAATTTATTCCGCAGTGTTTTCACATAATTGGAATATGGGCTACTGGCTGGATATAAAGTTAACAAATCAAGGTCAGTTCTCTTTCCATTTGGTGATGAGCAGAGGAGAGATGTGGAAGCGTTGAAGCATTTGGCACTGGAGAGTTGCTCGGGAACTCTCACATATTTAGGGGTGATGGTGACTAGAACACTTGAAGAGTTATTTGAGGCTAATTATCCCCACCCCGCCCTTTACTGGAGACAGTGTATGGGGAAATGGAGCATTGGGGGAAACTGATCCTTTCCTGGATGGGACGACTGAACAATCTGAAGATGATGATTTTTCCCAGGGTTTTTTATTTGTTTCAAATGCTTCTGACAAGGGTACTGTTAAGGTGTGGGGTTGGGGTTATAAATAACCACTCAGGAGCCTTGTTAGGTTTAGGTATCTTTAGTAAGTCCACAGGAACATGGGTAAGTACATTAAGTATAATGCAGGACAAGTTCATAGGATAGAAGCGTCCACCGGTCCCCTTTCTCTTAGGCTTCAGTTCTCAACTGACTCTCTGTGGATTCAGAGCAGCTTCACACAATAACATTCCACAGCCAACACTCTATATTCCACACTACAAGCTCACACACACATAACAGGGAAAGACCAGAATAAGTAAAACCCAACACATCTCCCCCCCCTTACATAGCAATATAGAATAATGAAGAGACAGAGAATGATGGGCACTAAACAAATTTGAACAGAAGGATGATGGACACTAAACAGTTTTGAAACTAAACATTAAATGAAACACAATCTACAGACATCCTCCTAAAATATACCCATACAACAAACTGCTCCTAGCAAAAAGCTATCCCCTACAAGTCCTTAGAAAGCTACAATTAGCTAAACCAATCCCAACAATCACAAGAACCATAACAGACCTTTTATGGAACTCAACTTCAAGGGAACCAGCCCACACTCTCCTGCAAAACCATTTCCACCTACCTCACAACAATATTTCTACATCATCATCCACTAGCAACAAATTGTGTTAACACAATCTGCAGGGATAACCCCACTATCTGCCTAAAGCATAATATTTCAACTCCACTATGGGCGTCCTCAAAACACCCTCTAGAGAAACAAATGCTCACAACTGAGCATATTACAATTCCCTCCACTCCACCACTCCAGGCACCATGCCTGAGCTAATAAATGTTCACAATTGAACATCTCATGCTCACAATAGAGCAACCAAAACTCGCACTGCTCCACCACTCCAGGCACCATGCCTGAGCTAATAAATACCATTGAGCATCCCATTCTCACCATAGAGCAACTAATAACCCCCACTCCACCACTCCAGGCACCATGCCTGAGCTACTAAATGCTCATCATTGAACATCACATGCTCACCATCGAGTAACCGATGACCTCCACACCACCACTCCAGGCACCAAGCCTGAGCTACCAAATGCTCACCATTTGAGCATCCCATGCTCACCATAGAGCAATCAAAACACACACTAGTAACCTCCACTCCACCACTCCAGGCACCATGCCTGAGCTACTAAAAGCAACCTTATGCTCCACATTATGGTACTTGGCCTGAGCAACCACATGATCTCCACTCACTTGCACCACCACACACATTTCCCCCAAACACACCAGTCAGGAAAATTGAGCATTTAAATATGATAACAAGGGTTAAGCACCACACTTGAGTCCAATAATAAAGCTTACAAAGTCCTTCATGGTTGTTTTCCTGTGGAAGAATAATTGGTTAATACAGTGCAAAACATAAACACAACTCACATTAGGTTTTGAATTTCAGTACATAGCTTTTGAATTTCAGTACATAGCCAAGACATCAGAACTTCTCATAGACGCACCCATTAGTGCCACACAACGCCACCAATATTGGCAAAACACACCACCTCTTTAGGCACCTCAACACCGGGAACTACATCCCCAAACAAAATATGCCCTTAGAATGCCATATAGCATAATAACCAACACCACCAACTGCCACAATATACATTTGAGGTCAACACATCTTCTCACTGCAAGATCTGTAATGTTGAAATCTTTTGTCATTGACCCACCAATATCCAGCATTGCGATCAAACTGCCCCTAAAGCACACACTATCAGAGCATATGTCGAAAAGTGCCTGTGGAGAAATGGTCACGTTAGTGCAAATCAAACATTACTGAACATTTCTTCTAAAAGCAGTAGGACCAATCAATATTCAAAACTTGTCATAAACACCTTGACACCATGAAACGCCCAAAATCACATTTTGTCATCGCAAAGCACCACTTAAATTGGCACCATACCAGTAGATGGCTCCAACATAACAATTTTGCCCACCATAGAGCCATCATGCCAAATAATAAGGCTGTCCCTAGACTGGGAACAAACGTACACTACATGAAATAAAGACTGTAGCCACTTTGCAATCACCATGTTTCCAAACACACACAGTATATGTACAGAGAAGAGTACCACCATGTAGCAGCAGTGGTCTGACCCAGGAGTGACACACCAGGGGGGGTCAAAAAACATCTGTATGTTACAACAAAACAAGGTCCTGGTGTATCAAAGGTTGGCCCATACACACACAGCACATCCCTGTGACAGCACCACACACACAGGTTACAGCAGAACCGAGATCACCACTTGATGACTGCCAAAACATAGGTGACCCACCAAAAAAACATTGTGATATTCATTGAGATGTCACATTATGCACTACAACTTTTCCAATATTCGCGCACATCCCAAAAAACATTTCAAGCATGTATTGACCTTTGGTTTCCTATAAAAAAAAAATGCACAGCTAGTGACATGTTACTCTTAGTCAATTTAAATACTCGACCACTCAGAATGTCGATGTCAGGTGAGACTGGATGTAATTACTATCCCCCGTACAAATCGCTTTCTATATCCAGTAAAAGAAAGCGTTAGCACAGTACCTGATGACCACGGAACAGCAATGACACTGAAGTATGCGACGTGAAGCGTAAGTGGTAAGAACTGGCTTTTATTGTCATACAAAGATCATTGAATAAATAGCCGGCGCCCCGTACCGCAGCCTCCACCTTCACTCTCGCCTCCCTAACGGTTTTTCTCACCCCCGTCATCGCATTCCAAATTCTCTCATAACAATGGCTGGAGGCCACGAGATACGGAGCCTCGGGATGCTCATGGAATACCACATCATCCCCCCCTTACACAAATTTTGAAACAAATTACGAACTTGAATGTTCCTTAAACTTTTCCAGAACAATTAAAAAGTTAATACCGGAAGGAAACCTATTGAATAACATTACATAGATAAATGAATGCAACCTTATTAAGTCGTGAGAAAACTAACGAACTAGCATAATACAATTGCAATAATAAGTAATTTCACATGTCATAATCCCTAGACCAAAATGGTAATCTCCTCTCTCTTGAGCTACGCGCACTCCTATCATCAGACATCTCAACCACTTGTTGTCGTTGTGCATTCTCTCCACCAGATTGTCTCACCCTCACCAAATTATCATTCACCATATCCATACCCTTTAGAATATAGTCATCACCAAATAAATCACTCCCTCTTCTCCCCACTTTGGCTTGCATTAATCCCTCATTATTTCCTTTCCGCATCCACTTACTAACACTATCCAGATTCCAAACAGACCCTCCTACAACTCTAACTGCTCTCTTGAACACTTGTACCACCTTAACAGGTCTGCTGTATTTAGATTCACCCTTTTTGACACTCCGTCCAAGTCTGATTCGCACAAAATCTCCAGGTAGAATTCTCAATTTAAACTTCTCAGGAGGAGTATTATGTAAATCACACGTACCTTTCCATTTGTCGGAATTCCTTTATTTTGCCCTCACAACTTTCCTCCGATTAACCCATTCAGGAATTAATAATATATTGGGAGCTCTTCCACTCATTAATTCAAAAGGAGAAACCTTCATTCCTATCTTAACCGACATCCTAGTACTCCATACCCTCTCCTTTAGAACTTCATCAACTGGTATGTTGTTGCTCAATGCCAATTCCACTGCTTCTACAATTACACGGTTATATCTTTCCACCAACTCATTGGTTTGTGGGTGGTATAATGACGAGAACCTCCATTCAATTCCCATCTTCTTGGCAAAATATTTCATTTCACTACTTCTAAACTGAACACCATTATCACTTATTATTACTTTGGGAAATCCTTCCCTACTGCAAATCTGCATTAGAAACTTTACTACCTCACCTGTGTCAATTTTCTTCACCGCTTTGACTTCTACCCAACCTGAGTAATAGTCTACTAATACTATTAGGAACTTTTTCTCTCCCACTAACTTCATATATGGCCCGATGATATCAATTCCTAACATCTCCCATGGAGAATCACCCTTGTCCATGTTAATTGGCTAGGACTTGACAGTCTTGCAACTTTTATCACTGTTTTGACATGGCCAACAATTCCTGATATGTCTCAATCATAATATCCATGCCTGGCCACCAGTATTTCAAACGCACATTATTCTTAGTGCCTGTAATGCCGGGATGGCCTTGATGTGCCTTTTTCGTTGAGCTCACCCCAAAACCTGTGTGGGGGAATTAACTTATCCCCTCTAACTAAAAATCCATCCTCCATTGACAACTCATCCCTAATTTCCCAAAATCTCCTACAACCTTCGCTAATAACCTTTTTCTCAGGCCAACCTGACTCCGTGTACCTCTTTATCTCTTGCAACTCATCATCTTTGGCCAACTCCACCATCCACATCTCCTTGTGCGTGACCTCAAAAATAGTTGCTACTCTTTCTTCATCAGGATCAACACTTGTCTCATCACTCTTCAATGGCAACCTAGACAAATAATCAGCAATTGTGTTCCCTTTCCCTGTTACATACTTTACAGAGAAATTGTAATCTTGTAATTTTAAACTCGATCTAGCTAATCTCGGTGAAGCTTTACACATCCCCTTCACCGTGAGAACGTCTATTAAAGGTTTGTGGTCAGTCTGAACTATAAATTTATTTCCCCATAAATATTTTCTGAAATAATTCACTGCCCATGAACAAGCCAACAATTGCTTCTCGATCACAGAATATCTACCTTCTGTTTCTGAAATAGCACTTGAAGCATGACTGATAGTTTTCTCATTTGCCTCTTCATCAATCTGTGTCAACACTGCCCCTAAACCACTTACACTGGCATCCACTGTGATCTTGGTCAATCTTCCATAAACAAATCCTCCCTATTCTATAGAGTTACAAATTCCTTCTTTTATACTTCCAACTGCCTTACTACATTCATCACTCCAGGTAAATTTTGCATCCTTTTTTAACAGACTCCTCAATGGTTCTGTGGTACTAGCAAAATTCCTTACAAACCTGTTGTAGTATTCACACAATCCCAAAAATGACCTTAACTCGTCCTTGTTTTTAGGTTCAGGAGACTCCTTGATGGCTTTCAATGCATCCCCTTTTGGCTTATAGCCTTTGCCATTCACTGCATGTCCTAAAAACTCTACTTCCTCTACTCCAAATTTACACTTACTGTCTTCAACTTTCAATCCGACTTCCCCCAACCTCTTCAACACTTCCTTCAATCTTCTATCATGCTCCGCAGATCCCTTGCCAAACACTATTATATCATCTTGATATACAAGTGTTCCACTCAAACCTTTCAACACATTCGTCATGATTCTCTGGAATACTGCTGCTGCAGACGCCAGTCCAAACTGCATTCGTTTGTATCGGTACAACAACAAATGCAGTAATATCTCTACAATCTTCTGTCAGGGATATCTGATGATAAGCGCTAGATAGGTCTAACGTATAAAACACATCAGCATTATCAATACGATTTAGCATTTCAGATATGATAGGAAGTGGAAACACATCTGTTATAATGTTCTTATTGACGTCTCTTAAGTCCACACAAATCCTAGGTTTGCCATTTTTCTTTACTGCAATCACAATGGGGCTTATCCATTCAGATGACTCAATTTTCACGATCTCTCTTCAGATTCTAACAAAGTCAATTCCTGTTCTACCTTTTCAGCAATAGCAAACGGAATGGTTCTGGATTTAGTATGCCTGACAGGAATTGCTCCCTTCGTAAGGCGAATTCTGTGTTAAAAATCTTTCAACAAACCCAATTTAACCGATTTGTCCTGTTCTTTTTCTTTGACTTTCTTGCTTTTTACTGCTTGACTCTTGTTGACAACCAGGATTTGTTCTTCATTACTTGGATCCAACATGATCCCGAGTCCAGCTTGATCTCTCCAACCCAAAACGTTTACTCCCTTTTCTGCGACGTATACCATCACTTGAGATCTTCCACTTTTAAATTGAACGATGCTCGAGAACCACCCAACCATCTCGATTTTGGATCCCTCAAACCCACCAGGATTCAGAATGTCAGATGCCTCCATCCTGGTTTTGAGGCCACATTTTACTAAATTCTTCCATGTTTTCTTGGTGATAATTGTCCATGGTGAACAGCTATCCACTTTTACTTTTCTCTAAAAAACACGTAGCTTGTCCTAGGAGAGCGGGGACAGTTCCGCACAAACCAACGTGTAAACCTCAGTTCGGAGCAGCTGCTCTCTGTCTTGGCCTTGCACAACTGCACGAACCAACGCAATGCCAGTGCGCTAGTTCGGAGCGTCTGCTCTCCATCTGCACAAGCCAGCACACAATGGTGCAGCTACTTAGAGCACCCCCTCTCGGTGTCCACTATGACCGCTGTCGCTTCTGCTGACTTCTCCGACCTGTGGGCTCTCAAGGCGCCGGCATCCTCGTCGCCATTTGAAGTATGCGACGTGAAGCGTAAGTGGTAAGAACTGGCTTTTATTGGCATACAAAGATCATTGAATAAATAACCGGTGCCCCGTACCGCAGCCTCCACCTTCACTCTCGCCTCCCCAACGGTCATTCTCACCCCCGTCATCGCATTCCACATTCTCTCATACCATGGGCTGGAGGCCACGAGATACGGAGCCTCGGGATGCTCATGGAATACCACAGACACCATATGTACTAAGCAAAAAAAACACAAACTGATCCGATTCAGCAGCCTGTTCAGTTGATGCACTTGAATAATATCCATTCCATACGATGCCACAAACAAGTAGTCTGATCCAGATGTCATTTCCACACCATAATAGTACAACCTGCGCCATCCGGCGTATTGCCATTGTTGCCGTACTCTTCCCTGATGGATAGTTCATAGCACGCAGATGAAATGAAGTCTCAGACCCGGAAATAACCTCCGAGCACGTCGAAGGATGCGCTTTTCAAAGCTTCCATCCGCCTTCTGTGATGAGACGTTCTCCGTTGCAGAGTCCCAGAACGTTGGCATGAACATCCTGTGCCAGCAATCATCACCGATACCTTCAGCCGCCCAGTGACGTCATCACTTTAAAGATGAGCACAGCCACAAACGGAGCTCTCCGGGGCAACCGTCACCCACAGGACTGCTGCCCGACGCAGTGGACCACTGCCACAATATGCCAGCGCAGCAGCACCTCGACCAAAATCCAGGACGGTAATCACTTTGGGAAACACCTTAAACCTTTAATGTCTCCCTGACCGCCAACTGAGCTGCACACCTGATGTGCCCTGGTGCTTTACTAGCTGTATTTTCCCCAGCCCCTTGCGCGCTACTATGGCTGACTGAACTGCAGTCCCAAGCTCACCCACACACGAATGCCAAGTCGCACAGCGCAGCCCCTCCAGGCACAGATGCCTGCCTAAGTGAAAGCCGGCATGGGGCGCGCTTACCTTAAGGGCCAGGGGGGGGCGGTGGATGCCTCTGTGGTTCCTTCTTCTTACTGGTGGGCAACCTCCTTGCCACTTTTTTTTCTGGTAAGTCTTGTGCGTCTTTCCTTGTTCCTTTTCTGTTCCTGCTCCCTTCAGTTTCCAAACATCCTCGTCGCCAATGTTAAGGTGTGGGCTTGGGGTTATAAATAACCACTCGGGAGCCTTGTTAGGTTTAGGTATCTTTAGTAAGTCCACACGAACATGGGTAAGTACATTAAGTATAATGCAGGACAAGTTCATAGGATAGAAGCATCCACCGGTCCCCTTTCTCTTAGGCTTCAGTTCTCAACTGACTCTCTGTGGATTCAGAGCAGCTTCACACAATAACATTCCACAGCCAACACTCTATATTCCACACTACAAGCCCACACACACATAACAGGGAAAGACCAGAATAAGTAAAACCCAACAGGTACCTCAGGAGACGTTGAGGAAAGTGAAGGCTAAGAGATTGCGGTTCCTATGAGTTTAGTCGGCATATGCTGGCATGTGGTATCATCCTGCCAAAAGAGGGGGCCGGGGGGTTGGTTTCCCAGACTTGGCCACATACTATAGGGCAGCGCAGTTGAGGGGCATTGGTTCCCTATTTGTGTGGGAACCTACAAAAGCAATCAGTATACCTGGAAACCTTTGGCTACGACTGGTCATGGTGGGAGAATGGTTTTGGGTCCCCAGGGATAAAATCCCCAGAGGGGTTAGGGAGCACAGGATTCATGGGACGTTATGGGATATATCCACATAAGAAAGGAAGTTAACTATCTACCCGTTGGAAACTAGTGAAGGTATCTTCAACTAACTTTCCCCCCAGAGTCTCCCCAGTAGGCACACTGCTTTCGTCTCGTATATTGTTTATTGTTTGTCTCATGTGTCCATGTCTCTGCGCCCCGAAACTTGCGAGTTATCGGCGCAATAGAAATAGAAATAAATAAAATGGAGACAGCATCCGGGAATGCTAGGGGTCACTATGTGGCTGTCTCCATGGAGTCATTTTGGGGCCCCCGCAGTGAGGGGTAAGCTCCCTGACCCATTGTGGTTTCAAGCTTGGTATGAGACTGGGCTGAAATGTTTCTTGCTCATATACGGAGTGCTCTGCTTCCACCAGCACAGCAGTGCTTCAAGTGTGCACCGATTTAATGCACCAAATGTTATGCCCAAGTCGCATTCTGGGAAACCAAAATCCACAATCCTTTCTCAGTTTATTTTCAATATGCACAAACAACTTGTATTGTCTCCTGACCACATGGGACGTTCTCCACGGTGCCATTGACTCCTCTTGCACTTATTCCATCTGCGGCCACCACTGACATCCATGCCTCCAATGCTATGGGGGCATGCTCCTTACATCCTGCATCACTTCACGCGGTGCCATGACTCCACGTGGTGCCGTGACAGCAGGCACCGCTCCTGCTGATTCTCTAAGATGCCCTCTCTCCCTCAGGGCCGCCTTGATGCCTTTCTCCTTCATGGATGATTTTCACCAGCGCATCTCCATGAAACTTCCTCTTCCGTGGTCTTCATCTCATCATGGGCCCTCATTTCAACATCCTTGTCACCAAAATGTTGTATCTGTAGAGACAGGCAGCAAGCAGGAACACGAAGGACCCAGGATTATATGAAAGGAGAGTAAGTTATTAGTATCCACCAGGTATCGACTCCCATCCTGAATCCCTTTCAGCAACCACTCCTGGAACCTAGAGAGCCGCATATTCCAGACATTCCATGTGCCATTATGGCATTATACTTATACATTCCAACTCATGCACCCAAAGCAAAAGCCTAGTCACACACTTACTACCTTGTCAACCGCTTTTCCCTGTACTCTCTGTGCTACTTCTCGTTCCTTCATCCTACTCGCTTGCAACCACTGGAAAGCCTCTGCCTTACATCCAGTCCATCCTCACACTATCCGCCCTTAGTACTGTCCTAAAGAAGGGCCTCCCTTTACCTTGAAAGAGTACCCAAACAGTCTTCTAGTAGTTTCTTTCCCCCCCTTCCAATCCTGCCCTACCAACTGTATATACTTGTAATTATTGCAAGGTGGCCATATTGTAGCAAATGTAAATGTTCCAGACGTCTTATTGCACATTATGTTTTCCATGTAACTATGCATTAATGCCGTACGCTGTTTCTGACCCATTGCCTCCCCAATTACTTCTTAATGTAGCTCTGACTACATCTATTTTTTTATGGTAAGGCACCCAATCTTTTGATTGAGAAGTTAGTCAGAGGTGCTTAAGTACAGTTTCTGTTCAATGCTCTTCTCACTATCCAAACAAAAATACAAAAACATTTGAAAGACAATTAGTTCATTGTTTTGTCGTTCTGGCTTTGGATAATGGATGTTGTCTCGTCACCTCAGCAAAGTAATAATACATGGGAATCCTTCTTCAGTTCCCACTTTTTCTAATCGATTGCTCAACGCAATTAACCTTTTGATTTGAATGCTTCTCGTTTCCGTTACTTATTGATTACTATTGCTGCTGCTCACCTGCTGCCCGCTGTTAGATTGAGGATTTATGTGGACAACAATGTGCAATTCGAAACCTTTCTCTTGCATGGTGTGTGCTCAACTAAAATATTTTATGTGTGGCCAGTTCGATGTTTTAATGAAATTACTGTGAACCACCAGAGCTTGCTCTTTTGAAAACTGTGGCATAGAAATCATTTTCATTTTCTTGTTTTCCAGGGAGTTTATCTTTGAACTTTAAATAATATACATCTTATGTTCCTGCTCCTGATGTACGCACATTTTACCGGAACAGAGAGAAAGTGTGTGAAATATTTTTGTCACATGTATAACCTTTCCGCTTCTTGTGTACCCTTTTTTGTTTTTTAGTCCTTTCTCTTAATTTTCATAGAACAACCCCTGTTTGCGAACTTCCCAACTTCTTTGCAATATGCCTGATTCTGGTTTCAGAATGTACCCATTCTTTCGATTCCCCGCATACATGCCAAATCCTTCTTTAAACCCCGGCCAACGTCGTCCTCCTCTTTCAGCAGAGAATGGAGAAGCGGGTAGCTGCTCTCGTTTGTAGTTACATTGCGCACTGTGCCTGCATTAGCTCTGTACTTCAGCAACCTCGTATTCCCCCATGTCACTGTGCCCTGCCCCAACAATATATTGATTGGCCAGTTAAGGATCTCAGCGTCTGAAACCGATGCTCTCACGATTTCAGATAAGATTTAGAAGTGGGAGTAGTTTACTCCCCACCCCCCTTTTTTAAAAAAATGTATTATTATTTTTTTTGTATTGGGAGCACTGGGTTTAAAAAAAAAAGAACTTATTTTAGGCCATGTAATTCTTTGTACTTAGTAATTCATGCACATATAAAATGGGTGTTTTTTCTTTTTAAAGTTCCCTTTTCAGATCACTCAGTACTACAAGTAGATGGAGTTCCTTGCTGTATAGGTGCCTCTCAGTCGAATGTATCTGTACACCTGTGGAGTATCGTCATTTCTTATATCTTTTTTGATTTGCCTGTTTTTAAGGAGTAAACGTGAGTCTTAGACAGATTCTATGTAGGGCTATCTGCTCTCTCTCAGAAACTGTGAACATTTTCTGCTTTCCCACTATCGAATGGTGCTGAAGTACACATCTCTAAAGTAGCCAAACCCTTCATCAGCTCTCGAAGTCGAGGGTCTTGAGATGGGCCCCCCTGCACTCTGCCCATTTTGATTTGTTTACGCTCTTCCTATCTATCTTTGGATAGAATAATCCACCTTGTAAAGCACATCTTGTCCATGTGCCTTCTGCAGGGTCTCTCTGGGGCCACTGCTGGTATTTCATGTATCCCTCTCGAGGTTGTTTCATATTGGACCATCTTGCCCAGGTCAGTGAGAGAAGGATGCTCACACAGCAGGGGTAGGGGGCCGATTCAGACCTCTGCTGAGGTTCTAGGCCCCATACTTTGATGAGAGTTTGGTTAGACCTGATTGAGTTTGGCACTATAGTTCTGCTGAAGGTCTGGCAGTGTTGCCGGCAAAGCTGCCCTCATGAATGGTGCCATGAGTGGTTTGCATCATAGTTCATGGCATGGTTAGAAAGGAGCATTGGTTCACTTATCCTGGAGTAGCTCCAGGGATCTTGGTAGTTATAGGGGAGAACTTATGCCCGAAAACTACCCACCTTTGGGCAAAAGAAAAATATTGGGTTTTGTTCTCCTCCTGAAGGAATACACATCAAGATTTGAGTTTGTGCGATTGCGTTTTACCCTTACCTGGTCTGTTCTAACACTTTGCATTTGATGCACAGTATTATCTCAGTCCAGGAGGAACACTTTCTTGTCTTCCTGGACTTGGATAGCAATTGTAGTTTCAGATTGCTTTTGTTATCAAGTTTAGGGACGTGTATAAGACCTGTTTTGGTTTACAATGCCTGGAGAACTAAGGGGTGTATATATCGGATAACCGCAATCAATGTATCTGTGAAAGTTCCACTAACTTTACTGCCGCACCAAACTGAGGCCAATACCCCCTTTCCGGCACAGATTGGCAAGCCTGCAAATCATTTTGTCTTTCCAGAAGTATACAAACGGTCCTGTAATAACTGGAAAAGATGCATCTGCGTGGCATGAAGGTATGTTTATTCGTTACCATAAAGCCCGGCGCACCACCTGCATCCGCCGCCCTGGTCCGCACACTCTCAACTGCCTCTCACTTCCCACGCATTCCGACACGAACGCCCCAGCACTTCCAAACATAACATTCTATGCAGGCGGATGCAAGCAAGCACCAGCAAGCGTCATGGAAACATACCATGCAGTTTACAACACAACCCACCCTCCCCCTTATGAATAACGAACAATAAAATAAGAGTAACAAGAGAAACAAAGCATTTGGAGAAATGAAACTTAATAAACATCAAGAGAAACATGACAAATGCATAGTCTCAAAAATATTGATTAAAAAAAACACATTTGCAAAATCCTAATCCATAATATAATCTCTGGACCACACAGGATCTCTGGTCCTCTGCACTCCACCCCCACGCCCTCCAAACTCTCATACATATGCACTTCCTCATCAAACAACTAAACAGCTTTCCTTCTCTCACTCCTAGCCAAACCCTTTCCCCTCAAATAAGACTTCAAACCATTCCCTTGCCATCTCCACTTGCTGATGCGATCTAGATTCCAATTGGCTCCACCATGGACTCTGACAGGGCGTTTGAATACCACCTTCAACAGATCTGAATATTTAGACTCTCCTTTTCTGACAACTCTCCCCTTCTTTATCCTGACACAATCACGCAGAAAAATTCTCTATCTAACCTTCCCATCATTTCCAGTATCCACTCTGATGTTCCCTTTCACCCTCCTATGATTAAACCACTCGGGATTCAACAACGTGTTAGGCACCCTGCCCCTCATCTCAAACAGTGACTTGCCAGTCCCTATTGATTGCAATCCTACTGCTCCACAGTTTTTCCCGAAGGACTTCCTCAACTTGCATATTGTTCCTTAACACCTATTCTATGGTTTCCACCACCACCCTGTTGCACTTTTCCACCATGCCATTGGTCTGGGGTAAGAAGCCGAAAACCTCCACTCAATCCCCAATGCGTTTAGCAAAGCCTCTCATATCCTTGCTCTTGAATTGAACACCATTGTCACTTATCATCGTTCTTGGGTAACCCTCTCTCCTAAAAACTTGTAACATAAAGTTGATGACCTCATTCGTATCTATTTTGTTCACCAACTTGACCTCCATCCATTTGGAGTAATAATCTACCATGACCACAACAAACCTTTTCTTATTAGCCAAATTCTCATAAATTCCCACAATGTCAATGTCGACTCTCTCCCATGGTTGCTCAGCCTTACGTATGCTTATCGGTGCACTTTTGAAAATCTTACAACTTTTCTCACAGTTTTGACAAGGCCAACAATTCCTTACAAACCTCTCCACCATAATATCAATTCCACGCCACCAGTATTTTACCCGCACGTTGTTTTTTGTGCCCGAAATGCCAGGATACCCCTGATGAGTCTTACTAATTCTTCCGGCAAACTTTGGGGTGGAACCAACTTATCCCCTCTCAACAACAAACCATCTTCTAACGAGCATTCAACCTTAACCTCCCAAAATTTCAAACAATTTTCCTCCACCGCCCTCATATCTGGCCATCCACTTCTTGTGTACTCCATAACCTTGACCAATGTCTGATCCTTCATGAGCTCCTGCAACGATTCTTCTCTTGATGTCACCTCATTTACCACAGCTACCCCTTGTATATCCTCTAATTGACCAACATCTGGCCCTTCCAATGGCAACCTTGACAAAAAATCTGCAACCTGGTTTCTCTTGCCTGGAACATATTTTACTACATAATAATAATCTTGGAGCTTCAGACTTCAACGAGCTAACCTAGGAGACGCCTTGCACATGCCACTTACAGAAAGCACTTCCACCAGAGGTAGCCGCCCTGGTCCGCACACTCTCAGCTGCCTCTCACTTCCCACGCATTCTGACACGAACGCCTCAGCACTTCCAAACATAACATTCTATGCAGGCGGATGCAAGCAAGCACCAGCAAGCGTCATGGAAACATGCCATGCAGCTTACAACGGGTCCCATGCCCCACACAGTAGTTCACTGTAAAGAGATTAGAAAGACCAACAAGACTGACATTATTTCTATTATATAGCTTGATTTATTACATCACAGAGGAGTTCGACTTGTAGGCATCCCGTGTATGAGATGAGCTCAATGGTGTTAACCATGACAACGTCCACACACAGGTAGGAAGACCACTGTGATTCACGATATAGACTAACTTGACAATAGCAAACATAGGATAAGGGGAGCAACTGTTTCCATACTGAAAAGGTTGTCGGGGGGCTGAAAATATCTCTTTAAAGTCAGTCATATTTGAATAACAGAAACATCAAATTCCTAACCCAGGTCCTACATTTATATGTGGATCCTGAAATTAAGTTTAAAGTTCTCCGATAAGGCATCTTATTCCTTTCCCCCATGCACCCCTGAATTCACCAGCCCGGACCTTGACTCACTGTGTTTTGAAAACAAGCATTGGCAATGCCAATCTTTTGGGCTTTTGTGCAGGCATGAGAAAGGCACTTGCCAGGCACTGCGTAGTGGTATTAACTGATCATTGATGGTAGCAGGTGCACAATGGTGTGAGTACCTAGGCATCTAATAGCAGTTTCTGGCAACTGCCTCATGCTTATACACAAGCCAAAAATGTTTGCTTTGCCAATACTTGTTTTTAACCAGTACTTCAGTGAAGGACACAGAGTGCTCATAAATAGGGTGGTGGAAGGTAGACCTCGTAAGACACTTTTATTACACCAATAGCTGGTTTACAACTCCAATTAAGTAATATCAACTCACAGAAGACTGCTTTAAAAAACACTGGCATGCACTTTAAGTGCAAAGTTTGCTAAGGCTTGTGTAAATGTGCAAAAATAAGACTGACACGGAGGGGTCATCGTGGTTGTTACAGACTTTTATTAATGTGAGAAAATGAAAAGAAAACCCCATCATGCCCTAACTCGAAGAGGAGTTTACCTGCCTCAACACAAAAAACGAACGTCTCTGTCAGGATGTCCAAAAGCAAGTATACACTGTCCTATGTTGGAATCCTAACTGTGTCCCTCACCCTCTGATAAACTAAATCAAAGGGGTATTTTCCTAGGCCAGAGAAATTATTCCTTTCCCCTGGATGAAAGGTAGTTCTGGCTTTCAAAGATCAGTATCAACTAGTGAGGAAAAATGTCTCTTTCCGTGTCCCTATATATGGGTCCTTGTGAAAAATCAACTTCCGGGGCACCAGTGGTCCAGGAATGAATATCTGTTTCTAAACCCCACACCTCTAGTACACCAGAAGGGATCCGAACAGATTGGAATACAAGTGAATTATAAGACCCCCTTGTTCAATTTTGGTAATGTGGACGGAACGGCAGGCTTCTCTCTGCAAGTTCATGGATCGTTGGTTAGTTGCAAACGAGAATACAATTATTACCCAATGATAAAAGGGACTCTCCAGTCAAGGTTGTATAAAAAGATTTACTTTGTTATTACTACAACAGACAGTTCTAGCACACTACAAATAAGACCACCCTGTACAGGAACACAGAGGACCGACAGTTTCACAAAGGAAAGGGATGCACTCTGATAGGAAGGTAATTGGTAAAGTAATCGCTCTTACTGTTCAAGGTTATTCGGTTCCAGCACCAAGGGGGCAAAGGGTCGTAACGGTCTCTAGGGGCCTTTGGAGATGGGCCAGGGGGGCAGAACCACAATGTACCTGGCGCTGAAGAAGTTCCTGGTGGTCCACAGTGTTGAGGCAGTTCAGGGTGCTTTGCGGCCCATGAGACAAAGTTTGTGGTGGGAGACAGCTGCGGGTACCCGGCGGCAGGCAGTTCGGCAGGAGAGGCTGTACGGATGTCTGCAGGCTGTCCGGCATGGTGGCTTGGGGCCAAGAATCGTTGTCTCTGCGCTGGTTGGCGGATCTGGAATGCTGGTCAAGGTGGCTTGGACGGCTCTTGTGACTGCAGTGTGACAACAGTCGGTGGTGCAGCCGGATGCAGTTAGAGGACTAGACTGTCTAGAAAATGTCCTTCATAGATGGACGCTGGATGATGCTTGTGTGGCACTCCTCCTAGCTTCTTTGCAGGGCTCGTGTCCTTACCAGGCAGACAGCCCAAAGCTCAGGAGAGTGATTGCAGGCAACAGCCTTGTCCTTTGTCCAGAGACTCTCTGGCACTTCCCACCTAGGAAGCTTGCTGGCAGAACCTAGCAGGGCACGCTGTGTGCTGGCTGGGTACCGGTACTGGAGCTGCTGGACGGGTCCGTTGAGGCCGGTGTCTTCCCTCTGTACCCTGGGAGATGTTTAGGAGAGGGATCTTGCTTCCCTCTTGGAACGCCTGGCCTACCTTCACTGGCAGAAGATGTAAGGTAAACTGTACCTTCAGCTCAGGTCCAAATGAGTCCTTCTTGCTCCTTTCGAAGTTGTCTGATGATCTGCTAAATTAGGGGTTCAGCCCTCTTGTAAAGCCACGTGGGCCTCAGTGATTGGTGCAGCCTAAGCCTACCTTAATGAACCAATTGTCATGATCTCTGCTTCCAAAAGGTCAGGGTTTTCCCAACTCCCTTGGAAGCAGATCCATAACCCAGGTTCCGAGTGCCAACCAGTCCCAATTGGGACTTTTGGACCCAGTCCTGGCACCAGTGGCAGCAGGCTCATAAATATGCCCAGTCCCAGCGCTGGAAGCGGCGGGCTCATAATGCTTGGGTGGACTTACCTGCAGCAGACCATGCTGCTTACTTGCCTGCCAGTTGAGCCTCTGATCCTCTTCTGTTTGGAACTACTTTTCCTGTTGTGTGGGGCAGGAGCCACTCCCTAGATTCAGAACACTGGAACTCTTCTGGAAAGCAGGAACTCTTTTCTTACCTAGGCGTGGCTGTGGAAGGAGACACCTAAGCACTACAGGAGGCTATTTAAACCACACCCGATGGATGAATCTTGCTTTGCGTTATTCTGCATCCTCTGCAGCAGAACGCTCATTGTGTCTTCTGCATCTGATCCTGGGCCTAAGGAAAAAGGCTTACCATCCTGAATCCAGCCTTCAGCAACACCTAAAAAGACAAGAAAGAACAGGTTAGCATTACGGTCTTCAGTGACAGCTCTTCACTTACCTGGTCCATCGGCTGTCACCAACGCCTCGCGCTGCATTCCGGCATCTGAAAGACAAAAGCTTACCAACTCTTCGCACGCTCCGGAGGCCTTCGGCGCTGCATCCCGCATCTGAAAGACAAAACAAGGTGCGTTTAAAGACATTGGGGAACTTTAATACTCATGTGCCATTACTCCTTTCCACATCTAACCCAGTGGGTATTCCGGCACCCTGCAGCCGCTCCGAACTTGTACCTGCAAAATAAAAAGACAGTTAGAGCGCATCGTGAAGCAGGCAACAAGCGCTTACTTACGTGCTTCCAGGCGCTTCTATTCATCACACGGGCTCCATCTTCAACTCACTTCAGCCCGTCATCCGCCATCGCCGGAACCCTGCAAAACAAGAAACATCATTACTAAAGACTTTAAAGACATTAGAATTACTCGAAACTTACCGTTCGTGCAGTAAAAGACGGACAGCAGTCCTCTGAAGTCAAGAGGCCTGCTCCCCTTATCCAGTGAAGAAACTGGTTACAGCACCCTGCCCCGAGGCAGATGGAGAGCACGGCGTTCACTTACCTAAGGTGAGAGCGTTAACCTTTGGGGTTCTACAGGAGAAGAGAAAGGGAAGAAGAGAGAGACATTCAATAACCCAGTTCCTTAATCCCATATTTTCTATCTGCAGACATCTTACCCTTCAAGTCAGACATACAGTGCACAGAGGTCCAGCCCAAAGAGCCAGCCGTGTGTTACACATCACCTTTGAAGATACGGTATACGCCCAGTCAAGACCGGCGCCTCTACGGGAATCAGGTGAGCGTTACAGAACGCAAAGCCTACCACAAAACTCCCGTCCAGGCGCTATGGAAACCTCGGTTACCGACCAGCTAGCCCAGTTACTTGGGGAACTAAGGGCAGAAGTGCATGCAGCCCGTCAGGAAACGAACGCTCTAAGAAGGGAACTGATTATTTCCAAGGAGCGAACAGATGATCTCGCTAGACAATTGCTACAGTCACAAGCCGGACAGACCCCGTTACCCGCATCTCGGGGAAATCTTCCTTCTACATCCTCTATGAATCCAGTGCAGATCAACCTACCTGGGAATGTACCTCGATTTTCTGGTGACCCAAAGAGGTTTGCAGTATTTATCAATCAGTGCCGGTTGCATTTCTTATGCCGGCCAGCAGCCTTTCCAACTGATCAAGCTAAAGTAGCTTTCGTGCTTTCGTAACTTAGTGGCAATGCGGCAGACTGGTCGATCCCTCTAGTAAATCAAGATGATCCGGTCCTCCATGATTTTCAAGCTTTTCAGCTCAGTAAGGAAAAACTGTTCGCAAGACATTCACAGGGGCAGGCCTTGGACAATGAGCTTCTTTCGTTGCGACAAGGTAATCAAGACCTTTTGGCTTATATTGCGTCTTTCAACAGACTGATAGTGGAAACTCAATGGCCTGAGGACAAAAGGATTACGCTGTTTTATAGAGGTCTACGTGGAGAGCTCAAAGATGTGTTAGCCCAAGTAGTGAATCCCCCACAAGATTGTTCGGACTATATAGACTTAGTCGTTCAAATAGATCACAGACTGCAGAACAGGAAGGCCGATCGTTCCAAGTTTGATGCTCGAGTATTTTCCAAACCGCCAACTCCTTCCAAAGGAGTAGACTCCGGGGAACCCATGCAAATAGGGGGTCTGAAAGGTCCTCTAACACAAAAGGAGCGGGAAAGGAGAAAACAGTTGCAATTATGCCTCTATTGCGGAAATTCAGGGCACTTTCTTCGAGACTGTCCGGTGAAACCTGCCAAGAAGGCAGTAGGAGCTGCAGTTACCAAAGTTACAAACTCTGAGCAGGGAAACGACCTCGCCCGACAAGAATAGAGGTCCTCTTGCCGAGCGTGAAAACTATTTCCGTGACCTCGCATTTCGTGATACCTATGGTCCTCATTAGCCCTGATAATCCGGATCGATTACATGCAATTGAAGCTTACGTCGACAGCGGTGCCATCGGCAATTATGTGGATCATGAAATGGTTTTGAGGATGAATCTAACTCTTTGCCCCAAGGCTGTAAAGGACGTCATTACTACGGTGGATGGTACGGAGATAGCCTCCGGGCCAGTAACGCATACCACTCAAGAGGTGACGCTAGTAAGTCAAGATGGACACCATGAGAAGATCGTGTTCGATGTGATCAAGGCCCCTCAGTTTCAGATTATTCTAGGAATACCTTGGTTAGAGAAACACAATCCTCTGATCGATTGGCGAGCAAGAACGGTCCAGTTTCCAGAATGTGTCTCTACTTGTCACCCTCCACCTGGTGTTGCACTGGCAGAAATTTCTTCAGAGACTCCCCAGTTACCTCCCGAATACCTAGAATACCAAGATGTTTTCCGGAAGGATCAGGCTAACTCTCTACCTCCTCATAGGTCTTATGACTGCCAGATAGACCTGATACCTGGATCTACTCCTCCTTGTAGTAGAATTTATGCCCTCACCAAGCCTGAGAACCTTCACCTTCGACAATACCTGGATCAATACCTGGCAAATGGGTTTATTCGTCCTTCCAAGTCCCCTGCTTCTTCAGCTTTGTTCTTCGTTTCAAAAAAGGAAGGAGACCTTAGAACTTGTATAGATTATCGCTCCCTGAACCAGATCACCGTTAAGAATAGATATCCGTTACCTTTGATCCCTGAACTCCTGGACCAAGTCAGAAAAGCATGCATATATACAAAGCTGGATCTTAGAGGAGCCTACCACTTGGTACGAGTAAAAGAGGGCGATGAATGGAAGACGGCCTTCCGCACCAAGTATGGGCTATTTGAATATCAGGTCATGCCCTTCGGACTTTGCAATGCCCCGGCCGCCTTTCAATATTTTATGAACGATGTCCTCAGAGAGCTCATAGATGTGTGTGTTGTTGTTTATATTGACGACATCCTCGTTTATTCTTCATCGGAATCTGAACATCGGAAACACGTGAAAATGGTCCTCGAAAGATTGCGTCAACACAAACTTTTCGCTAAGTTGGAAAAATGTGTTTTCAACGTGACTGAAGTTGAATTCTTGGGATTCATATTATCACCTGGCGGAGTGCGTATGGATTCAAAGAAGGTCGATGCAGTTCTCAAATGGCCATCACCATCCTCCGTAAAAGGTGTGCAAAGCATTTTAGGCTTTGCTAACTTTTACCGCAGGTTTATCCCCGAATTCTCTCGAATAGTCCAGCCCATCACTGCCTTGTTAATGAAAAACAAACGTTTTGAATGGTCTACCGAGGCGGAACAAGCTTTCCAGGATTTGAAGACTAAATTTATCTCTGCACCAATCTTAAAACACCCTCGCCCCGAACTCCCCTACATCGTGGAAACTGATGCTTCAAGCCTTGCCATGGGGGCAGTTCTATCACAAAAGGACCCGGTAACCAATCAGTTGCATCCCGTGGCATTTTGGTCCCGCAAATTCTCGCCTCCTGAAATCAATTACACGATTACTGACGAGGAACTTCTGGCTATCAAGTCTGCCTTTAAGGCTTGGCGGCATTATCTGCTGGGGCCCCGACACACCGTTACTGTGATTACGGATCACCGAAACCTGAAATATTTGAAAACCGCAAAAGCCCAATCCTCTAGACAACTCCGTTGGGCATTATTCTTTGTCGAGTTTGACTTCATAATTACCTATCGACCTGGTACAAAGAACGGTAAAGCTGATGCCCTTTCTCGGATGGGAGTGGAAGGACACTTGATCAACCCTAAACCTGTACCAATCATTCCCGAACAAAGAATTCTGGGTGTAATCGCCACAGAATCCATAGAGGAAGTTAAGGATAAGGCCAGGCAACTTGTAACTCCAGCAGACATACAGAATTGGCATCTGCAGGGAAAGGACTTTGCAGTAAAGGACAACTTATTGTATTTCCAAGAACGATTATACCTACCCAGCACAGATTTACAGAAAAAAGTAATCTCTTGTTATCACGATTCTTTAATGGAAGGACATCCCGGTATGGCCAAGACCTCAGAAAAGATCAAGCGCTACTTCTGGTGGCCGTCTTGGAAAAAAGATATCAGAGACTTTATAATGTCCTGTGGAGTATGCGCCCAAAACAAGAGTCAAAAGGAAAGACCAGCAGGCCTCTTACGCCCTATTGACATCCCACCTCGCCCTTGGCATACGCTTTCTATGGACTTCATCACCGATCTACCTCCATGCTCCGGATACAATACGATTCTAGTAATCGTGGACTTATTCACCAAGATGGCGCATTTCATTCCGCTCAAAGGCTTGCCAACAGCAGCAACTCTGGCCCGAGAATTTCTCGAAAACATCGTCCGACTGCACGGTTTTCCTTCGGTTCTAATTTCGGATCGAGGTAGTCAATTTATTTCTCATTTTTGGCGAAGTTGCTGTCGGTCGGCTCAAATTGATGTGAGACTATCGACCAGTCACCACCCTCAGACCGACGGACAAACCGAGAGGACCAATCAAACTCTGGAACAGTATTTACGCTGCATGCTGCAACAAACTGAAAAAACTTGGAAAGACATCCTTTGGATAGCCGAATATGCCTACAATAACTCTGTCCATTCGGGAACTGGGAAAACCCCGTTTTTTCTTTTGTACGGCAGTCACCCTCGAACCTCGGAGTTGGATCCCCTCCAAGATCTTGAAACACCAGCAGTAGACTACCTGCATTCTACAATCACCCAAGCCTTTAAGGAAGCTGTTTCTCACCTTCAAAGGGCTAAAGAACAATACAAGAAAGGAGCAGATCAACATCGGAAGGAAGCCCCTCAATATCAAGTAGGGGATCAAGTCTGGTTATCCACCAAATATCTACCTCTAAAAGGGCCACGCACATTCAACCCAAGATACCTTGGTCCCTATTCCATCACTACCATAGTAAACCCAGTAGCAGTCAAGTTGGACTTGCCCCCGCACATGAAGATACATCCGGTCTTCCACGTCTCTCTATTAAAACCCGTGCAACCTCAAACCCGACTAACTAAATCTCCAACACCTATCCTAGTTGATGGAGAACTCGAGTTTGAAGTCAAAAGCATTCTGGATTCCAAGATCTCCAAATCTAAACTATTTTACCTAATTGACTGGAAAGGCTACGGCCCCCAAGAGAGATCCTGGGAACCTGCTGAATATGTCCACGCTCCTCGCCTAATCAAAAGATTTCACCGAACATTTCCTGACAAGCCAAAACCCCCGGAGAAGCCCGGTTTGGGAGGGGCCTTGAGGGGGGTACTGTCATGATCTCTGCTTCCAAAAGGTCAGGGTTTTCCCAACTCCCTTGGAAGCAGATCCATAACCCAGGTTCCGAGTGCCAACCAGTCCCAATTGGGACCTTTTTGGACCCAGTCCTGGCGCCAGTGGCACCAGGCTCATAAATATGCCCAGTCCCAGCGCTGGAAGCGCCGGGCTCATAATGCTTGGGTGGACTTACCTGCAGCAGACCATGCTGCTTTCTTGCCTGCCAGTTGAGCCTCTGATCCTCTTCTGTTTGGAACTACTTTTCCTGTTGGCTGGGGCAGGAGCCACTCCCTAGATTCAGAACACTGGAACTCTTCTGGAAAGCAGGAACTCTTTTCTTACCTAGGCGTGGCTGTGGAAGGAGACACCTAAGCACTACAGGAGGCTATTTAAACCACACCCGATGGATGAATCTTGCTTTGCGTTATTCTGCATCCTCTGCAGCAGAACGCTCATCGTGTCTTCTGCATCTGATCCTGGGCCTAAGGAAAAAGGCTTACCATCCTGAATCCAGTCTTCAGCAACACCTAAAAAGACAAGAAAGAACAGGTTAGCATTACGGTCTTCAGTGACAGCTCTTCACTTACCTGGTCCATCGGCTGTCAACAACGCCTCGCGCTGCATTCCGGCATCTGAAAGACAAAAGCTTACCAACTCTTCGCACGCTCCGGAGGCCTTCGGCGCTGCATCCCGCATCTGAAAGACAAAACAAGGTGCGTTTAAAGACATTGGGGAACTTTAATACTCACGTGCCATTACTCCTTTCCACATCTAACCCAGTGGGTATTCCGGCACCCTGCAGCCGCTCCGAACTTGTACATGCAATATAAAAAGACAGTTAGAGCGCATCGTGAAGCAGGCAACAAGCGCTTACTTACGTGCTTCCAGGCGCTTCTATTCATCACACGGGCTCCATCTTCAACTCACTTCAGCCCGTCATCCGCCATCGCCGGAACCCTGCAAAACTAGAAACATCATTACTAAAGATTTAAAGACA
The DNA here is from genome assembly GCF_040938575.1 of Ambystoma mexicanum. NCBI lineage: Eukaryota > Metazoa > Chordata > Amphibia > Caudata > Ambystomatidae > Ambystoma > Ambystoma mexicanum. The sequence goes on from NC_090935.1 coordinate 572,873,124, forward strand.
TTAGAATTACTCGAAACTTACCGTTCATGCAGTAAACGACGGACAGCAGTCCTCTGAAGTCAAGAGGCCTGCTCCCCTTATCCAGTGAAGAAACTGGTTACAGCACCCTGCCCCGAGGCAGATGGAGAGCACGGCGTTCACTTACCTAAGGTGAGAGCGTTAACCTTTGGGGTTCTACAGGAGAAGAGAAAGGGAAGAAGAGAGAGACATTCAATAACCCAGTTCCTTAATCCCATATTTTCTATCTGCAGACATCTTACCCTTCAAGTCAGACATACAGTGCACAGAGGTCCAGCCCAAAGAGCCAGCTGTGTGTTACACATCACCTTTGCAGATACGGTATACGCCCAGTCAAGACTGGCGCCTCTACGGGAATCAGGTGAGCGTTACACCAATCCTGTGTCCCCCACCAACAATCTTCTGTTATGCAGGAGGTCAGGACCAGAGTGCTCTGCAACAGGACAGACAAGGGGTGACAGTATATACCTAAGTCCCACCCATCTTCCACCCATCTTGCTGTCTGTTGTCGATCAAAGTGTCTCTCTGGTTAACTGAGCCCTCTGTGACTCTAAGCACAGGTCTCCCTTGAGGTTTGTGCTGGGAACAGACTTCCTGTCGCACCTATATCACATCCTTCATCCCTCTGAAAGGGGTTTGCTCTGCAGGGACACCTGCGGTAGCTGCTAGACTCAGACAGGCCATTCACTGCCTTTCATATAGAGAGGTGGGAACTAGCTTCAAGTTGACACATTGCATACCAAAGGGTTGTTAGTCCGGCCTTCCTGTTGTCTCTTTCGACACTTATGCCTCCTCAGGCTTGCCTCAATTATCTCGTTAGTATGCACTGCCACCAGCCAGATTAGACAAAAGTAATGCAGATCCATGGAGCCTTTGTTATTTAAATTAGGCTGCCCATCACTGGAGGAAGGTGTGCCTTTCCCCCTTCTTGGGATGCTTTGATGTACATTCCAGCTGAATATGACAGGGGAAGATGGCACCTGTAGGCTGTGTCTTCATGGAGTACACGTGACAATGTGTTTTGTGCAGGAAGCAGATGAAATGTGCGTGGATTGGCCTGGCACATTTCTCAGGGGCTGATCTCCCCTCATTAATTTTCCTTATTCAAAAATAAAAAAATGCCCAGGCGAGTGCACTCACTGTGCAGCTGGTCGAATTCTTCAGTCGTAGACCCCTATTGGTAGACCTGGTTCACATCTCGCCCAGGTACTGTGACGAAGAAGAGTGGTTTGGATGCTTCTCCAACTGGTGGGACCCTGACACTGGTTGGCAGACTTGGTTCTCTTCTCTACCAGGTACTGCGACGAAGAGGAGTGGCTTGGCTGGTCCTTCAAACTGTGGTGGGACCCCGACCCTGGTTGGTTCCCTTCTCTCCCAGGTCTCTTAGTTTAAAACAGACTTGGTTTACTCACCTGGCAAGTTCTGTGTTCATATGTATTACTCTCACAGTTCTCTTCACGGTCTCTTAATCGCATATGCAGTCTTGGTTTGCTCTCCTGCCAAGTGCTGCGTCCAAAGGAATTACTCTCACAGCTTTATTCATGTTCCCCTCTGATTTTTGACAGCCCTGTGTCGTCTCTTCCCTCCCCCTCTCCCCTCTTCACCCCTATGGTACTGTCACGAGGAAGATAGGTTTCCTTGTTACATGATATGCTCTTCTCCGGTAAGGGTCCCAGAACCTATTCTCTGGTTATTGTGTCCTGATGAGGTTTCTCCTAATGTCCTGTTGGGGTTATCCTCTTTCCCTCACTTCACAGGCACTGTTTCTTTTTGGTTCCTTGTACCCTCTGGGGACCCCCAACCATAGGCATAGCCACCCAAATACCTTTATGGTCTTGGCTGCAGCCCTCTCGTCAGTCGCAGGCTTCCCCGTGTATCTTCCCTGTGTATCTCTGGTTCATCATCGCTGTGGAGCTGGCTCTGTGGCTCCTGACCCTGTTCGGCATGTTTCTCCCAGCCAGTCTCTAGATTCTCAGACTCTTGGTGTGTCCCCTTGCTTCTCGTCTTTCAGCGCTCCAGTCCCCCTGCTCTTCTCCAACACGTGCTTGGTTCCTCCAGGGAGGATCTGCTCCTCGGGTGAGTCTGTTGTCAGTTTTTATATTGGCATCCAGTAAGGTCTATAGTTGGAGACTAGACCATTAATGCAAGTTCATTTGATTGATCCCCGCAGAGCTACACCTCTTCCTCAACCTTGACTCTAACATTCCCTCTGTCCTCATCCTCCTCGATCTCTCTTCTGCCTTCGACACAGTCAACCATACCATCCTGCTCAACTGTCTCTGTGAAAACCTGGGTATCACTGATCAGGCTCTGGCTTGGCTGACCTCTTTCCTCTCAGATCAACCCTCCCAGGTCCAACTTGGGTCCTTCCTTTCATCTATCTTCTTCTCTACCTGTGGTGTTCCCCAGGGGTCTAACCTCTCGCCCTGGCTTTTCAACCAATACCTGGCAACTCTCGCCCACTGCATTGCCATTTTCTGCTCACATTTCCAGTGCTACGCTGACGACACTCAACTCATTTTCAGGCTGCCCTCTGCCACCTCCTCTCCCTCTCTCATCTCTGATTGCCTAACTGCCATTCAAGATTGGTGTGCCGCCAATGATCTTTGTCTGAATGCCAGCAAGACGGAGATCCTCCTCATCGGCACACCTTTACCATCCTTTCCCTTCACTCTCTGGCCGGCCTCACTTGTTCCTCCTCCTACCCCCACCTGCGAGGCTAAGAACCTCAGGGTCTTCTTTGACTCCACCCTTTCCTTCTCCGCCCACATCTCTGATGTCTAAAAAGTCAAATTTCCGACTGCTCCTCCTCAGAGGTACTCTGCCTTTCCTCTCCTTCCCCAGAAGCTCATGGTATCTCAAGCTCTGGTTCTCTCTAGCTTGGACTATTTTAACAGCCTCTTTCGAAATCTACCTGCCTCTACTCTCCGCCCTCTGCAACTAATCCTGAACAGGACTGCAAGACTTGTCCTTGGCCTCAAGCACTGGGATTGTACCTCTCCAGCTCTGAAATCCCTCCACTGGCTCTCAGTGGATGCAAGGATTAAATTCAAAACGTTATGCGTTGTCCACAAGGCTTTCTGGGGCCTGGGTCCAAAATACCTTCAGCTATCCCTCCGAAAATACCTCCTCTCTCGAGCTCTTCGCTCCTCTACCTCCAACTCACTCAGGGTCAGTCGTTTTTCTAAGAAACGAGCTGGGGGTAGATCTGTCTTCGGCTGGGGCCTCCCTTTGGAACAGCCTCTCTGCCACTCTAAAACTTGAGGAGAACCATCTCCCGTTCCGGAAGCACCTCAAGACCTTCCTTCTTTCTTCTGCCTTTGCTCCCCTCTCCCCTGCTGATCTGTTCTCTCTTGGCACCGTGCACCTGGCCACCCTCTGTCTTTTGGGCCCAGGTACCTGCTCATCCTGCCACCCTCCCGCACTGCCTCCGGGCCACCCCTTGCACTGGGGTCTGTATCTGTACCCATACAGCCCCCCCTTTTTCTTCCTGCACTTATCGGACCTACCCTGTCTGCTGCCTTAAACCTAGCACTTGCAAATTGCTGGCTGCATTACCACTGTTTGTTGCCTTTATTATTTATTTATTGTTATTTATCTGTTTCTCCTTTGCTTCGCACTTTCCACCTCCCCCCCCCCATGCACTTTTCCCCTTCCCCCTCTCCCATGCACTTGCACGTTCTCAATGTCACTGGGCCTAGTAAGATCCCTGTTCCCCTCCCTTGCCTTGTCGCGCTCTGAAACACTTGTGTACGAGCGCAATAGAAATCAAATATCAATCAATCAAATCAATCGTCAGTTTCTTGGCTTGCATCTTCATGATAGCTACATCTATTCTTCCTTGTCTCAGTCCTCATGGGATGGAGAGAGTGGGGGTGAAGGAGAGGTGTAGGTGTTAGGCAGATACCGTGTTCTCCCACAGTGTTCGTCACTGGTCCCATAGTTGGTTCCCCTGCCACAGAATCCATCCGCTGAGTACCACCCTCAGGGGAACTATCGGGTAACAGCCTCATCTCCCTGGTCTCGTGGGATGGGGCTCCCCCTACAGAAGCAGTGACAACATCCTGGGATGCGTCACACTTGATTAAAGCGAGCACAAATGGTTCCCACAAGGAGGTGTTTTGGGCATAGAGGGGCAAGGGCTGGGTGGGGAATGGCCATAGGGATTAGCATTGCCATGGGCAGTCAATAGGTGGGCACATAATCAAACAACACCTAGGGGCTGTCTGTGCCTCCTCATATGCCATTCCGCCCTATATGTACTCTAATGCAATGGTACCAGCGTATATAGGTGTTGCGTGCAACACCTAATAGCCAAAACTAATAACAAATGTGCCTTTTTAAATCATTCGCATTTTTTTTTTAAATGTTTATTTTAAACCAAGGCAGGAAAATTTACATATCACATTGTATAGAGATTTCACACCAATAACCATTCTCTTTCGCTCGTGTTCTCCCTCCCTCCTCCTCCCCCCCCTCTTGGACCCCATCATCCCCCCACCCCCCGGTCCTCACACTCCGCAGGGCTGATCGTCGCCCCCATCCCTCAGGTAGGCCCTTGATCCCTCAGTCCATTGCGTGCTGAGGGGTTTAAATGTTAAGGCGGGGAAACGTTGGTCGTACTCCAGCACAGGGTCCCATAAATTCTGGAAGCGGTGCAGGACTCCCGCCCTTGCCGCGGTCACCTTTTCCACGATCATGATATCCCAAAGTTTACCCCACCAATGGGCCATGCACGGGCCGTCCGGGGACTTCCAGAAGCGGGCTAGCACGGTTTTGCCAGCCAAAAGGCATCGAGTCACTAGTTTCGCTCTGTTTACGGAGCGTGAGTAGACCCCCGGGGTCGGGACCCCCAGCAGGACCGTCTCGGGCTCAAGGGGGAGAGACATCCCCGTAATGTGTTCGATCGTCCCCAGGCACTGTTCCCAGAATAGCTGAATCTTTGGGCAAGCCCACCACATATGGAAAAAGGAACCCGGCTGGAAGCCCCCCCCTCCAGCAAGAAGGGTCCACCCGGGGGTTCATGTGGTGTAGTCTAAGGGAGGGGGGTTAGTACCATCAAAGCAACAGCTTATATGCGCATTCCCTGTTGGTCACACAGGTAGATGAGGAGTGGGTGCGGGTCCAAATGTCTACCCAGGATTGGTCCTCGATCGGATGACCCAGGTCGGCCTCCCATTGGGCCATAGCCCGTGTTCTTGCGCTCCGGAAGTCCCCCAAGAAGCGTCTGTACAGGGTTGAAATCCTACTCCGGGATGGCAGGTCCTTCAGGGTTAGTTCCAGAGCGGTCAGAGGGCGGACCGCTGCCCGGAGGGTCTGGGGGTGAGAGCACCAGTGACGGAGTTGGCAGTATGTAAATCTATCCCTTTCCTGAAGTTGTAACTGTAGTGATACACGAAATTGCAACCTTGCCAATCAGGGCTTTAGATGACAGCATTAGCCGCTGAAAGCCAATAGTGTATTCAAAGTATGTGCTAAAAATGCTGACAGTAGTCTGTTGTAGCACTTCCATTATGCAGTAGTGAGCTACAAGGAATATGCAGGCCTAGTATGAGATAGGTCAAATTAAACATTGTTGATAGACAGGCAGGGAGGGCCCCTAGCCATGTAGCTAATAGGTTTTTGGAGTGTTTGGAACATCATGGCACCTATATAGCGCTTAGATAGCCAGTCTTAAGCGCTATAAACACTAAGCTATGAGTGCATGCCTTTTAGAGCTTGCAGATGGGGTTAATACATCCCTGCTTCCTCTAGAATATTCAGCCTCACTAACGTTAGCCCTGGCTCCAAGCTAATCTTCCTTTTCTCTGGGAAGGTACTGATAAGACATTCCTCAGCCAGCGCAGATGGGAACAAGGGAGGGGGTAGGAGCGAGCAGGGAGCATCTCAGAGAGAGCTGGGTTTTTTCCATGAACCAGCCTCACAGAGAAAGTTCTGGAACTATGCGTCATGGTGACTGACAGCAAGAGAGTATAAAGTATCCATGCACACATGGGATCAGGGGGAGATCGCCTGTGGACTTGATTCGTGTACAGTCAGGTGCCCGGAATTGGCTCTCACGGTGTCCTCCAGCCTTGTTTTTCTATGAGAAACCCAGGTCTCCCAGGGCTGAGATTAAGGGACGTAAGACTGTGTTTCTCTATGTTTCTCTATATTTCGCTATGTTTCTCTATGTTTATCTAAGTTCCATGTTTCACTATATTTTGCATTGCTCTTTGTTTTATGCTTTGTAATATTCTCTAACTTGAATCCCAAATGTATATGAAATTCACTGCTTAGAATAAATATGCTAAAGCTTTGAGGGTGTCATTTGTCACTAGCATGAGATCACTGCTCAGCACAATAGAACCTGTATTTTGGGCTGAATTGGGTATTTTTGCTCTCAAAGGGCTGGCCCCGAGGAAGATTTTGCCCAATATCAAGACAGTAACCTCGCCTTACATTGTTCAAAGGAGTGTGGCGCGTTTCCGGCGTATAGCTGCCCCAGGTTCTCGAGGCCTCCGTCGATCCAGTTCTGAAAGTTACGGGGGTTTGATCCTGGCGAGAAGTTTGGGTTGTGGAAAATAGGGGAGAGAGGGCTTTGTCCCCTTGGGATTCCTTTTTGTTTTAGGGCCCAGTCCCATGAGCTCAGCGTATGTTTTGTGGTTAGCAGGAGTGTTCTCGCACGGGGGCCTGGATGTGTGGGAGGAATCGCAGGGGGAGAGGCAGCTGGGCTTGCTCCAGTTCTACCCATCTAGGGCGGTCTGTAACGATTTGCCAGGCATGGATGTGTGCTAGCTGTGCTGCAGCCCTATAGGCCTGAAGATCGGGGACCCCCAAATCCCCCAGTCTCGAGTTCCCCAGCAGGGTTTTGTGGGGGATCCTGGCTTTCTTGCCTCTCCAAATGAACTTGAGCATTTTCTTTTGCAGGTCCTGGAGTGCCTGCCTTGGGATGGCCACCGCAAGGGCGGAGCAGGCATAGAGAAATCGCGGAAGCAGGTTCATTTTTGCAGCCGTGATCCGCCCCATTAAAGAGATTTCCTGGGTGGACCAGCGCCTCGGGTCTCCCTCCAACTCGCTAAATAATCTGGGGAAATTCGCCTGGTATGTGTCTTTTGGGTTCGCTGGGATGTGGACTCCCAAGTAGGGGATAGCTTGTTTATTCTATCTGATCGGGCATAGCCTGGATAATGCCTCTTGTTCCTCCTGGCGAAGGCCAATGCCCAGGCCCACTGATTTAGAGAAATTAACCGCGATCCGGTGACCTTTCCGGGCTATTTCTGCCAGGGCGTGTTCGGCTGAGGCGTTGGGATTCGAGAGTATCAGAAGGACGTTGTTGGTGTACAGTGCAATTTTATGTTGGGATGACCCTACCTGGGGTCCCTTAATGAACTCATTCCGTCTAACTCTTTGGGCAAACGGCTCCATTGTTAATGCGAAGAGGAGAGGAGATAGAGGGCAGCCCTGTCTTGTCCCGCAAGACATGGGGATCGGGGACGATAAGGAGCCATTGATCCTCAGGAGGGTCTTGGGAGATGCGTGGTTGGCCATTACCATAGATTTGAAGGTTGGACCAAAGCCAAAGGCACCTAGGGTGAGCTTCATGAATGACCAGTCTACTCTATCAAAGGCTTTGGTGGCATCTAGGGCCATCAGTGCGATACCCTGGGCGGTACAGTGGGCGATGTCAACCAAGTTCAGGGTTCTTCTGATGTTGTCCCCAGCCGCTCTGTTCCGAATAAAGCCTGTTTGGTCAGCCAGAATCTTGGAATAGAGGCTCGCGTCTATGTTCAGCAGGGCAATTGGCCTGTACGAGGCCGGGTCCCTCGGGTCCTTCCCTGGCTTGTGGAGGAGGATGGTTGTGGACTCCTGCATCGATGGTGTCACCGATCCAGTTTCCTTGAATGAGTTAGAGTGTTACCATAGGGGCGGATCAGCTGGGGTTTGAATATCTTGTGGAATCTCGAGGTGAAGCTGTCTGGGCCCGGGGCCCGAGTTTTGAGGGCTTTAATGGCTTCGACCTTCTCGTCCGTGATTGGGGCTTCAAGGACATCCCTCGTTGCAGTGGGCAAGAGTGGTAGGGTCGCCTCCCCCCCCTGTAGGTAGTCCTCCTGTTGGGACTGGTCCCGCGGTGGCGCAGTCATTACTTGAGCTAGGTGGTCCTCTGCCAATCGCTGTTTTTCTAGTTCGGTGTAGTGCGTCCTCCTCTGCGGGTCACGGAGCCCCGTGATGGTGTTGACTCGTCTCGTTTTGGCCAGTTTGGCTACTAGGAGTTTATCAGCTTTGTTGTTCTTGGCATAGTAAAATTGCCTAGTCTTGGCCAACAACTCTGCGGTGTGGTCAGCGTAATGGGCCTCTAATTTCTTTATGGCCAAGCGGATGGCTCAGTGAGACTTGGCAGACCACCCCTTCCGTTTCTGGGCCTCCTCTGCCATTAGCAGATCCTCTTTGGGGGCTTGTCAGGTTTGTCGGCGATGGCGGTGGAAGGCCACCCCTTGGGCTATCAGGGGTCCCCTGATCACTGCTTTCATCGCATCCCAGTTATTTGCAAGGGAAGTGTCCGTAGCAGGGTTGTCCTCGAGGAATTTTTTAAATTGAGGTTGCGATCCTATCCCTGACCAGCATGTCATTAAGGATGGGGTCGTAGAGTGTCCATCTGCGTGTAGAGTCGGCTCTGGGGTCCTGGGTTCGGAGCTCCATGATCATTGGTGCGTGGTCTGACAGAATGATTGGGCCAATGGAGACTTTGTTGGCTACGGAGAGGGTTTGGGGCGAGGTCAGGAGGAGGTCTATCCTTGAGAAGCTCCGATGGACGTGGGAGAAGAAGGAAAAGCCCCTCTCGGTAGGGTGAAGCACCTGCCACGCGTCCGCCACCTCCAAGGTTCTGAACAGGCGTAGGAGGCTGAGGGCTAGGGCGAAGTCGCCAGGGGAAGGCGGGTGAGATTTATCTTTGGTGGGGTCCGGTACTCCGTTAAAGTGCCCCCCCCCCCCCAGGATCGTCTGGCCTTCCGCGAAGCCCTAGAGGGCTGAGCCCAGGGAATCGTAGAAGCTTGCTTGTCCCGAATTGGGTGCATAGACGGAGACAAAGGTATATAGATCCCCCATCAGGAGGCATTTCACTGCTACGAAGCGTCCCTCTGGGCATAATATAGAGTCCAAGATCTGGGGATTGAGGCCATTTCTGAAGAGGATCGCCGTGCCCCCCTTCTTGAATCCCCCCGAGGTGAGGAATTGAAGTGGATATAAACATGAACGAAGGCACCAAAAGTCCGCTGGGAGGAGGTGAGTCTCTTGCAGCATCGCCACCCCGGCTGCCTCATCCTGCAGTTTCCGGAGGATCGATTTCCACTTAGTGGGGGAGTTCAGCCTGTTAACGTTTAGCGAGAGGCACTGTAGTGTCCGGTCTTCTTGTGTTGGAGACCCAGCTGTGATAAGTTCTGGTGGGAGGGGGCCGGAGGGCAGGTGGTCAGACGCCATTATTGGTGTTGGATAAGATTGAAATGTCCTGCTCTCGGGGTTTTAACAGGAGCCCCCAACGGGGGGGGGCTAACTTTTTATCTGGCGGGGTGGTGGACATTGTGAGTGCGGCCTTACCCCTGGCCAACAGGGCCAGTTGAGGCATCAAAGTAACTTGGATTTCCAAGGACATAAGGGTGGAGCGAACCTTGGAATAAGCATGGGCCGTAAGTAAAGCCCGCTGTATTTTGCTGTGGCAATTTTTGGCTACGTCGGAATGGGCGAGATGTTGCATAGGGAAGCAGGGCCCCTAGATTGATCATGTGACATTGATTCCCGTTGTCTGCCTGTGTGCCCTTCACCTTTTTCTGTTGTTTCGGGAGGTTCTCGACCATGCGGACCGCTTGGGCTGCGGGGCTGGGGTGGACTCCCTGTTATCTGTCGCCACTGAGGTTGACGTGGCGGCCTCCGTGAGGGAAGAAGGGTGCATGATTTTGTTGGCATCTTCTAGATGAGCAATTCTCTGCAGAGTGCCGTCGTATGAGAATTGCAGGGCCGTTGGGAAGAGCCATCTGTACCGGACCTGACGTTCTTGAAGGAAGAGGGTTAAGGGTCATAGAGCTTTCCTCTTCTGAAGGGTTAGGAGCGAGAGATCTTGGTAGATCTGGAGGCGCGAGCCCAGAAAGGTGAGCTCCTCTTTTGAGCGACTGATGGCGGATATGGCCTCTTTAGTGGAGTAGAAATGGTCCCTGGTGATAACATCTGGGGGAGTCTGATTCAACCCCCTGGCGAGGGCGCAGTCTGTGGGTGCAGTCCAGCAATAATAGGTGCTTGTCTAGGTCCGGGAGGAGGGCCTGGAAGAAGTCTCCTACATATTCAGCCAGTTGCTTGACCGAGGAGGGAACGCCTCGGATCCGGAGGTTATTGCGGCGGGCCCTATTCTCCAAGTCCTCCTGTTTGAACTCCAAAATTTCGCACCTGTCCTGAAGAGCTCTGACTGATTATTGGATTTCGCCCAGCGTTGTTTTGTGGTCCTGCGTGTGGGCCTCGACCTCTCCCAGTCTCTGCTCCACCTCAGCGACTCTGTTGTTGGTTTGTTCCAGGTTGGTGGAGAGCTCTGTCATGCAGGCTCTGAATTCGGCCTTAATGTCTGCCATAAATGCTAGTAGGTCGCCTCTGGTGGCCGGGGGATCGCCCTCTTTTTGTTGCTCTTGCAGGGTGGGACCGGCAAGATCGGGCTTCCTCCCCTTGTCTGAGGCTGTCAGCATGGTGGCTATGTCCGCATTTTTGATCACTTTTGCTTGTTTGGACGTAGTGCCAGGAGTGGGGCGGATGTTGAGCTGGGCGGCAAGGTTATGTTCTGGGTTGTGTTCTGCCTTGTTCCGTCCTGTGTCTTGCCTTGAGGATGCTGTCCCAGGCCGGGCAGCGCCGGGACCGGAGTCCACCCGCTAGGTTCACACAGACGACAGCCAGCGGAGATGAGGGGGGAAGAGATGGGCCGGGGCGTCCCAAGAAGAAGAGACTCGGGAGAAGAACAGGGCCCCAAGCGCCCACCGCAGAGACCCCACTGCACGGGTTATTGGGGTAGGGGGTGTTTGATGGGGTGAGGCTGGCCCTGCAGGAGAGCGTCGCAGGAACCCTGCAGGCCCCCGGCTGGAGCTTCCCAGGGTCGAGTTGGTGCTGACGTGGGGCCCACCAGCCTGCTGGGGGAAGGTGAGACCTCTGCTTGTGTTGTGCCAGGTGGGAGGATGGTGCTGGGCACCCCTCAATGCTGGAGGTGCAGGCCTTCTGCCGGGTCAGCACCCACTGGCCCTCGAAAAGGGGGGATGGTTAGGGTCCCAGGGAGGTGGGGCCAAGGTGTAGATGAGCTGGGGCGCCTCTGGAGTCGGGCCCGCAGGCCTGCAGTAAATGGAGCCGGCGGCGGCCCCCAGCGCGGAGCAGCCTGTGGGAGATCACGGGAGGAGGAGCCCGGTGGAGCCGGAATCCCTTCTCTGCTGGCGGGGGCCCAGGCGAGACGTGCTATGACCCCCCCCCCCTCCAGCGAGACCCACCTGGATGGGCTCTCCCCACGGCACCGGGGACAACGCCACGGGGAGCCCCCGCGCCGGGGACGGGGCCGAGGCTTCAGCTCCGCACCGGAGCAATGCGCTGGTGTCTCCTCCTCAGAGCTGGTGCCCAGTAGGCGCTGCAGGTCCCCGGATCGGGCACGCCGGAGCCGGGTGGCAGTCTGGGGGGGGGGCCCTCACGTATAAGGCTGCCCCTGAAACTCTCGGCGCTGTCACTGGACCAGCGGGCCGCGAGCGCCCGCCATTTTGGAATTTTGCAGCCGTCCAGCGCTGCGAGGAGGCGGCGGCGTAGCCGGTTCCCTGAAGAGCGGTATGCTCTGATCTTTAGGCACTCCATGCCCCATACGTTCTGATGGCCCCCGGTGTTACTGGGTCCCCGACAGGAGCTCGGGAAGCCGCATTTTTCGGGCTAACACGGTAGGCTTTGTACAGCTGGCATCATCGGAGCAGCCACATCGATGGTGCTCCAAGCCATGCCCTCCAATCATTTGCATTTATTGTAACCATTAAAGAAACTGCATAGCGAATGGCTCAAATCAAGAACGGACATTCATGTTCTTTTTATTTTCCTTTGCCATCGGAGACGGATTTCTCAATTCTGGCTTGTGGTTTCTTCTCTCGTATGATTTCCTTTTTGTCAGGGACATCCATTTTGCTGTTGCAGCAATATTGGATATCTACAATCAGTTTTCTTTAAATTCTGCTAGCTTTGCTTACATATGATATTGAGTCATGGGCACCTTTAACATTTTGTTACGAATGGAATTGCGTTCTCAGCCTTTTGTTATCGAAGGGTATGGGGTTCTAATCTGCAAAACTCCGAGCCCTGCGTCAAAAGCTCTGATATTTCAGAGGAAACCTGTTTTGGGTTAATTATTTCTGGTGCTGAGGGAGCCTAAAAATTCAGAATCGACAGCGAGAAACATATGCTCCCCACAGAGGAGGCTGTAACAATAACAATAAAGATCAAGATTGAGTTCCCAAGATGGTATTACTGCTGATAATGACAATGTTTCCGATGATCTTGCCCCTTTTGGATCAGGATGATCACATCTGTTAGAAATGAGAGGGGGGATTGCCAAGGATTTTACATTTTCTGGTTTATTTTAGTTTTTCTCCAAACCATTTACTTTTCAGTAATTTAATGTAAATAGCACCTAGGCAATTTTATATTGATTATCTGTGAAGTCTGGCCCAACTGTCCTTTCATTTTAATGGTATCGAGTTGATTTTTCCAACAGATTTTCAACGTCATTTTTAATGAAAACATTCCTTAGAAAAATCCCTTTGAAATACATGGGGGGGTATGGGGATAAAAGCGGTAGGGTTGAGGTAGGGATTCAAATATAAGGAACAAGGGTTTGTGGGACCCAAATATATATCTCAAAAATGCGAGAATTTTGTTGTTTTTTTAAAAAAGTTTTTTCGTCTAATAAAATAGCTTCGAAAAAACTCCTGTTGGCAAAAGGACATGCCGTTTTAACAAATTAAGACCCTGTCCTATATTCAGCTGTGTGTCGTCTGCAATTACTGGACCTTAATGTTGCTTGCTTTGGGGAAAACATGTACTGCTTTGACAGAACTACTAGATTATTATTTATGACTTTTAGGGATTACCTTTTTTGCGACTGTTAGATGCAGTGCTGGAAAGGACTGATACCAGTGCTCCAGATACGATTTGGAAGTGGGGGTGTTTTACTCCTTATTTTGTAAAGTTGGGAGTAAAATTTTGTAAAGCTAGGAGGAGGAGGATAATCGTGCGGCCAACAGGTGGCGGTGTATGGGTTAAGTGCAGACAACTAGTGTTGGATAAGTGCAAGTAGGAGGACTGTAGGGATGCAGATACAGCCAACGAGTGCAGGGTTGCCAGGAGGCAGTGCAAGTGTGCAACTCTGAGTGCAAGCACCTGGGTCCGTGATTCAGAGGGTAGCCAGGTAACAAGTGCATTTTCAGACGAGATCAGCAGGGAAGTGGAAAAAGAAGGCAGAAGCAAAGAGAAGTCTTGAGCTGCTTCCAAAACCGGAGATGGTTTTGGTCAAGTTTCAGAGAGGCAAGCAGGCTGTTCCAGAGGGAGGCACCATCCAAAGAGAGAGATCTGTCCCCAATTCATTGCTTAGAGAAGCGACTGACCCTCAGGGAGTTGGAGGAGAAAGAGCGAAGCCCTCGAGAAGGAACATCCTTCTGAAGAGAAAGCCGGAGGTATTTTGGTCCCAGGCCCCAGAAGGCCTTGTGGACAATGCAAGGGTCTTGAAATTTATCCTTGCAGCCACTGGGAGCCAATGGAGAGATTTCAGTGCTGGAGAGATGCGATCTCTGGGCTTGAGGCCAAGGACACGTCTCGCAGTCCTGTACTGGATGAGTTGCAGATGATGGGAGTGTAGAGGAGGGTAGATTTAAAAAGAGGCTGTTACAGTCATACCTATCCATGCATGACGACGGTACCTGATTCGGACCCTGCTAAAAGGGCAACAGTGTCATAACCTGATATGTTTATTTAGGTGTTTTATATTGCACACTTCTTGCAGTTAATTCTAAAGGGACTTGGTAAGATGATGCTAAACAATTGCAGTCTGTTAGTGGAATGCTTGGGTGAAGAGCAAGCGCTTCGATTGTGACAGAATTGGTTAAGGTTAGTCAATTGAGCTAAAGGAAATTCTCACAGACATCGCTGCGCTTCCTGTCAAGCTCCAAGCCCTGATTTGCTCACAGCTTTTCACTACATCTCCTAGATTTATTTCACCACTTTGCAAATACGGGAGAAATCATTGGTGGAGTCACTGAGTCTTCAATATTTGTCATCCCAAAAGAAAACAAAGACCTGCAACATCTGGCAAATTTATAGATCAGTTTTGATTCTCAGTGTAGATGGTAAGCTTTACACAAATATTATGGCTAATAGATTATCCAAAATAATACATTCCCTGGGTAAAAAACTATGAAGTTGCTAAAGCCATTCTCCACATGTGCACAGCACACGATTTCTTACTCATTAAGAGTCAACTATCCCTCACCAATGGCTAGGGGGGAGTGCAAATTCTGAGGCATGTTGCCTGCTGTCATCCTTCACCATCTGGGTACGCTCATAAACGTAGGCTAGCGATTATACCTGGTTGCTTTGCTGTATGTTACACCAAGCTCACAGAATCCCATATCCCGCAGCTATTGTAGCATTAGATGCTGGAAAAAAGCATTTGACAAGGGCTCTTGCCCATTCTTAAGTGGTATGCTCATAAAATTAAATTAAATTTAAATTTGGTTCCCAATTCATCAAACACATTGTGGGTCTGTATAACCACCCTAAGGCTTCTATCTGTGTTAATGGATGTCATTCTAATTGTTTCACCTTGAAACAAGCTACCAGAAAAGGATGCCCACTTTTCTCTTTGTTTATCATGGCATTGAAACCCTTTCTACACTCAGTTCGACATAATCCATTAGTAAAAGGTATTGCAATGGATAACACTTTTTTCTTACAGCGCTGTCTGCTGATATCCTCTCGCCATAGTCTCATCCGACATCCCTTCCTCCCCCGCTTCTCTGCACGAAACTATAAATACGTATTCTTAGCTATCTGGTTATACTCTAAATCAGATGGGGAAACCAATTAATATCCATTGCGCAAATGGTACGATACATTTTCTGTGTTACAGAAGTGCAACCTGGTCAACTAAAACATTTAGCCAGTACTCCACTACCGAGATCTACAATCTTCTCTTGAGGCCAAAGCAAAATATGAGATTGACAAAATTCTATGATTAACTGGGAAATGTGCCCCTAAATTCATATCTTGATGTGGTAGAATAGACTCGGTAAAGATGACACAATTGCCAATTATTGGGTCCAGTATCCGAATCCTTCAACTAAGATACTCAACCTCATTTTTCAAATCAATAGGCACCCAACTGTCTAACTTAATTGGATCTACTAAAAAGCCTGGGATTACCCTTCATAAACATAATGTAAGTCATAATTTAGGAAGCTTAAACATTGGTGAGCGTCATAGTGACCAACTGCCTTCTTGGCAGCACACGATGCAAAATGGTTGTCTCCCATTATGAATCCTCAGTACCTCCCACTCTGGCTTTTAGCAGAAGCTGAGCAAGTATCACCCCTTAGTCCTCTTGCTGTATTATCTACATCCTCTTTTAACAAAGACACGGACAACCCAGTCACTATTGACACCATTCCATCCCTACGTTTAATCGAGGGGAAATAAATCCTCCTTAAAATCAAAGATTCTATGTACACCACACTGTCAAAATAATCATATTGAGATTTCAATTGATTAACATGGATTAATATAGTAAAGAATGACAAAAGTAGAGTATCATTATATTGTTTAAGATTTGTCGGATGAAGAACACTTACTATCATTTGCACAACTCCAAGCAAGACACCCTCTTCAGAATATAGAATTGTGTAAGCTTTTTAAAGTTCAGAGCTTACCTTTTGTAAATTCCAAATATCCCAGAGAGTCCATAATAATTGAAACAAATTCTTGGTCAAACACCAACTACTATGGGCTTCTAGCTGGAAGTCTGCTCATCTTTCCAAATGTATCACTACCTTCTTGCAAACTAGAATTCTCACTTTAAACCATACAGATTGGACTCTTGATGAACTATGCAAAGCTGAAATGATAGGTTATTTATAAGGCGCTTAATACCCAGAGGTTTTTAAGCGCGGATCCGAGGATCAAACCTGTGTTGCTCCGGGTTGTCTTGCTTCCAAAGCGAACACGCTGCCGCTGAGCTATCCTCCCGAGAAATGGGAGAGATGAACCATTGCTGGCACTGTTCAGAAGGTACAGGAGACTTACTTGTTACATTCACATGTTATTCTGGTGCAAAAAGTTACACGTTTTTTCTGTCTTGCAATTTATTGAGAGATTAGCAATACATTCAAGTGCAAATTTAAAATCGCAGCTAACTCACCTGCTTAGGTGCCCTTGCCGCCCTGCTTAAAAGTCACTTTAGTTATCGAGACCTACTCCTGCTTGATTTCCTACTGACTCTTGTCACAAAAAATCTAGAACATGCAACTGGAAAAACCTCATTTCTCATCATACGTGTGGGGCATGGGTAAGCCAATCTTCAAATTATATTTAAACTACATATTGTGCCAATAATTTTGACATCTACTCTAATAATTAATTGACTACATGAGTAACTAGTTTCAGTTTTAATCGAATCTCAAAGATTGTCCTCACCGAAGCTTACAATTTGCAATGAGTGCATTATGATCGTCCATACATCTTTGGGCCCTCTTCCCTCACAATAACAAGGTTGGTTTTCTTGGTTTGGTCTATTTTACCTAAAACATTTGACCTTATCACATTTGATGTAATTTATTTGAGCTTTTTTTCTGTCTAAATTCCCCCCCCCCCAATTCCCCTCTCAACCTAATCTATACCCTTACCCACCCCCATAAATACATATATTTTTGATTAAATGTGACCGAAAAAATTGCCAAATTCAATCAAATGTTTTAGGTCAAATGTTTTTAGGTCAATTATCATAATGCCGGTTTTCTTACTTGTCTCCCATGATGGCTGCTTTTCTCCTTTTCGCCCTACTAATCTCTATATCCTGAACCCCCTTCCTCTCCACACCCTATACCTCTCGTAATGGTTTGTATCTCTTCTAAAATGCAATGCCTTGATTTCAGTATTGCGCAACCATCTTCAAATAGATACTTGTGTTCAGATAGTTTTGTTGTCCTGTTCTTTCTCAAACACAATGAAAAGCTTTAAAACAAAAACAAGTTTAGTCCAGGTTTGAACATGTTGGAGGAAAAAGTTCTAATGAAGCTTCTTGGACTGCAAATATTCTGCCACCCACTTTAGTATATTTACACACATTCTTGTGGGAGCAATAGAAGGGCTGAACAGGGCTGTAGTGAAAAGGAAGATTGGATAAGTGACCAGAAGCTTTGCCATTAAGCACTTTGTATACTGACCCCGGGGTCTTACATTTGCTTTGGCTCTCTCATTTGTAGCCTGATAAGGGATTGTAGAGACGGGTAAATGTGATCTTGGTGAGTGATGTTGGTGGTGAGCCTGGCTGTCAAAATCTCAAGTATTCGTTAGTGGTGTTGCCATTTGAACAGCTGCAAAAAGTCTATTAACAAAGAAGGTTAAGAAAGTAGATATTTATTTTTTGTAACCAATTACCCAAATTTATTTTTCTCAAATTCAGAGTTTTTTAATGTCTCTAATGATATTTCTGTTCATCAACATTTGATGGAAATAATATAAAAAGCGTAATTCCCATTCCAGCAAAAAGTTCTCTTGCTTGATATGTTTTCTTTTTATATTTGTTCTAGGTTGACAAGATACATCGTGCTGCTCTGCTTCACCAAGTTTTTCAAAGCTTTGGGAGTCTTTGAATCATATGATCTATTAAAGATTGTCCACATTGTACAGTTTATCTTTATTTTAAAATTGGGGTAAGTGGGCTTACTTTCCATCTGTGTATTTCAAGCTGTTACTTATAGCGTTTATCATGCAAAGAAACATTTCAAGCACAGAAAATCACAGTAATTATCATTAAAAATGTAAATATAATCTAACCTCTGTATTTTATAGAGCTACTCGCTCCTATAGGATTTTATTTGGCAACATTCCAAACCAATGTTACGATTTCATGTTAACCTTTCAAGTAGATAATCTAGATATTATTCGTTAACAGGTTATTTTGGAATGTAATTTTGCATGACTGACCAGGGTCGGACCAGTGCTTAAAATGAGCTTGGGTACTAATGAAAAAGTGGCGCACAATTGCAAGTAGAAACTTTTTCATTTTGTGACAAAATGTTTATACTCCTGGGCGAGTGTTTTGATTAAATGTGTTGCAAATTGAGTATTTTAAACACTAAGTGTTGAGCAACCCATGTCAAAACTACAAGCAGCGGAATAACGCATCAAACTGGCCGACTCTAATCGAAAAAACTGCCCAACACTAGCATGTAGGTGTTGCATTTTGGGTTTTGCCTTATAGGCCGGTCACAGCTTAACATTTCAACCCTTTTTTTACTTGTGAGTATATGGTTCTGGGTTGCCCTTAAGACTCCGAGACTCAGTGGTGTTTCTTAAGCACCCCTTCAGTGCCTTAGGTGTTATTTTGCGCTACATTGATTTTAGGAAGCAGTCTGGTGCCAACTGTAATTTAGTTTTGGCCACGTCCGGCAGTGCAAGCCATTTTGATTGCATTTGCACCCCAATTTACTTGTTGGTAGTCGTTAGGATACCATTTTTAAGTCCTGCTCTCTGCCATTTTGTTTTAGGGGCACTCTTTGTTTTAGGGAAACACAAGGTAGCCTTAAAATGACTGATCTGCCTATCTTTGTGAGCCCAGGTTGAAGCTTCTGTGTTGGGGTTTACTGGTTTAGACCAGTATCTGTCCCTGTGCTATTCCTATCAAATCCCATGGGGGTGGTCTGGGTTGGGTGGTAGTATTAGGGGCCAACAAGATTGGTTAGTTACCTGAACCCTTTGTCCATAGCCCCCCTTTTTAAGATTCGTAGGCTGGCTTTTGCAAGTCCCTCTCTGTGGTGGTACTTGAGGGGATACTCTGTTCCTAAACCCTATCACGTTGATGGATTTCTGGAAGAGGCAGGTTTACTTGCTGGAGGATTTCTTGCCGTTTGCCACAGTTGCTGCAGTGTTAGGCACACATTTGGCCCTATTGGCTGGGCGCAGGTTTGGGGTTCCTACTGATAGACATCCATGTTGGCACCGTCTCCACACTGTTTCCAGCTTTGGTGCTGGTCGCAGTTGTAGCCTGGACGGCTATTTAGGCAGCGATAACCCACCTCATTATCTCCTTGTGCCTTCATGGGTTGCCCCACGATTGTCTCTGCGCTGGCACTGTCTGTTGCTGGGTTGGTGCCTACTTTTCCATGTCGAAATCCACTTTGCCAAATTCCCTCACCAACATTGACTTCCTCGCTATTGCCATTGCTTCAGGCTTGAGGGTCTCCATCGTGGGAAGGCAGTTTGTTCTTCTTTTGCATAATTTGGAGAGCTATCTGGGTTCGAGCCCCAGGGAATAGCATCCTGTAAACCACACCTTGGAAACGAATCTCTGTACTTTCTGGATTATTTTGCTTTCTAGGAACTGCCTTTCTGTAAGCCTTTCCGGTAGCAAATACCATGAGAATCTACCTTTTTGGTTCTGAGGCGGTTTTTCAGTGGCATCTCTTTATTAACAAGTGTAAACAAAATAGATTCAGCAGGGATTTGAGAAGCAGTAGCTAAAAGCAGATTCTGTTTATCTGCCTCACCCAGTAAGCAGAAGATATCTCCTGGAGAATGAGGATCTAGTGCATAGCATAAGAATGCTTGCTTCCTCATGTGGTGCAGACTATCCTTTTGTCTATTGTATATGGGTCACTTATGTTTTAATATTGATGTGTCCGAGTGCTCCTTTAACACATTCCCAAATGTAATGTTGATGTCACAAGTTTGATTGTATGGCATGGGGAGCCAACAGTAGTTCCTGGTAACCTGTGTCAAGCTAACCAGACCAGTAGCGGAGATGGGAAATCGTATTCGCTGCCTGTTAATGTCAAAATGGGTGGCGGGCAGGTTGTGTTGCAATGTGGATGAGGTTCTTCAGGAAACCCGCGATTCAAGGTTTGAAAGGCATGTGTTTTGGTGCAACCAAAGCTTCTCCCCCCATGAACTGAAGTTGTCCTACTGAGCATATATGATTCGTGGTTTGGAAATATTTTCCTGTTGGGGCAAGTGTTGTGACACATGCACCAAGCCCATTATCCACCCAGTGCCACCTCAGACCTATTTCACAAATATAAAAATCTGTTGTCATTTTTTATGATCCCAAAATGATTTTATGTAAAGCATCCAGGACCCACTATGTGCTCTTTGGCAGCCTCCCTTTCAGGGACGTCATTTCACCAAAATGCCAGGGGTAGCGGAAGTGACATCACATGACACCTGACCTCCTGATGACATCACAGGAAGTGATGTCATTTCACCCGCCCCAAGTGACATCACACACAGTGATGTCCTATGGCATCGTCCCTCAGTACACTAAGACCAATATGGAATGTGACATAATAAGGCTACATATGATCCATTTTTGTCTGAAATATGTCAGTGTGTCAAGGCCCATGTTATCACGGGAAGTGTATGAACCCAAATCCCCTCTTTATGTGGATCCGCCCTGTTATTTCAACATGACTAAAGAGCGAAATCACATTCTGAAAAATAATTAAAATTATGCCTCCTACGGTACCATTATCAAAGGAAATTGGCTAAAATGTAATCGGTTACACGGGCAGTTTTGAATGAGAATAATACAATATTCCAATATGCCACGGCCTGTCACAATTCCAGAGCATCATTTTTTTCCAAAATTGCAAATGATGCTCTAATTTGAAGTACACCTCCAAGCAATAACAAACATGCCTTTTTTGTGACAAACAAGAGGGCTGTGCTGATTGGTCCTGGAATACCAAGCCTGTTAAATGTACGACAGCATGACAAAGGAAATTGTCATCTTTACGGCTGAATGGGCAGATGGGATTGGCATACATCCTCTGTAATCTATAGGACTCAATGATACAGAGCTACGCAATCTGTCACATTTAGGGCTCTATGCTCTAATGGAACTGGACTGGGGATTTACCTGTGGCCTAGGTGATTCATGGGCTGGCACAGGGTGGCATTTACCATGGATGATGGCAAGGTATCAATTTCCATTCCTGTGCACTCTCGTTCTATGCATTCCGTCTCCTCACACCCCAGTCACTGCACCCCACTATTGCTCTTCATCTTTCTCTTGTTACATCTGTCTCAGCACATTTGTGTTCTCTCAAGGCTTTCCCTGCAGCCTACCTTTCTCCCCAGACAACCCAACATGGGAGGTTCTGTCCTCAAACACCTACCCAATCTGCTCTATCTGACTATATTCATGCCTGTCGTTGCATTCTCTCCTCTTACACAACTGTCACAACTCTGTCACCTCAGACGTCTGTCACAGGAGTCAAACTCACTCCTCTTGTGGACCTATCCACCCCGCCCATGCCTCAAATACCTCTCTACTGACTTGTTCTACTCTCACACTATTTCCTAAAGCCTCCATCTTTTCACACATGCCTTGCAGTATGTTACACTTGTGTCTGCCCCTGTGAGGTCTCCCTTTCTCCTCTGCCTTGCCCTAGGGTGTTCCTCACTTCTCTCACCTTCTCTCACTCTTCGCTTACCTCTTTGGGCAGATTCTCTCATCTCTCACCGCAGCCCACTCTCTCCTCACTGCCTTACTTGTTAGTCTCTCATCACACACGTCCCTAAACCTGTAATTTCCATCTTTAAACCTGTGCCTGCATTCTCTCTCCAGCTCTCCTCTAACCTGGCTCTTCACTTTCCACTTAAACGGGTCTCTGCACTGAAATCGCTCTCGCTCATACACACTTCTTATCCATGTAGCATGGGGTCGTCCCAGATAATGTCTCTTCATACCTGTATTCTCTATCCCGATTTATCTTTATCCCATCACACCTGCTATATACACTGATTCCTCACACCACACCATGTAGACTACGAATGCTGTAGCAGCTCCGTGGGTACTAATATTTGAGGAAGGTCTTCGGCCAGTAAAAGGAAGCCACTGGGAGCATTGCCTTCATTGGATTGGGTCGACGTGTTAATGGACTGGTGAGGCAAGGCGATGCGTGGTGGGTAGATGAAAATGGCAGGCAGATGAAAATGGCAGGCAGAACAGGAGTGGCAGTGACCTCACACAGGTGGTACCGGGCGAAAGGACTGTGGCAGCTGCATTCAGACCCAGACCTGGCACATGGTAGATTCTTCCAGCCTTTCAGAGGAATGCCAATCCATTCTTCAAACCCTGGAAGACGACTGTCTTGATTCCACAACAACCCGCTAATTCCCAATAAACAAGTTCAAGAGGGTTTTTGTTTTCCATGGGTAGATTTTTGAGAGTCCGGCAAAGGGTCTTGAATCAAGCCCCACATGCTTACCTCACCCATCTTAAAAAAAGGCGGCTGCTGCAACCTCATTGCTTAATGGATTAGTCATCCTCTATATATTAAGTGTACTATGTATTGTGCAGCCAGGGATGCTTTGACTTAGCCACTTGCTAACCTCTAGAATTGTTAGAGGAAGGCTGAAGTACTGGACTTGGTAGAGGGCATACATGCACACATATCTCAGCTGCAAGCGCATTAAGTTGCAGAACTGTCTTTCTGTAGCTCACCTTATACAAAGTATAACAGGTGTATTTCCCCATGTCAGTTGAATCGTTCAGTGGTACTCACCAACTCTGTAGGAGGGCTGCAATGGGTTCTTTTGAACAGACGGGAATGCCGGAATACACAAAGGAATCCTTTGCCTCCAGCTCTCCCTTATTTTACCACTCAACAGTTTCGAGAAACAAAAAAGTGTGTCAAAATGTTAAAGGCAACTAGCAACAAGACGCCACTCTCGATGAACACATGAAATGGGTATCTGGCTGTAATATATGGGCCACTCGGGGGTACCTTTGCAGTCGTGCAGAGGACATGACTAAGTAGTGGCAGGCCGACTATATAATTGCATGCCTGGCAGCAGCTGTTTGTCAGTGCAATGTCATGGCTTTGAAAACAGAACTTGCCACATACACCAGAAACGTAAAAAAAGCCAGGTCTTATTTTCATGCCATTTCACCCTGCAATCTTTCCACGTGATTCCGGTGAGGTCGTCGAGCTCTTGCATTAACCCATGCCTTTCATGCACAGATTTCTTCCAATGTGTGAAGCTGCTTCCCGCCTGTTAATCATTAGTCCTGGATTAAGTTGACCTCCTTCAGGCCCATGGTGAGGGCCCCCCGCCCCCGCGCCGCGGACACCAATGGCAGATTCACCTGCATGACGGAAGAGCAGAGCAGCAGGAGCTCCAAGCTCCACAGGCTGAGGTTCATGTTTGCCGGGGTCCTGGGTCCTGTGCTGGGAGGAGGGAAGAGGAGCGAGGCGGGCAGCGGTGCTACGCTCATGGTTGCTCTTGAGACCAGTCCAGGCCAGATATATTGGCGCATGTTGGTTGGCTAACTGTGTTTGGTGGAGACGCTGGTGGTTGGTTTCAGCCATTGGTTGTAACCATGAAGTTCTTGGTTCGAAATAAAGGAGCAAGTCTTGAATTGTTGTCATCAGTGAGGGTTTAATGGTTTAATGTTATGGCACAAAAAACCGAGTTCGGGGATCAGAACACCGAACAACGGAATGCGTATCCGGCACGCCCAGATTGGCTAACCAGCCCGCCACCCAGAAGGACTAGGATTCTATTAACCAGACAAACTCATCCCAGAACTGGACCACCCATCATTGCCCGTGCCTTGATAAAGACCATGTTCGAAACATGTGTTGTCTCCCCTCTCACATGACCTAGCACAAGTTTTGTGCAATAACATTAAACCCTCACTGCTGACGACAATTCAAGACTTGCTCCTTTATTTCAAACAACCAAGAACCTCATGCTTATAACCAACAGTTGAAACCAACCACCTAGCACCTCCACCAAACAAGGTTTGCCAACCAACCCGCTCTAAATTAAATCCTTGGGAATCTTGGCGTTTGGTGCCCCGACAAACCATGTGCTAGGCTGCAGGTTCCATTACAGCAACAACTCTACCAACCACCAGGTAGCACAGGGGCCTGCTTGTCCTTCAAACTCCAACCAACCTTATCCAGATATAGTGGCGCCCCAAGGCAGAGGCAGGGCGCAGGCATCATTTAGCTTGAGCTTTTTAAAATAGTTTGTTGTTTTCAACAAACAATTTTTAAAAAACTGCAAGCTCCAGCAGGGGGCATGGCAGGGGACGCAAAAAATACCAGGAGTGACTGGGGAAATGCCAGGGGTCGTGCCTGCGATCCTCAAATGACGTTCATGTTTGCTTTTATCATAGGTGATGTACTCACTAAATTGGTGGAATTGTTTATGAATTTAGAATCCTGTATTCATAGATGACAATTTTATTTACCAACTGAGCCAGAGAGAGTTGGTTACAATATGCTTATTGAATGGAAAAAAGGGCACTTTTGCTGAGTGACCCAAAATGCATGTTTGCTGAAACGCAAGATGGTTGGGTCAGGCTCTGTGCTTTCTTTAGGTCACAGCCAGCCCTTAGGCGGACGACTCCCCTCACTGCCCCCTCGATTTCTTATCCCACTTAAAGCACTATTCACTGCAATGCCTACTGGAGCTGGGCTGGAGTTGACGCAAGAGCATTGCTTGCAAACCTTTTTCTGGTCCCCATGTCAGAAATCTGAAAGAGGATACCAAATATGTGCAGTTTTGCTTCGAATGAGCCAGTGCATGGCCTGAGGAGGAGGCAGGAAGAGTTGGGCACACTGAACTGGCATGGAAATATGGGAAAAGCCACATTGAGTGTTTAGTGTGGGCATACTGGCATACCAGCATGTACATGTTTTCTTACAGTGGCATGCCATTTATTAGGGACAAAGGCAACCAGGATGTATGTTCCTATGTGAGGATACTGACAGCCCCCCAGAAAACTCAAATCAGGCTTAGCTCTACTAGCGATTCCACGCTTCACTCCACTAGACTTGGTGGCTCTGCTTTCCCTATCCTAGCGCTCACCATCTGGAACACTCTTCTACTAAACATCCGCTGCACCGAAAACTACCTCTTCTTCAAAAAAGCCCTCAAAACCTGGCGCTTTACTACTCTATCCTAAAACCCCTTAAACCTGAAGTATATGAACTGTCTCCCCAGGTGGGGCTGCATTCGTGGCATCTTCGACTTCTTTGCTCCGAACTCCTGACGGTGCCGACTGTGTTCATGGCGGGCAGGACCCCACACACGCTCCTACACCTAGCACTAACCTACCGTCCCTCAAGATCCAGTAGCTGACTCATGGCACTCTCACAGGCATTGTGACACGACTGAACCTGGAAAACCGACAGAAAACAGGCAAATCACAACAATAGCAGTAGAAGCACAGCGGAGTGATTGAACCAACGCCACCTCAACTGCAATCAAATACCTAACCCACATAAAATAATCTGACCCACTGTGGCGATTAGTTGGAACATAGACTGTTGTTGCTGCTAACCGTTTCTATCACAGCCGCAAGAAATGGAAGAAGCCAACTACCTGAGTGGGCACCCTAACATCAAAGCGCCTCCAATTGGCAGCAGTGGTACTTATAATACACCACTCCACTGGCCGCAGGCATGACTAACCACACACATCAGTATACAGCAAGAACTATGACAACAATCCGGTCATGCTGTTCACATAAATTCTCGGTTTAGCTACACCCAACTATGCCTCAACACCTCATAACAGCAGAATAAGGCACAGTTCTACAATAAATTTGGGTACACTGAACACATAGCTAGTCACTAGTACTGACGCCACCCCCACTCCTCTCAGCACCCATACACATGCCTATCTAAATGGGTTTCTTTTTCTGCCAGAGCCTAGCCAGCCATGCCAAGTCTTTTTGGCCAAATGCACACGCATAACAATTGTGTCCCTAGACATGAAACACTCTGGTCTTCGGTCCTTCATGGGTGTTCCCATTAACCACACATAATGGTAAAATTGGCGCTATTCAAATGACAAGTACAATGCAATATATTGCAACAGCCAGCATGGACATGAAATATTTATCTCTGCTATAAAAATACAAGTTGCAAGCTCCTGGCCAGCAATAAAGTCCCTCGCCTCCTCGGTTCTCCACATGCACATAGCACACATTTTCTTCTCACCAGGAGTCACTTATCACTAGCCAACGGCTAGTGTTGGGTACAAATTCTGAGGCATGC